>NW_026542647.1:0-600000 GCF_028750875.1 Macrosteles quadrilineatus
CGATCAAGTCATTCCCTTGCAACTGACCTGGTAGCCTCGTCTAGTATGAGGATGGATGGGATTTTCAGTAGAGCGCGGGCGATAGCTATCCTCTGTTTCTGGCCCCCAGACACGGTAACTCCTCTCTCCCCAGAATGGTACTGTAGCCATCAGGGAACTGTCGGATAAAACTGTCAGCATTGGCCAGCCCAGCAGCCTCGTACACCTGTGACAAAGATTAATTAAATTAGTAATACCAAACTAGTGACGGGTAATACAAACAAAGTAACATAGAATCAAACCAGCTACCTTCTGATTACAGCAGTACTATAATCACTCAACCACCAAGCTGACATAAAAACTTTTACTCATACCAGTACTCATAACGTTTTTAATGTGTTACATTTTAACAAGTTACCTTTAAGCATGTTACATTTTAAAAGGTTACAATTTTACATGTTACATTTTTACATGTTACATTTTAATATGTTACATTTTAACATGTTACATTTAAGCATGTTACATTTTAAAATGTTACATTTTAACACCGTACATTTTAACATGTTACATTTTAACTTCTTATATTTCCACATGTTACATTTTTACATGTTACATTTTAACATGTTTTACGATCAAGTCATTCCCTTGCAACTGACCTGGTAGCCTCGTCTAGTATGAGGATGGATGGGATTTTCAGTAGAGCGCTAAGAGCGCTTGTAGCGGCGATAGCTATCCTCTGTTTCTGGCCCCCAGACACGGTAACTCCTCTCTCCCCCAGAATGGTACTGTAGCCATCAGGGAACTGTCGGATAAAACTGTCAGCATTGGCCAGCCCAGCAGCCACGTACACCTGTGACAAAGATTAATTAAATTACCAAACTAGTGACAGGTAATACAAACAAAGTAACGTAGAATCAAACCAGCTACCTTCTGATTACAAGGCGAGTACAGCAGTACTATAATCACTCAACCACCAAGCTGACATAAAAACTGTCGTCGTCGTCGTCGTCGTCGTCGTCGTCGTCGTCGTCGTCGTCGTCGTCGTCGTCGTCGTCGTCGTCGTCGTCGTCGTCGTCGTCGTCGTCGTCGTCGTCGTCGTCGTCGTCGTCGTCGTCGTCGTCGTCGTCGTCGTCGTCGTCGTCGTCGTCGTCGTCGTCGTCGTCGTCGTCGTCGTCGTCGTCGTCGTCGTCGTCGTCGTCGTCGTCGTCGTCGTCGTCGTCGTCGTCGTCGTCGTCGTCGTCGTCGTCGTCGTCGTCGTCGTCGTCGTCGTCGTCGTCGTCGTCGTCGTCGTCGTCGTCGTCGTCGTCGTCGTCGTCGTCGTCGTCGTCGTCGTCGTCGTCGTCGTCGTCGTCGTCGTCGTCGTCGTCGTCGTCGTCGTCGTCGTCGTCGTCGTCGTCGTCGTCGTCGTCGTCGTCGTCGTCGTCGTCGTCGTCGTCGTCGTCGTCGTCGTCGTCGTCGTCGTCGTCGTCGTCGTCGTCGTCGTCGTCGTCGTCGTCGTCGTCGTCGTCGTCGTCGTCGTCGTCGTCGTCGTCGTCGTCGTCGTCGTCGTCGTCGTCGTCGTCGTCGTCGTCGTCGTCGTCGTCGTCGTCGTCGTCGTCGTCGTCGTCGTCGTCGTCGTCGTCGTCGTCGTCGTCGTCGTCGTCGTCGTCGTCGTCGTCGTCGTCGTCGTCGTCGTCGTCGTCGTCGTCGTCGTCGTCGTCGTCGTCGTCGTCGTCGTCGTCGTCGTCGTCGTCGTCGTCGTCGTCGTCGTCGTCGTCGTCGTCGTCGTCGTCGTCGTCGTCGTCGTCGTCGTCGTCGTTACATTTACATTTTAACAAGTTACCTTTAAGCATGTTACATTTTAAAAGGTTACAATTTTACATGTTACATTTTTACATGTTACATTTTAATATGTTACATTTTAACACGTTACATTTAAGCATGTTACATTTTAACACGTTACATTTTAACATGTTACATTTTAACTTCTTATATTTCCACATGTTACATTTTTACATGTTACATTTTAACATGTTTTACGATCAAGTCATTCCCTTGCAACTGACCTGGTAGCCTCATCTAGTATGAGGATGGATGGGATTTTCAGTAGAGCGCGGGCGATAGCTATCCTCTGTTTCTGGCCCCCAGACACGGTAACTCCTCTCTCCCCAGAATGGTACTGTAGCCATCAGGGAACTGTCGGATAAAACTGTCAGCATTGGCCAGCCCAGCAGCCTCGTACACCTGTGACAAAGATTAATTAAATTAGTAATACCAAACTAGTGACGGGTAATACAAACAAAGTAACATAGAATCAAACCAGCTACCTTCTGATTACAGCAGTACTATAATCACTCAACCACCAAGCTGACATAAAAACTTTTACTCATACCAGTACTCATAACGTTTTTAATATGTTACATTTTAACAAGTTACCTTTAAGCATGTTACATTTTAAAAGGTTACAATTTTACATGTTACATTTTTACATGTTACATTTTAATATGTTACATTTTAACACGTTACATTTAAGCATGTTACATTTTAAAATGTTACATTTTAACACGTTACATTTTAACATGTTACATTTTAACTTCTTATATTTCCACATGTTACATTTTTACATGTTACATTTTAACATGTTTTACGATCAAGTCATTCCCTTGCAACTGACCTGGTAGCCTCGTCTAGTATGAGGATGGATGGGATTTTCAGTAGAGCGCGGGCGATAGCTATCCTCTGTTTCTGGCCCCCAGACACGGTAACTCCTCTCTCCCCCAGAATGGTACTGTAGCCATCAGGGAACTGTCGGATAAAACTGTCAGCATTGGCCAGCCCAGCAGCCTCGTACACCTGTGACAAAGATTAATTAAATTAGTAATACCAAACTAGTGACGGGTAATACAAACAAAGTAACATAGAATCAAACCAGCTACCTTCTGATTACAGCAGTACTATAATCACTCAACCACCAAGCTGACATAAAAACTTTTACTCATACCAGTACTCATAACGTTTTTAATGTGTTACATTTTAACAAGTTACCTTTAAGCATGTTACATTTTAAAAGGTTACAATTTTACATGTTACATTTTTACATGTTACATTTTAATATGTTACATTTTAACATGTTACATTTAAGCATGTTACATTTTAAAATGTTACATTTTAACACCGTACATTTTAACATGTTACATTTTAACTTCTTATATTTCCACATGTTACATTTTTACATGTTACATTTTAACATGTTTTACGATCAAGTCATTCCCTTGCAACTGACCTGGTAGCCTCGTCTAGTATGAGGATGGATGGGATTTTCAGTAGAGCGCTAAGAGCGCTTGTAGCGGCGATAGCTATCCTCTGTTTCTGGCCCCCAGACACGGTAACTCCTCTCTCCCCCAGAATGGTACTGTAGCCATCAGGGAACTGTCGGATAAAACTGTCAGCATTGGCCAGCCCAGCAGCCACGTACACCTGTGACAAAGATTAATTAAATTACCAAACTAGTGACAGGTAATACAAACAAAGTAACGTAGAATCAAACCAGCTACCTTCTGATTACAAGGCGAGTACAGCAGTACTATAATCACTCAACCACCAAGCTGACATAAAAACTGTCGTCGTCGTCGTCGTCGTCGTCGTCGTCGTCGTCGTCGTCGTCGTCGTCGTCGTCGTCGTCGTCGTCGTCGTCGTCGTCGTCGTCGTCGTCGTCGTCGTCGTCGTCGTCGTCGTCGTCGTCGTCGTCGTCGTCGTCGTCGTCGTCGTCGTCGTCGTCGTCGTCGTCGTCGTCGTCGTCGTCGTCGTCGTCGTCGTCGTCGTCGTCGTCGTCGTCGTCGTCGTCGTCGTCGTCGTCGTCGTCGTCGTCGTCGTCGTCGTCGTCGTCGTCGTCGTCGTCGTCGTCGTCGTCGTCGTCGTCGTCGTCGTCGTCGTCGTCGTCGTCGTCGTCGTCGTCGTCGTCGTCGTCGTCGTCGTCGTCGTCGTCGTCGTCGTCGTCGTCGTCGTCGTCGTCGTCGTCGTCGTCGTCGTCGTCGTCGTCGTCGTCGTCGTCGTCGTCGTCGTCGTCGTCGTCGTCGTCGTCGTCGTCGTCGTCGTCGTCGTCGTCGTCGTCGTCGTCGTCGTCGTCGTCGTCGTCGTCGTCGTCGTCGTCGTCGTCGTCGTCGTCGTCGTCGTCGTCGTCGTCGTCGTCGTCGTCGTCGTCGTCGTCGTCGTCGTCGTCGTCGTCGTCGTCGTCGTCGTCGTCGTCGTCGTCGTCGTCGTCGTCGTCGTCGTCGTCGTCGTCGTCGTCGTCGTCGTCGTCGTCGTCGTCGTCGTCGTCGTCGTCGTCGTCGTCGTCGTCGTCGTCGTCGTCGTCGTCGTCGTCGTCGTCGTCGTCGTCGTTACATTTACATTTTAACAAGTTACCTTTAAGCATGTTACATTTTAAAAGGTTACAATTTTACATGTTACATTTTTACATGTTACATTTTAATATGTTACATTTTAACACGTTACATTTAAGCATGTTACATTTTAACACGTTACATTTTAACATGTTACATTTTAACTTCTTATATTTCCACATGTTACATTTTTACATGTTACATTTTAACATGTTTTACGATCAAGTCATTCCCTTGCAACTGACCTGGTAGCCTCATCTAGTATGAGGATGGATGGGATTTTCAGTAGAGCGCGGGCGATAGCTATCCTCTGTTTCTGGCCCCCAGACACGGTAACTCCTCTCTCCCCCAGAATGGTACTGTAGCCATCAGGGAACTGTCGGATAAAACTGTCAGCATTGGCCAGCCCAGCAGCCTCGTACACCTGTGACAAAGATTAATTAAATTAGTAATACCAAACTAGTGACGGGTAATACAAACAAAGTAACATAGAATCAAACCAGCTACCTTCTGATTACAGCAGTACTATAATCACTCAACCACCAAGCTGACATAAAAACTTTTACTCATACCAGTACTCATAACGTTTTTAATATGTTACATTTTAACAAGTTACCTTTAAGCATGTTACATTTTAAAAGGTTACAATTTTACATGTTACATTTTTACATGTTACATTTTAATATGTTACATTTTAACACGTTACATTTAAGCATGTTACATTTTAAAATGTTACATTTTAACACGTTACATTTTAACATGTTACATTTTAACTTCTTATATTTCCACATGTTACATTTTTACATGTTACATTTTAACATGTTTTACGATCAAGTCATTCCCTTGCAACTGACCTGGTAGCCTCGTCTAGTATGAGGATGGATGGGATTTTCAGTAGAGCGCGGGCGATAGCTATCCTCTGTTTCTGGCCCCCAGACACGGTAACTCCTCTCTCCCCCAGAATGGTACTGTAGCCATCAGGGAACTGTCGGATAAAACTGTCAGCATTGGCCAGCCCAGCAGCCTCGTACACCTGTGACAAAGATTAATTAAATTAGTAATACCAAACTAGTGACGGGTAATACAAACAAAGTAACATAGAATCAAACCAGCTACCTTCTGATTACAGCAGTACTATAATCACTCAACCACCAAGCTGACATAAAAACTTTTACTCATACCAGTACTCATAACGTTTTTAATGTGTTACATTTTAACAAGTTACCTTTAAGCATGTTACATTTTAAAAGGTTACAATTTTACATGTTACATTTTTACATGTTACATTTTAATATGTTACATTTTAACATGTTACATTTAAGCATGTTACATTTTAAAATGTTACATTTTAACACCGTACATTTTAACATGTTACATTTTAACTTCTTATATTTCCACATGTTACATTTTTACATGTTACATTTTAACATGTTTTACGATCAAGTCATTCCCTTGCAACTGACCTGGTAGCCTCGTCTAGTATGAGGATGGATGGGATTTTCAGTAGAGCGCTAAGAGCGCTTGTAGCGGCGATAGCTATCCTCTGTTTCTGGCCCCCAGACACGGTAACTCCTCTCTCCCCCAGAATGGTACTGTAGCCATCAGGGAACTGTCGGATAAAACTGTCAGCATTGGCCAGCCCAGCAGCCACGTACACCTGTGACAAAGATTAATTAAATTACCAAACTAGTGACAGGTAATACAAACAAAGTAACGTAGAATCAAACCAGCTACCTTCTGATTACAAGGCGAGTACAGCAGTACTATAATCACTCAACCACCAAGCTGACATAAAAACTGTCGTCGTCGTCGTCGTCGTCGTCGTCGTCGTCGTCGTCGTCGTCGTCGTCGTCGTCGTCGTCGTCGTCGTCGTCGTCGTCGTCGTCGTCGTCGTCGTCGTCGTCGTCGTCGTCGTCGTCGTCGTCGTCGTCGTCGTCGTCGTCGTCGTCGTCGTCGTCGTCGTCGTCGTCGTCGTCGTCGTCGTCGTCGTCGTCGTCGTCGTCGTCGTCGTCGTCGTCGTCGTCGTCGTCGTCGTCGTCGTCGTCGTCGTCGTCGTCGTCGTCGTCGTCGTCGTCGTCGTCGTCGTCGTCGTCGTCGTCGTCGTCGTCGTCGTCGTCGTCGTCGTCGTCGTCGTCGTCGTCGTCGTCGTCGTCGTCGTCGTCGTCGTCGTCGTCGTCGTCGTCGTCGTCGTCGTCGTCGTCGTCGTCGTCGTTACATTTACATTTTAACAAGTTACCTTTAAGCATGTTACATTTTAAAAGGTTACAATTTTACATGTTACATTTTTACATGTTACATTTTAATATGTTACATTTTAACACGTTACATTTAAGCATGTTACATTTTAACACGTTACATTTTAACATGTTACATTTTAACTTCTTATATTTCCACATGTTACATTTTTACATGTTACATTTTAACATGTTTTACGATCAAGTCATTCCCTTGCAACTGACCTGGTAGCCTCATCTAGTATGAGGATGGATGGGATTTTCAGTAGAGCGCGGGCGATAGCTATCCTCTGTTTCTGGCCCCCAGACACGGTAACTCCTCTCTCCCCCAGAATGGTACTGTAGCCATCAGGGAACTGTCGGATAAAACTGTCAGCATTGGCCAGCCCAGCAGCCTCGTACACCTGTGACAAAGATTAATTAAATTAGTAATACCAAACTAGTGACGGGTAATACAAACAAAGTAACATAGAATCAAACCAGCTACCTTCTGATTACAGCAGTACTATAATCACTCAACCACCAAGCTGACATAAAAACTTTTACTCATACCAGTACTCATAACGTTTTTAATATGTTACATTTTAACAAGTTACCTTTAAGCATGTTACATTTTAAAAGGTTACAATTTTACATGTTACATTTTTACATGTTACATTTTAATATGTTACATTTTAACACGTTACATTTAAGCATGTTACATTTTAAAATGTTACATTTTAACACGTTACATTTTAACATGTTACATTTTAACTTCTTATATTTCCACATGTTACATTTTTACATGTTACATTTTAACATGTTTTACGATCAAGTCATTCCCTTGCAACTGACCTGGTAGCCTCGTCTAGTATGAGGATGGATGGGATTTTCAGTAGAGCGCGGGCGATAGCTATCCTCTGTTTCTGGCCCCCAGACACGGTAACTCCTCTCTCCCCCAGAATGGTACTGTAGCCATCAGGGAACTGTCGGATAAAACTGTCAGCATTGGCCAGCCCAGCAGCCTCGTACACCTGTGACAAAGATTAATTAAATTAGTAATACCAAACTAGTGACGGGTAATACAAACAAAGTAACATAGAATCAAACCAGCTACCTTCTGATTACAGCAGTACTATAATCACTCAACCACCAAGCTGACATAAAAACTTTTACTCATACCAGTACTCATAACGTTTTTAATGTGTTACATTTTAACAAGTTACCTTTAAGCATGTTACATTTTAAAAGGTTACAATTTTACATGTTACATTTTTACATGTTACATTTTAATATGTTACATTTTAACATGTTACATTTAAGCATGTTACATTTTAAAATGTTACATTTTAACACCGTACATTTTAACATGTTACATTTTAACTTCTTATATTTCCACATGTTACATTTTTACATGTTACATTTTAACATGTTTTACGATCAAGTCATTCCCTTGCAACTGACCTGGTAGCCTCGTCTAGTATGAGGATGGATGGGATTTTCAGTAGAGCGCTAAGAGCGCTTGTAGCGGCGATAGCTATCCTCTGTTTCTGGCCCCCAGACACGGTAACTCCTCTCTCCCCCAGAATGGTACTGTAGCCATCAGGGAACTGTCGGATAAAACTGTCAGCATTGGCCAGCCCAGCAGCCACGTACACCTGTGACAAAGATTAATTAAATTACCAAACTAGTGACAGGTAATACAAACAAAGTAACGTAGAATCAAACCAGCTACCTTCTGATTACAAGGCGAGTACAGCAGTACTATAATCACTCAACCACCAAGCTGACATAAAAACCGTCGTCGTCGTCGTCGTCGTCGTCGTCGTCGTCGTCGTCGTCGTCGTCGTCGTCGTCGTCGTCGTCGTCGTCGTCGTCGTCGTCGTCGTCGTCGTCGTCGTCGTCGTCGTCGTCGTCGTCGTCGTCGTCGTCGTCGTCGTCGTCGTCGTCGTCGTCGTCGTCGTCGTCGTCGTCGTCGTCGTCGTCGTCGTCGTCGTCGTCGTCGTCGTCGTCGTCGTCGTCGTCGTCGTCGTCGTCGTCGTCGTCGTCGTCGTCGTCGTCGTCGTCGTCGTCGTCGTCGTCGTCGTCGTCGTCGTCGTCGTCGTCGTCGTCGTCGTCGTCGTCGTCGTCGTCGTCGTCGTCGTCGTCGTCGTCGTCGTCGTCGTCGTCGTCGTCGTCGTCGTCGTCGTCGTCGTCGTCGTCGTCGTCGTCGTCGTCGTCGTCGTCGTCGTCGTCGTCGTCGTCGTCGTCGTCGTCGTCGTCGTCGTCGTCGTCGTCGTCGTCGTCGTCGTCGTCGTCGTCGTCGTCGTCGTCGTCGTCGTCGTCGTCGTCGTCGTCGTCGTCGTCGTCGTCGTCGTCGTCGTCGTCGTCGTCGTCGTCGTCGTCGTCGTCGTCGTCGTCGTCGTCGTCGTCGTCGTCGTCGTCGTCGTCGTCGTCGTCGTCGTCGTCGTCGTCGTCGTCGTCGTCGTCGTCGTCGTCGTCGTCGTCGTCGTCGTCGTCGTCGTCGTCGTCGTCGTCGTCGTCGTCGTCGTCGTCGTCGTCGTCGTCGTCGTCGTCGTCGTCGTCGTCGTCGTCGTCGTCGTCGTCGTCGTCGTCGTCGTCGTCGTCGTCGTCGTCGTCGTCGTCGTCGTCGTCGTCGTCGTCGTCGTCGTCGTCGTCGTCGTCGTCGTCGTCGTCGTCGTCGTCGTCGTCGTCGTCGTCGTCGTCGTCGTCGTCGTCGTCGTCGTCGTCGTCGTCGTCGTCGTCGTCGTCGTCGTCGTCGTCGTCGTCGTCGTCGTCGTCGTCGTCGTCGTCGTCGTCGTCGTCGTCGTCGTCGTCGTCGTCGTCGTCGTCGTCGTCGTCGTCGTCGTCGTCGTCGTCGTCGTCGTCGTCGTCGTCGTCGTCGTCGTCGTCGTCGTCGTCGTCGTCGTCGTCGTCGTCGTCGTCGTCGTCGTCGTCGTCGTCGTCGTCGTCGTCGTCGTCGTCGTCGTCGTCGTCGTCGTCGTCGTCGTCGTCGTCGTCGTCGTCGTCGTCGTCGTCGTCGTCGTCGTCGTCGTCGTCGTCGTCGTCGTCGTCGTCGTCGTCGTCGTCGTCGTCGTCGTCGTCGTCGTCGTCGTCGTCGTCGTCGTCGTCGTCGTCGTCGTCGTCGTCGTCGTCGTCGTCGTCGTCGTCGTCGTCGTCGTCGTCGTCGTCGTCGTCGTCGTCGTCGTCGTCGTCGTCGTCGTCGTCGTCGTCGTCGTCGTCGTCGTCGTCGTCGTCGTCGTCGTCGTCGTCGTCGTCGTCGTCGTCGTCGTCGTCGTCGTCGTCGTCGTCGTCGTCGTCTTCTACATTTTTACATTTTACATATTTACATGTTACATTTTAACATTTTTTATGATCAAGTCTTTCCCTTGCAACTGACCTGGTAGGATCGTCTAGTATGAGGATGGATGGGATTTTCAGTAGAGCGCGGGCGATAGCTATCCTCTGTTTCTGGCCCCCAGACACGGTAACTCCTCTCTCCCCCAGAATGGTACTGTAGCCATCAGGGAACTGTCGGATAAAACTGTCAGCATTGGCCAGCCCAGCAGCCTCGTACACCTGTGACAAAGATTAATTAAATTAGTAATACCAAACTAGTGACGGGTAATACAAACAAAGTAACATAGAATCAAACCAGCTACCTTCTGATTACAGCAGTACTATAATCACTCAACCACCAAGCTGACATAAAAACTTTTACTCATACCAGTACTCATAACGTTTTTAATATGTTACATTTTAACAAGTTACCTTTAAGCATGTTACATTTTAAAAGGTTACAATTTTACATGTTACATTTTTACATGTTACATTTTAATATGTTACATTTTAACACGTTACATTTAAGCATGTTACATTTTAACACGTTACATTTTAACATGTTACATTTTAACTTCTTATATTTCCACATGTTACATTTTTACATGTTACATTTTAACATGTTTTACGATCAAGTCATTCCCTTGCAACTGACCTGGTAGCCTCATCTAGTATGAGGATGGATGGGATTTTCAGTAGAGCGCGGGCGATAGCTATCCTCTGTTTCTGGCCCCCAGACACGGTAACTCCTCTCTCCCCCAGAATGGTACTGTAGCCATCAGGGAACTGTCGGATAAAACTGTCAGCATTGGCCAGCCCAGCAGCCTCGTACACCTGTGACAAAGATTAATTAAATTAGTAATACCAAACTAGTGACGGGTAATACAAACAAAGTAACATAGAATCAAACCAGCTACCTTCTGATTACAGCAGTACTATAATCACTCAACCACCAAGCTGACATAAAAACTTTTACTCATACCAGTACTCATAACGTTTTTAATATGTTACATTTTAACAAGTTACCTTTAAGCATGTTACATTTTAAAAGGTTACAATTTTACATGTTACATTTTTACATGTTACATTTTAATATGTTACATTTTAACACGTTACATTTAAGCATGTTACATTTTAAAATGTTACATTTTAACACGTTACATTTTAACATGTTACATTTTAACTTCTTATATTTCCACATGTTACATTTTTACATGTTACATTTTAACATGTTTTACGATCAAGTCATTCCCTTGCAACTGACCTGGTAGCCTCGTCTAGTATGAGGATGGATGGGATTTTCAGTAGAGCGCGGGCGATAGCTATCCTCTGTTTCTGGCCCCCAGACACGGTAACTCCTCTCTCCCCCAGAATGGTACTGTAGCTATCAGGGAACTGTCGGATAAAACTGTCAGCATTGGCCAGCCCAGCAGCCTCGTACACCTGTGACAAAGATTAATTAAATTAGTAATACCAAACTAGTGACGGGTAATACAAACAAAGTAACATAGAATCAAACCAGCTACCTTCTGATTACAGCAGTACTATAATCACTCAACCACCAAGCTGACATAAAAACTTTTACTCATACCAGTACTCATAACGTTTTTAATGTGTTACATTTTAACAAGTTACCTTTAAGCATGTTACATTTTAAAAGGTTACAATTTTACATGTTACATTTTTACATGTTACATTTTAATATGTTACATTTTAACATGTTACATTTAAGCATGTTACATTTTAAAATGTTACATTTTAACACCGTACATTTTAACATGTTACATTTAACAAAGTAACATAGAATCAAACCAGCTACCTTCTGATTACAGCAGTACTATAATCACTCAACCACCAAGCTGACATAAAAACTTTTACTCATACCAGTACTCATAACGTTTTTAATATGTTACATTTTAACAAGTTACCTTTAAGCATGTTACATTTTAAAAGGTTACAATTTTACATGTTACATTTTTACATGTTACATTTTAATATGTTACATTTTAACACGTTACATTTAAGCATGTTACATTTTAACACGTTACATTTTAACATGTTACATTTTAACTTCTTATATTTCCACATGTTACATTTTTACATGTTACATTTTAACATGTTTTACGATCAAGTCATTCCCTTGCAACTGACCTGGTAGCCTCATCTAGTATGAGGATGGATGGGATTTTCAGTAGAGCGCGGGCGATAGCTATCCTCTGTTTCTGGCCCCCAGACACGGTAACTCCTCTCTCCCCCAGAATGGTACTGTAGCCATCAGGGAACTGTCGGATAAAACTGTCAGCATTGGCCAGCCCAGCAGCCTCGTACACCTGTGACAAAGATTAATTAAATTAGTAATACCAAACTAGTGACGGGTAATACAAACAAAGTAACATAGAATCAAACCAGCTACCTTCTGATTACAGCAGTACTATAATCACTCAACCACCAAGCTGACATAAAAACTTTTACTCATACCAGTACTCATAACGTTTTTAATATGTTACATTTTAACAAGTTACCTTTAAGCATGTTACATTTTAAAAGGTTACAATTTTACATGTTACATTTTTACATGTTACATTTTAATATGTTACATTTTAACACGTTACATTTAAGCATGTTACATTTTAAAATGTTACATTTTAACACGTTACATTTTAACATGTTACATTTTAACTTCTTATATTTCCACATGTTACATTTTTACATGTTACATTTTAACATGTTTTACGATCAAGTCATTCCCTTGCAACTGACCTGGTAGCCTCGTCTAGTATGAGGATGGATGGGATTTTCAGTAGAGCGCGGGCGATAGCTATCCTCTGTTTCTGGCCCCCAGACACGGTAACTCCTCTCTCCCCCAGAATGGTACTGTAGCCATCAGGGAACTGTCGGATAAAACTGTCAGCATTGGCCAGCCCAGCAGCCTCGTACACCTGTGACAAAGATTAATTAAATTAGTAATACCAAACTAGTGACGGGTAATACAAACAAAGTAACATAGAATCAAACCAGCTACCTTCTGATTACAGCAGTACTATAATCACTCAACCACCAAGCTGACATAAAAACTTTTACTCATACCAGTACTCATAACGTTTTTAATGTGTTACATTTTAACAAGTTACCTTTAAGCATGTTACATTTTAAAAGGTTACAATTTTACATGTTACATTTTTACATGTTACATTTTAATATGTTACATTTTAACACGTTACATTTAAGCATGTTACATTTTAAAATGTTACATTTTAACACCGTACATTTTAACATGTTACATTTTAACTTCTTATATTTCCACATGTTACATTTTTACATGTTACATTTTAACATGTTTTACGATCAAGTCATTCCCTTGCAACTGACCTGGTAGCCTCGTCTAGTATGAGGATGGATGGGATTTTCAGTAGAGCGCTAAGAGCGCTTGTAGCGGCGATAGCTATCCTCTGTTTCTGGCCCCCAGACACGGTAACTCCTCTCTCCCCCAGAATGGTACTGTAGCCATCAGGGAACTGTCGGATAAAACTGTCAGCATTGGCCAGCCCAGCAGCCACGTACACCTGTGACAAAGATTAATTAAATTACCAAACTAGTGACAGGTAATACAAACAAAGTAACGTAGAATCAAACCAGCTACCTTCTGATTACAAGGCGAGTACAGCAGTACTATAATCACTCAACCACCAAGCTGACATAAAAACCGTCGTCGTCGTCGTCGTCGTCGTCGTCGTCGTCGTCGTCGTCGTCGTCGTCGTCGTCGTCGTCGTCGTCGTCGTCGTCGTCGTCGTCGTCGTCGTCGTCGTCGTCGTCGTCGTCGTCGTCGTCGTCGTCGTCGTCGTCGTCGTCGTCGTCGTCGTCGTCGTCGTCGTCGTCGTCGTCGTCGTCGTCGTCGTCGTCGTCGTCGTCGTCGTCGTCGTCGTCGTCGTCGTCGTCGTCGTCGTCGTCGTCGTCGTCGTCGTCGTCGTCGTCGTCGTCGTCGTCGTCGTCGTCGTCGTCGTCGTCGTCGTCGTCGTCGTCGTCGTCGTCGTCGTCGTCGTCGTCGTCGTCGTCGTCTTCTACATTTTTACATTTTACATATTTACATGTTACATTTTAACATTTTTTATGATCAAGTCTTTCCCTTGCAACTGACCTGGTAGGATCGTCTAGTATGAGGATGGATGGGATTTTCAGTAGAGCGCGGGCGATAGCTATCCTCTGTTTCTGGCCCCCAGACACGGTAACTCCTCTCTCCCCCAGAATGGTACTGTAGCCATCAGGGAACTGTCGGATAAAACTGTCAGCATTGGCCAGCCCAGCAGCCTCGTACACCTGTGACAAAGATTAATTAAATTAGTAATACCAAACTAGTGACGGGTAATACAAACAAAGTAACATAGAATCAAACCAGCTACCTTCTGATTACAGCAGTACTATAATCACTCAACCACCAAGCTGACATAAAAACTTTTACTCATACCAGTACTCATAACGTTTTTAATATGTTACATTTTAACAAGTTACCTTTAAGCATGTTACATTTTAAAAGGTTACAATTTTACATGTTACATTTTTACATGTTACATTTTAATATGTTACATTTTAACACGTTACATTTAAGCATGTTACATTTTAACACGTTACATTTTAACATGTTACATTTTAACTTCTTATATTTCCACATGTTACATTTTTACATGTTACATTTTAACATGTTTTACGATCAAGTCATTCCCTTGCAACTGACCTGGTAGCCTCATCTAGTATGAGGATGGATGGGATTTTCAGTAGAGCGCGGGCGATAGCTATCCTCTGTTTCTGGCCCCCAGACACGGTAACTCCTCTCTCCCCCAGAATGGTACTGTAGCCATCAGCAGGGAACTGTCGGATAAAACTGTCAGCATTGGCCAGCCCAGCAGCCTCGTACACCTGTGACAAAGATTAATTAAATTAGTAATACCAAACTAGTGACGGGTAATACAAACAAAGTAACATAGAATCAAACCAGCTACCTTCTGATTACAGCAGTACTATAATCACTCAACCACCAAGCTGACATAAAAAGTTTTACTCATACCAGTACTCATAACGTTTTTAATATGTTACATTTTAACAAGTTACCTTTAAGCATGTTACATTTTAAAAGGTTACAATTTTACATGTTACATTTTTACATGTTACATTTTAATATGTTACATTTTAACACGTTACATTTAAGCATGTTACATTTTAAAATGTTACATTTTAACACGTTACATTTTAACATGTTACATTTTAACTTCTTATATTTCCACATGTTACATTTTTACATGTTACATTTTAACATGTTTTACGATCAAGTCATTCCCTTGCAACTGACCTGGTAGCCTCGTCTAGTATGAGGATGGATGGGATTTTCAGTAGAGCGCGGGCGATAGCTATCCTCTGTTTCTGGCCCCCAGACACGGTAACTCCTCTCTCCCCCAGAATGGTACTGTAGCCATCAGGGAACTGTCGGATAAAACTGTCAGCATTGGCCAGCCCAGCAGCCTCGTACACCTGTGACAAAGATTAATTAAATTAGTAATACCAAACTAGTGACGGGTAATACAAACAAAGTAACATAGAATCAAACCAGCTACCTGATTACAGCAGTACTATAATCACTCAACCACCAAGCTGACATAAAAACTTTTACTCATACCAGTACTCATAACGTTTTTAATGTGTTACATTTTAACAAGTTACCTTTAAGCATGTTACATTTTAAAAGGTTACAATTTTACATGTTACATTTTTACATGTTACATTTTAATATGTTACATTTTAACATGTTACATTTAAGCATGTTACATTTTAAAATGTTACATTTTAACACCGTACATTTTAACATGTTACATTTTAACTTCTTATATTTCCACATGTTACATTTTTACATGTTACATTTTAACATGTTTTACGATCAAGTCATTCCCTTGCAACTGACCTGGTAGCCTCGTCTAGTATGAGGATGGATGGGATTTTCAGTAGAGCGCTAAGAGCGCTTGTAGCGGCGATAGCTATCCTCTGTTTCTGGCCCCCAGACACGGTAACTCCTCTCTCCCCCAGAATGGTACTGTAGCCATCAGGGAACTGTCGGATAAAACTGTCAGCATTGGCCAGCCCAGCAGCCACGTACACCTGTGACAAAGATTAATTAAATTACCAAACTAGTGACAGGTAATACAAACAAAGTAACGTAGAATCAAACCAGCTACCTTCTGATTACAAGGCGAGTACAGCAGTACTATAATCACTCAACCACCAAGCTGACATAAAAACCGTCGTCGTCGTCGTCGTCGTCGTCGTCGTCGTCGTCGTCGTCGTCGTCGTCGTCGTCGTCGTCGTCGTCGTCGTCGTCGTCGTCGTCGTCGTCGTCGTCGTCGTCGTCGTCGTCGTCGTCGTCGTCGTCGTCGTCGTCGTCGTCGTCGTCGTCGTCGTCGTCGTCGTCGTCGTCGTCGTCGTCGTCTTCTACATTTTTACATTTTACATATTTACATGTTACATTTTAACATTTTTTATGATCAAGTCTTTCCCTTGCAACTGACCTGGTAGGATCGTCTAGTATGAGGATGGATGGGATTTTCAGTAGAGCGCGGGCGATAGCTATCCTCTGTTTCTGGCCCCCAGACACGGTAACTCCTCTCTCCCCCAGAATGGTACTGTAGCCATCAGGGAACTGTCGGATAAAACTGTCAGCATTGGCCAGCCCAGCAGCCTCGTACACCTGTGACAAAGATTAATTAAATTAGTAATACCAAACTAGTGACGGGTAATACAAACAAAGTAACATAGAATCAAACCAGCTACCTTCTGATTACAGCAGTACTATAATCACTCAACCACCAAGCTGACATAAAAACTTTTACTCATACCAGTACTCATAACGTTTTTAATATGTTACATTTTAACAAGTTACCTTTAAGCATGTTACATTTTAAAAGGTTACAATTTTACATGTTACATTTTTACATGTTACATTTTAATATGTTACATTTTAACACGTTACATTTAAGCATGTTACATTTTAACACGTTACATTTTAACATGTTACATTTTAACTTCTTATATTTCCACATGTTACATTTTTACATGTTACATTTTAACATGTTTTACGATCAAGTCATTCCCTTGCAACTGACCTGGTAGCCTCATCTAGTATGAGGATGGATGGGATTTTCAGTAGAGCGCGGGCGATAGCTATCCTCTGTTTCTGGCCCCCAGACACGGTAACTCCTCTCTCCCCCAGAATGGTACTGTAGCCATCAGGGAACTGTCGGATAAAACTGTCAGCATTGGCCAGCCCAGCAGCCTCGTACACCTGTGACAAAGATTAATTAAATTAGTAATACCAAACTAGTGACGGGTAATACAAACAAAGTAACATAGAATCAAACCAGCTACCTTCTGATTACAGCAGTACTATAATCACTCAACCACCAAGCTGACATAAAAAGTTTTACTCATACCAGTACTCATAACGTTTTTAATATGTTACATTTTAACAAGTTACCTTTAAGCATGTTACATTTTAAAAGGTTACAATTTTACATGTTACATTTTTACATGTTACATTTTAATATGTTACATTTTAACACGTTACATTTAAGCATGTTACATTTTAAAATGTTACATTTTAACACGTTACATTTTAACATGTTACATTTTAACTTCTTATATTTCCACATGTTACATTTTTACATGTTACATTTTAACATGTTTTACGATCAAGTCATTCCCTTGCAACTGACCTGGTAGCCTCGTCTAGTATGAGGATGGATGGGATTTTCAGTAGAGCGCGGGCGATAGCTATCCTCTGTTTCTGGCCCCCAGACACGGTAACTCCTCTCTCCCCCAGAATGGTACTGTAGCCATCAGGGAACTGTCGGATAAAACTGTCAGCATTGGCCAGCCCAGCAGCCTCGTACACCTGTGACAAAGATTAATTAAATTAGTAATACCAAACTAGTGACGGGTAATACAAACAAAGTAACATAGAATCAAACCAGCTACCTGATTACAGCAGTACTATAATCACTCAACCACCAAGCTGACATAAAAACTTTTACTCATACCAGTACTCATAACGTTTTTAATGTGTTACATTTTAACAAGTTACCTTTAAGCATGTTACATTTTAAAAGGTTACAATTTTACATGTTACATTTTTACATGTTACATTTTAATATGTTACATTTTAACATGTTACATTTAAGCATGTTACATTTTAAAATGTTACATTTTAACACCGTACATTTTAACATGTTACATTTTAACTTCTTATATTTCCACATGTTACATTTTTACATGTTACATTTTAACATGTTTTACGATCAAGTCATTCCCTTGCAACTGACCTGGTAGCCTCGTCTAGTATGAGGATGGATGGGATTTTCAGTAGAGCGCTAAGAGCGCTTGTAGCGGCGATAGCTATCCTCTGTTTCTGGCCCCCAGACACGGTAACTCCTCTCTCCCCCAGAATGGTACTGTAGCCATCAGGGAACTGTCGGATAAAACTGTCAGCATTGGCCAGCCCAGCAGCCACGTACACCTGTGACAAAGATTAATTAAATTACCAAACTAGTGACAGGTAATACAAACAAAGTAACGTAGAATCAAACCAGCTACCTTCTGATTACAAGGCGAGTACAGCAGTACTATAATCACTCAACCACCAAGCTGACATAAAAACCGTCGTCGTCGTCGTCGTCGTCGTCGTCGTCGTCGTCGTCGTCGTCGTCGTCGTCGTCGTCGTCGTCGTCGTCGTCGTCGTCGTCGTCGTCGTCGTCGTCGTCGTCGTCGTCGTCGTCGTCGTCGTCGTCGTCGTCGTCGTCGTCGTCGTCGTCGTCGTCGTCGTCGTCGTCGTCGTCGTCGTCGTCGTCGTCGTCGTCGTCGTCGTCGTCGTCGTCGTCGTCGTCGTCGTCGTCGTCGTCGTCGTCGTCGTCGTCGTCGTCGTCGTCGTCGTCGTCGTCGTCGTCGTCGTCGTCGTCGTCGTCGTCGTCGTCGTCGTCGTCGTCGTCGTCGTCGTCGTCGTCGTCGTCGTCGTCGTCGTCGTCGTCGTCGTCGTCGTCGTCGTCGTCGTCGTCGTCGTCGTCGTCGTCGTCGTCGTCGTCGTCGTCGTCGTCGTCGTCGTCGTCGTCGTCGTCGTCGTCGTCGTCGTCGTCGTCGTCGTCGTCGTCGTCGTCGTCGTCGTCGTCGTCGTCGTCGTCGTCGTCGTCGTCGTCGTCGTCGTCGTCGTCGTCGTCGTCGTCGTCGTCGTCGTCGTCGTCGTCGTCGTCGTCGTCGTCGTCGTCGTCGTTCGTCGTCGTCGTCGTCGTCGTCGTCGTCGTCGTCGTCGTCGTCGTCGTCGTCGTCGTCGTCGTCGTCGTCGTCGTCGTCGTCGTCGTCGTCGTCGTCGTCGTCGTCGTCGTCGTCGTCGTCGTCGTCGTCGTCGTCGTCGTCGTCGTCGTCGTCGTCGTCGTCGTCGTCGTCGTCGTCGTCGTCGTCGTCGTCGTCGTCGTCGTCGTCGTCGTCGTCGTCGTCGTCGTCGTCGTCGTCGTCGTCGTCGTCGTCGTCGTCGTCTTCTACATTTTTACATTTTACATATTTACATGTTACATTTTAACATTTTTTATGATCAAGTCTTTCCCTTGCAACTGACCTGGTAGGATCGTCTAGTATGAGGATGGATGGGATTTTCAGTAGAGCGCGGGCGATAGCTATCCTCTGTTTCTGGCCCCCAGACACGGTAACTCCTCTCTCCCCCAGAATGGTACTGTAGCCATCAGGGAACTGTCGGATAAAACTGTCAGCATTGGCCAGCCCAGCAGCCTCGTACACCTGTGACAAAGATTAATTAAATTAGTAATACCAAACTAGTGACGGGTAATACAAACAAAGTAACATAGAATCAAACCAGCTACCTTCTGAGATTACAGCAGTACTATAATCACTCAACCACCAAGCTGACATAAAAACTTTTACTCATACCAGTACTCATAACGTTTTTAATATGTTACATTTTAACAAGTTACCTTTAAGCATGTTACATTTTAAAAGGTTACAATTTTACATGTTACATTTTTACATGTTACATTTTAATATGTTACATTTTAACACGTTACATTTAAGCATGTTACATTTTAACACGTTACATTTTAACATGTTACATTTTAACTTCTTATATTTCCACATGTTACATTTTTACATGTTACATTTTAACATGTTTTACGATCAAGTCATTCCCTTGCAACTGACCTGGTAGCCTCATCTAGTATGAGGATGGATGGGATTTTCAGTAGAGCGCGGGCGATAGCTATCCTCTGTTTCTGGCCCCCAGACACGGTAACTCCTCTCTCCCCCAGAATGGTACTGTAGCCATCAGGGAACTGTCGGATAAAACTGTCAGCATTGGCCAGCCCAGCAGCCTCGTACACCTGTGACAAAGATTAATTAAATTAGTAATACCAAACTAGTGACGGGTAATACAAACAAAGTAACATAGAATCAAACCAGCTACCTTCTGATTACAGCAGTACTATAATCACTCAACCACCAAGCTGACATAAAAAGTTTTACTCATACCAGTACTCATAACGTTTTTAATATGTTACATTTTAACAAGTTACCTTTAAGCATGTTACATTTTAAAAGGTTACAATTTTACATGTTACATTTTTACATGTTACATTTTAATATGTTACATTTTAACACGTTACATTTAAGCATGTTACATTTTAAAATGTTACATTTTAACACGTTACATTTTAACATGTTACATTTTAACTTCTTATATTTCCACATGTTACATTTTTACATGTTACATTTTAACATGTTTTACGATCAAGTCATTCCCTTGCAACTGACCTGGTAGCCTCGTCTAGTATGAGGATGGATGGGATTTTCAGTAGAGCGCGGGCGATAGCTATCCTCTGTTTCTGGCCCCCAGACACGGTAACTCCTCTCTCCCCCAGAATGGTACTGTAGCCATCAGGGAACTGTCGGATAAAACTGTCAGCATTGGCCAGCCCAGCAGCCTCGTACACCTGTGACAAAGATTAATTAAATTAGTAATACCAAACTAGTGACGGGTAATACAAACAAAGTAACATAGAATCAAACCAGCTACCTTCTGATTACAGCAGTACTATAATCACTCAACCACCAAGCTGACATAAAAACTTTTACTCATACCAGTACTCATAACGTTTTTAATGTGTTACATTTTAACAAGTTACCTTTAAGCATGTTACATTTTAAAAGGTTACAATTTTACATGTTACATTTTTACATGTTACATTTTAATATGTTACATTTTAACATGTTACATTTAAGCATGTTACATTTTAAAATGTTACATTTTAACACCGTACATTTTAACATGTTACATTTTAACTTCTTATATTTCCACATGTTACATTTTTACATGTTACATTTTAACATGTTTTACGATCAAGTCATTCCCTTGCAACTGACCTGGTAGCCTCGTCTAGTATGAGGATGGATGGGATTTTCAGTAGAGCGCTAAGAGCGCTTGTAGCGGCGATAGCTATCCTCTGTTTCTGGCCCCCAGACACGGTAACTCCTCTCTCCCCCAGAATGGTACTGTAGCCATCAGGGAACTGTCGGATAAAACTGTCAGCATTGGCCAGCCCAGCAGCCACGTACACCTGTGACAAAGATTAATTAAATTACCAAACTAGTGACAGGTAATACAAACAAAGTAACGTAGAATCAAACCAGCTACCTTCTGATTACAAGGCGAGTACAGCAGTACTATAATCACTCAACCACCAAGCTGACATAAAAACCGTCGTCGTCGTCGTCGTCGTCGTCGTCGTCGTCGTCGTCGTCGTCGTCGTCGTCGTCGTCGTCGTCGTCGTCGTCGTCGTCGTCGTCGTCGTCGTCGTCGTCGTCGTCGTCGTCGTCGTCGTCGTCGTCGTCGTCGTCGTCGTCGTCGTCTTCTTCTACATTTTTACATTTTACATATTTACATGTTACATTTTAACATTTTTTATGATCAAGTCTTTCCCTTGCAACTGACCTGGTAGGATCGTCTAGTATGAGGATGGATGGGATTTTCAGTAGAGCGCGGGCGATAGCTATCCTCTGTTTCTGGCCCCCAGACACGGTAACTCCTCTCTCCCCCAGAATGGTACTGTAGCCATCAGGGAACTGTCGGATAAAACTGTCAGCATTGGCCAGCCCAGCAGCCTCGTACACCTGTGACAAAGATTAATTAAATTAGTAATACCAAACTAGTGACGGGTAATACAAACAAAGTAACATAGAATCAAACCAGCTACCTTCTGATTACAGCAGTACTATAATCACTCAACCACCAAGCTGACATAAAAACTTTTACTCATACCAGTACTCATAACGTTTTTAATATGTTACATTTTAACAAGTTACCTTTAAGCATGTTACATTTTAAAAGGTTACAATTTTACATGTTACATTTTTACATGTTACATTTTAATATGTTACATTTTAACACGTTACATTTAAGCATGTTACATTTTAACACGTTACATTTTAACATGTTACATTTTAACTTCTTATATTTCCACATGTTACATTTTTACATGTTACATTTTAACATGTTTTACGATCAAGTCATTCCCTTGCAACTGACCTGGTAGCCTCATCTAGTATGAGGATGGATGGGATTTTCAGTAGAGCGCGGGCGATAGCTATCCTCTGTTTCTGGCCCCCAGACACGGTAACTCCTCTCTCCCCCAGAATGGTACTGTAGCCATCAGGGAACTGTCGGATAAAACTGTCAGCATTGGCCAGCCCAGCAGCCTCGTACACCTGTGACAAAGATTAATTAAATTAGTAATACCAAACTAGTGACGGGTAATACAAACAAAGTAACATAGAATCAAACCAGCTACCTTCTGATTACAGCAGTACTATAATCACTCAACCACCAAGCTGACATAAAAACTTTTACTCATACCAGTACTCATAACGTTTTTAATATGTTACATTTTAACAAGTTACCTTTAAGCATGTTACATTTTAAAAGGTTACAATTTTACATGTTACATTTTTACATGTTACATTTTAATATGTTACATTTTAACACGTTACATTTAAGCATGTTACATTTTAAAATGTTACATTTTAACACGTTACATTTTAACATGTTACATTTTAACTTCTTATATTTCCACATGTTACATTTTTACATGTTACATTTTAACATGTTTTACGATCAAGTCATTCCCTTGCAACTGACCTGGTAGCCTCGTCTAGTATGAGGATGGATGGGATTTTCAGTAGAGCGCGGGCGATAGCTATCCTCTGTTTCTGGCCCCCAGACACGGTAACTCCTCTCTCCCCCAGAATGGTACTGTAGCCATCAGGGAACTGTCGGATAAAACTGTCAGCATTGGCCAGCCCAGCAGCCTCGTACACCTGTGACAAAGATTAATTAAATTAGTAATACCAAACTAGTGACGGGTAATACAAACAAAGTAACATAGAATCAAACCAGCTACCTTCTGATTACAGCAGTACTATAATCACTCAACCACCAAGCTGACATAAAAACTTTTACTCATACCAGTACTCATAACGTTTTTAATGTGTTACATTTTAACAAGTTACCTTTAAGCATGTTACATTTTAAAAGGTTACAATTTTACATGTTACATTTTTACATGTTACATTTTAATATGTTACATTTTAACACGTTACATTTAAGCATGTTACATTTTAAAATGTTACATTTTAACACCGTACATTTTAACATGTTACATTTTAACTTCTTATATTTCCACATGTTACATTTTTACATGTTACATTTTAACATGTTTTACGATCAAGTCATTCCCTTGCAACTGACCTGGTAGCCTCGTCTAGTATGAGGATGGATGGGATTTTCAGTAGAGCGCTAAGAGCGCTTGTAGCGGCGATAGCTATCCTCTGTTTCTGGCCCCCAGACACGGTAACTCCTCTCTCCCCCAGAATGTTACTGTAGCCATCAGGGAACTGTCGGATAAAACTGTCAGCATTGGCCAGCCCAGCAGCCACGTACACCTGTGACAAAGATTAATTAAATTACCAAACTAGTGACAGGTAATACAAACAAAGTAACGTAGAATCAAACCAGCTACCTTCTGATTACAAGGCGAGTACAGCAGTACTATAATCACTCAACCACCAAGCTGACATAAAAACCGTCGTCGTCGTCGTCGTCGTCTTCGTCGTCGTCGTCGTCGTCGTCGTCGTCGTCGTCGTCGTCGTCGTCGTCGTCGTCGTCGTCGTCGTCGTCGTCGTCGTCGTCGTCGTCGTCGTCGTCGTCGTCGTCGTCGTCGTCGTCGTCGTCGTCGTCGTCGTCGTCGTCGTCGTCGTCGTCGTCGTCGTCGTCGTCGTCGTCGTCGTCGTCGTCGTCGTCGTCGTCGTCGTCGTCGTCGTCGTCGTCGTCGTCGTCGTCGTCGTCGTCGTCGTCGTCGTCGTCGTCGTCGTCGTCGTCGTCGTCGTCGTCGTCGTCGTCGTCGTCGTCGTCGTCGTCGTCGTCGTCGTCGTCGTCGTCGTCGTCGTCGTCGTCGTCGTCGTCGTCGTCGTCGTCGTCGTCGTCGTCGTCGTCGTCGTCGTCGTCGTCGTCGTCGTCGTCGTCGTCGTCGTCGTCGTCGTCGTCGTCGTCGTCGTCGTCGTCGTCGTCGTCGTCGTCGTCGTCGTCGTCGTCGTCGTCGTCGTCGTCGTCGTCGTCGTCGTCGTCGTCGTCGTCGTCGTCGTCGTCGTCGTCGTCGTCGTCGTCGTCGTCGTCGTCGTCGCAATAAAGCAATAAAGCAATAAAAAAATAAAACCTTGTCGTTTATTTCAGCAATAAAAAGTTTGGGAATTGATATGTAACATAATTTTATTATCCGTCGAATGTTTTCTCGATTTTCCAGAGTGAGCGGTATATAAATGATTAGGGTAACTTTAACCTATTTTCCACCACTTTTATTTTGTTATAACATATGTACACTTTTAGGTTACATGTACCTCAACTAATTTCAGCAATAAAAAGTTTGGGAATTGATAAGGAACATTATTTTATTACCCGTCGAAAGTTGAGTGAGTTCTACAGATTGAATGGTAAGTAAATGGTTAGGGGAACTTTAACCTATTTTCCACCACTTTTATTTTGTTACAACATATGTACACTTTTAGATTACATGTACCTCTACTAATTTCAGCAATAAAAAGTTTGGGAATTGATAAGGAACATAATTTTATTATCCGTCGAAAGTTGACTGGATTTTTCAGCGTACGCGGTATGGAAATGATTAGGTGAACTTTAACCGATTTTCCACCACTTTTATTTTCTTTTAACATATGTCCACTTTTAGGTTACATGTACCTCAACTAATTTCAGCAATAAAAAGTTTGGGAATTGATAAGGAACATTATTTTATTACCCGTCGAAAGTTGAGTGAGTTCTACAGATTGAATGGTAAGTAAATGGTTAGGGGAACTTTAACCTATTTTCCACCACTTTTATTTTGTTATAACATATGTACACGTTTAGATTACATGTAACTCAACTAATTTCAGCAATAAAAAGTTTGGGAATTGATAAGAAACATAATTTTATTACCCGTCGAAAGTTGACTGGATTTTTCAGCGTACGCGGTATGGAAATGGTTAGGAGAACTTTAACCTATTTTCCACCACTTTTATTGTCTTATCACATATGTCCACATTAAGGTTACATGTACTTTGACTAATTTCAACAATAAAACGTTTGGGAATTGATAAGGAACATAATTTTATTATCCGTCGAAGGTTGACTGGATTTTTCAGCGTACGCAGTATGAAAATAGTTAGGGTAACTTTAACCTATTTTCCACCACTTTTATTTTGTTATAACATATGTACACTTTTAGGTTACATGTACCTCAACTAATTTCAGCAATAAAAAGTTTGGGAATTGATATGTAACATAATTTTATTATCCGTTGAAAGTTGACTAGATTTTTTAGCGTACGTGGTATGGAAATGGTTAGGGCAACTTTAACCTATTTTCCACCAATTTTAATTTGTTATAACATATGTACACTTTTAGATTACATGTAACTCAACTAATTTCAGCAATAAAAAGTTTGGGAATTGATATGTAACATAATTTTATTATCCGTCGAAAGTTTTCTCGTTTTTCCAGAGTGAGCGGTATATAAATGATTAGGGTAACTTTAACCTATTTTCCACCACTTTTATTTTGTTATAACATATGTACACTTTTAGGTTACATGTACCTCAACTAATTTCAGCAATAAAAGTTTGGGAATTGATAAGGAAGATTATTTTATTACCCGTCGAAAGTTGAGTGAGTTCTACAGATTGAATGGTAAGTAAATGGTTAGGGGAACTTTAACCTATTTTCCACCACTTTTATTTTGTTATAACATATGTACACTTTTAGGTTACATGTACCTAAACTAATTTCAGCAATAAAAAGTTTGGGTATTGATAAGGAACATAATTTCATAACCCGTCGAAAGTTGACTGGATTTTTCAGAGTACGCGGTATGGAAATGGTTAGGAGAACTTTAACCTTTTTTCCACCACTTTTATTGTCTTATCACATATGTCCACCTTAAGGTTACATGTAATTTAACTAATTTCAGCAATAAAAAGTTTGGGAATTGTTAAGGAACATAATTGTATAACCCGTCGAAGGCTGACTGGATTTTTCAGCATAAGCGGTATGGAAGAGATTAGGGGAACTTTGACCTATTTTCCACCACTTTTTATTTTGTTATAACATATGTACACTTTTAGGTTATAATTTACATATTTACAATTAAAGCTTACATATAGACCTACCTCTATATATATGTATATAATTAATGTATATAATTAATATAATTATAATATATAATAATATAGTGTATATTGAGATTTTGAAATAAAAAATTTATTTATACTGAGTTTTTATAGTTACTTTTATATTTCAAACAGTAGCTTTAGATAGAAACGAGTTTATACATTATTTAGGTAATATATGTATATTGCGATAAAAGTAAATAACTATATAATTTTCCACTAGTATACTTTGTCGTAATACATATATTATTTAAGTATATTCACTACTTAATAAATAAGTATAGCGAATTAGTTTTGGTTTGGAAATCTGTAAATTATCCGTAGTAGGTAGTTGCATATGCGAGGTCTCTTTTTTGAACATCGACTGTACTACTCTAAGCTAGGCGGTATCTGATTGGTCGAGAGGGAGAAGAGGGGAAGTCGTTGTGGGAGGGGAAAAAATGTAGGGTCGACAGCTGGCGATAGCTGTCTTCACGGTCGTCCTACGCCAGGGTAATGCAAAGCCTAGCCAAGGCCTAAGCTATTTAAATGTTAGTTAGTTAGCCTAGCCTACACATTTAATTGGCTTAAGGACCATATTTAGTCTACGGCATAGACTTTTTTCCAAACAGATAATGGTTTACAGGCTATAGGTTTAAATGTGTCAAACCTAAAGATTAGTAGGCCTTTATACAACTCACCCAAGGGTTTCTAATACAAAAGTTACACCGCTTGGTAACTTATTTTTAAGTGCCTTTTACCACACAGCCTAGACAGTTATATAATTATAAGATTTGTCCTTTTGCAATGTTTATGGGAAATGTCGGTACTGTAGTCCTAACTGTGTGACCCTACAGGGGTACAACAGTTTCTTAACTGGGCTACGCTAATATCGATTGGAACTATCGAATTGAAATCTTGATTAATAATCAATATCTTAAAATATAATGTCTATTATAAAATTAATCTGTCATAACCTAACCTAACTTGTTGATGGTGAAAAAATCGCAGTTTACTAATCGAATCGATAGTTTCAATCGTTATTAGTGTAGCCCAGTTAAGAAACTGTATCCTTGTTTTATTTGGACAACACTTGGAACAAAACACAACAAACACTTTTAAAGACTAGGCCTACAGTATAAAAACTAACTTTAACTTACAAGGGTGCACGGGGATGGCACGGTAGAACGCATAACAATAAACACTCTTTTATACACTTAAATCTTAAATCCGACTTCAAAACATATACGATACTTCGATAAAACCTCAAATTATTTAAAAAAAAAAAAAACACAGCTTAAAGACTTTGAAAACTACAATCGCTGGGGCACGGCAGGGGCAGAGAGATGATGACAGAACGACAGAACGAGAACAGTAAACAACTCTTTTGCTTCAATTGTGTGAGAGTCGTTCATTTGAGATCAGCTCAATTTTACGGTTTGCGCATGCGCAGTAGGCTAGTCCAATTCCTGCCCCGAAACGCTCGCGATTTAACCTCTTCTTACTCTCTAAAATCTGGCAGCTAATCTCAATCTGCCATATTTCGAGACACTGAGGTAAACTGTCAACTCCGTTCTTGAGAGATTGAGATTGAGGTTATGTCTTGCTTAATCTTAGTGATTGCAAAGTACCTTAACTTAAGTAATTAACTAAAGTAAACTAAATAAAGTAATAAACTTAAGTATAAAAAATAAAATTTACTATGGATGTTTGTTTTAGGGTGTAGCTAATTAAAAGTTTAGGCATAGGCTGCACTTTACTTTAGGTCCTACACTCATCCTAAATACATTATTATTTGCTTTCTTCGTCTCTATTTCGGAACACATCACCTTATTTTAGTTTCCTTCATCTGGTTGTTTTATAATATTTTTAATTGTTTTTTATTTAGGTTAAAGCGGCTATTTGCCATTGCACTGAAAGCATATCGTAACTTAAATTAATTTGATCCCTTTATTAGGCGAATGGTATTCAAACAAACTATGATATTGTTTCTCTCTACCACAATCCTTAATAAATCATAGGTCTAATAACAATTAATTATCTTATAATAAGTTCAATTAGTATGCCTAGTCTATTTCAAACATTCCAACAAGAATAAAACCCTTGATTAAATAGTCTAGTATTGACACAGTAAATAAAATTAAAATGCGATTATTCTACAGAAAACAATCGCATAATTGGGTGCTAATACATTGACAACAAATACATAACCTCTAAATCGCAATTAGTAAATTAAAGCAATAACAAAACAATATGGCGTCGTCTCAAAAAGAGTAATTTTTTGCCGAAAGAGAGGAAGAAGAAAGTGCAGTCAACCTCCACTCAACAGCTCGATAGGTGTTGAGTAGTTTTGGTTGTATAAGTCCACCGTCAACCGTTTCAAAAATACGAAACGATTGGAAATAGAATGACTCGACACTCAACTCAACAGTCAACCATTTCAAAAATAGGGCCTCAGGATCCGAACCCACGACATCGCTGCCTTGAGCCCGAAGTCCGCGACGCTACCGACTGAGCCACCGACTCAGCAGCAAGTTACTAGGAGCGTTATTAAGAAATGTTCTGTTATCAGCATAAAAAAGGGTTCAACATTGCACATTATGAAGCAAATCATTAAAACTAATTAAAAATAACAAAGGGCCCAAGAGAAATCCTTTGGGGAGCAACATATCCCAAGTAAACCTGGAAACCTCGTGAGACTGAATAATGAACATCATCAAAATAATACACAACTACTAGTCTCTTATTCTTTAGATAAGATTCAAAAAGTCTCCCATTTCATAATTGTATAAAATATGATATCACTGCACGGTGATTTTTAGTTCTTCTCTTTGTTTCGGATCCTGTCCCAGATAAAGCAAAGCGAAGTGAAAAAAACAACGCAACGCGTTGAATTTTTTTATTGTATTGTATGGCTTGTGTATATGTGTGCGTGTAGTCAGCAGCAAAACAATCCGTCTCGTCTCATAATTCTCTTCTACTTCTCTTCACTTCATTCTTCTCTTCTCCGAACCGATGTGATGTGAATGATGTGACTAAAATTTTTGTAATAGCCTAACATAGTATTGTATCTTGAGAAAATTATCTATAGGTATTTTCGGGTTCGGGTGGTAAATTTACTGATTCGTGGTTATGAGTGTTTAGAACAGCATGAAATCAAAACACATTTTAAAGCTGCTTCTGTCGAGCAGTGAGCATCAACATCAAGAGACTACTGTGACTGTGAAGTGAAGCTGTCGCCGCTCCGCTCATCCTTGGAACATTACTTGGAGGATTTAACTGGAAAGGACGATGGCGATAAGAACAATAACAGATAATAAAACTATATTTCAACAGAGCAAAAATCAAATTCAAATTTAAGGATTGTGTGCATAAAACGTTTCACGCAATGAACCAATAAAGTTGGAAAATCATGTTGTCGCTACTCTGTTATGTTTCGGGATTTGGTGTATTGTGGTTGTGTGTCAATAGTGTGTTTGGTGAAGAATTTTCTTCATGTCCATTTTACTGCCAATGCGCTAGACAGTCAATTAACTGTAGTAACCTTGAACTGTTTAAACTTCCAAATGATCTACCATCCTGGGTCACCAGTTTGTAAGTAGGCCTAGCCAGGGCCAAGTCCTAGCCTTTTGTTAATTTTGTAAGCCTAGGCCTAGGCCTCCACTGAAGTTTTCTCAAGACCAGTAACTAAGCTGTATTCTTTACCTTGGCTATTGAATATTTTGGGCAGCTTTTAAATTTAGTAGATTTTAAATTTACTGTAGCCTATCAAAACCAAATTAATTCCAGTATGATGTTTGAAATGCCCAACTTAGGCCTATAAGTCAGCCGCTTGGATAGCGGGGCTGCACATTACTTTAGGTCCTACACTCATTCGAGTTAAAATATCGATCGATATATCGATTAATCGATCGTTTCATTTGATATCGTTTGGTTAGTTAGGTATGGTTAACCTAACCTAACTAACCAAACGATATAGGCCTATCGAATGAAACAATCGAATATTCGATATTTTATTCGAATGAGTGTAGGACCTAAAGTAAAGTGCAGCCGATAGCGGACCTCCTCTAGCATTGGCATGTAGGCTGCTTTCCAAGCGACCGACCTATAGCCTAAGTAGGAATAGGCTAACTTATATAGGTAGCCTAGACTATTTATATAGGCCTAGCCTAGGTCGGCTTTATATATTTTAGCCTAAAACTTAATCATAAGTTATATTTAGCTAGGCCTATAACTTAATAAGTTATAGACAAATTAAGTTATGCTGAAAGATGGAAAATGATTGTTAAGTCTACTTACCTACCTCCTTGCCAGAGAAGTTCAAAGTTCATTCTAAGGCTACTTAGCCTATAGACTAGCCCTAAGTTACTTTATTTTTGTGAGGCTAGGCCTATTGCAAGAGGCTTTGTTGAGCTTGGTAATAATATGGACTGGGCCAAATGAAATTAAATGCTTTATTTCCGTGACTATGATGTAAAATGTCAAATAAACTAACTTAAGAACTTAAGTAACTTTTAAAGAGTAGGCTACCTACTTAAACTTGCAACCAATTACATATTAGTTAATTAAATTTGTTTGTTCCTGCAACACGCCATTCAAAGAAAAGAAAAAACTCACTTGCAGAACTCATAAAATAACTTTAATCATACCATAAATAAAACATACTCCCTTAATAGAATTCCCATCCTTATGGTACAGCTGAGCTGAAGCCAATTTTATTGTTAGTTCTGTCCGGTGTACTGTAGATTTCGTGTTTTGTTTACGCCGGTTACACATTGGGCGGTTTCTGCCGCGGCGGTAATTTCGCCGTCGCCGCCGTTCGAGCAGTAGTCTATAGACTTAAATGGAAGCTTACACACTGGGCGGCAGGAACGCCGCGCGGCCATATTGCCGTTGGCGGCAGCTGTGCAGCCGTCCACTGCCACTGCGGCTGGCGGTGTTTTTGCCGCTCTTGTCTACGCAGTGGCGTACGTGACCAAATGGGCGTTTACACATTTGGCGGTTTTCTACCGTCGCCGCTGATCAGTCGTCTTTCCCAGTTGCTCCAAGTCAGAGGTCTTTGAAAATCAGCCTTTTAATTTGTGTCTTGTTGTTAAGTTTGTGAGTTGTTTATAACATTTATTTATTGTTTTTAGTGTTTGTGGTTGACGAGCGATTTCTCTGCTATCTTCTTTTCCTTTGACGGTACAACAAAAGTGCTAAAAGTTGTTGCCTTTCCATTTTGAATTAAACACTTAGACAATAGACAATAGACAATAGTTATTTGCGCAACTAGTGAGAAAAGTGAGCAATTGACTCACTCGAGAGAAATCCTTACTCACGAGCCGTAGGCGAGTGAGGAATGGTTTCTCGAGTGAGGCAATTGTACTTTGAACTCGAGTTGCACATTATACTTTTCCTACAGTTACCATAAAACAAATAAATTGGTGAAGAAACATAACCTATTTTTACACAGAAGTGAACTTTTAATTTAACATTTTACGTGAAGTGACAAATACAACAGTACAACAGCTGACCAGCTGATTTACAGCCAGTGCTGCCAACGTATTTCGCGCGCATACGACGTTGCCTGCATGTTACGCGCTCACTATTTCGAGCCTTCACGTTGCAAATCTGGAGTGAGACAAAGTAATTAGAGTGAGACAATGTTAACATTGTCTCACTGATGAGCGAATTGGCCACTTTGCTTTCTCAAATCAGTGAGAGAACATGTACATTGTTAGGTAACTGTAGGGAAATAATCTTTATTCACAAATTCATTAAGAATAGTAGTAGCGTCAAATAATACTTAATAATATATACTTTAAAAAAATGTGCAAAATACAAACCTAACCTAACCTAACTGAACACTCATGAAACAGAGAAGTCACAACACATTAAGCGATGAAGAACTACAAACATTGTTTTGGCTACTGATCTTCGTGGCGGTAATTTTGCCGCTGAATGTGTAAGCTCGACTTTTTTTCGAGGTGGCGACGGCAGTTTCGCCGCCACGGCAGAAACCGCCCAGTGTGTAACCAGCGTAACAATTCGTTTCTTGTTATTTCAGTCATTTAAAACCTCATTTAACCAAATAAATCTATCTTATCATAAACAAACATCCTTTCCTCCTTTTCGCTGACGACATCAAGTTGTTCAAGGAGGTGAAATCTCGTCATGACTGTTTACTGGCTACAGGTAGCTTTAGAGAGTGTTCATCAATGGTGCTCAACAAATGGGATGTTACATCAATCAATTTGTTTTAATTGCTGGTTTTCATGGAATTTGACTTTAACAATTTTAAATGGTCACCAATTTGAAACTCGATGAGCCTGATCAAAGATATTTTCAGAGAATGTTTATGGCTGTAGACTTAAAGTTTATACCAAGTTTCATAAAAAATATCTCCAAGGGCTTTTGAGTTATAAATTATTAAAAAAAAAAGTACAAAATGGCGGATTACGGCTAAACTAAGCCGAAAAAAAAGAAGTTATTTTACATTTTCGACTTATTTTTGCATGTAGAATAAATTACCTAGTAGTGTAATTACCTATAGTAGTGTAGGCCTATAGTCCACTTATAGGAGCTACGCTTTTCTGAAACACACTGTAACTTATGCGTGGAAAAATTAAAATATTTGAAGACTGAAAAAATCTTTACATGAAGTTTGTGAGCTGATTTTATAAAGATGGTTTGAATTGCTCTCTTTTGAAGTTGAAATAGAAATCTGGTCCGTCTATTCTCACTTCCCCTATGCCGGCACTGTATATACTAAATGAGGGAAAATGACCACATAATAGGCTGTCATAAGGACGTTCTCGGAAAAATCTGAAAACCTAACTTAGGCCTAAGCCTACTCTGATCATGCTTATTATTTATAAAGTTTTACTGTTTTCAGGGATATGACCAGTAATCAATTGAATTCTGCAACATTGGACTTCTCCAAGCAGTTGTCACAACTAACAAACTTGATAGAACTGTAAGTAGGATACTATTTTAGTTTAACATTCACAAAACATATTTTTCTGTATAGAAAATATTGGTACTCTATGTAGAAAGTTTGTCTAGCAGGCAGATGCAGGAACACACAATCCACTGTCTAATATAAGAGCTCATAGTTGTGTAGGCCTACGTATATGTGCCTTGCCCTTTAAAATACAAACAGACACACAATCCACTGTCTAATATAAGAGCTCATAGTTTAAAATACAAACAGTTGTTATGAGCTGAAACATATACAGTACAATTGATTAAATGTACCGTAATACTGTATAGCTATTTTTGGCTGACTGTAGGCAAGACAACGACCTGTACATTACGCCTAACCACCTCTTGTTCATACCATTGCATTCACTTGCTCAGTGCCAATCATATACACCACTTTTAAATGAAGTGCATAAAGTAGCCTACACCTGCCTTAAACGACTCTTTTTAAACGTTACCGGGCAACTATGTAAATTTGTTAGTAAAACTGTATTTAAAAAGGAAAGTGTATTATTGGAATGTTATTAAAATATAAAATCTTTCTACGTCTATGTTTGTTTCTCAATGTTAGAAACTATATCTTACTCAGATAGCCTAGCAATGAAATTGAATTTATGACATAGGCCTTAAAACTTGCCATTAAAAAACAATCTTTTTCTCCTATGCTATAGAGATGCACATTTTACTCTTGAAAATAAGAGTAGGCCTAGGCTAATTTGTAAAGTTAGACTATTTGGCAAGTGTTTCAAATTATAATTTTCCTTCTTACTTATTTTCTTTTCAATTGTTTAAGACCATTGTGTTTTTAATTTCAAATCTTATTTATTTCTTTCTGAACGCTCTTTGTTTATGGAATATTTATAATTAACGGAACCTCAACTACAGACTTTGCCTATAGAGGCCCTATTTTTTTTCTCTACGTTAAAATTTGTAGGTCACGCTTATTGTACATAGTAGATGTTCTTTTCATGTTTAAGATGATTTATTTTTGTTTTCTGAATTTGTCATATGTCAGCCTGGTGAGATCAACGGACTGAAAATAGCATAATTATTCTTTATAGTCGTAATCAACTTCATTCGTTTTTGTATCTTTTTATTAATGTGAATTTGTTGTGCAATAATTGTGACCTGTGTATTATATGTATCCGATCTGAAAGATAAAATAAACAAACATTCTATTCTATTCTATTCATTCTATTAAATATAAAACACAAAGTTGAATGTTTACTCCGCTGATAGTAATTGCTTGTTAATTCTTGTTAATACACACATATTATTGCAATATAACATTATTTACACGGTTTCTTAACTACAATCACACCCTAAAATTTGCTTGAAAAAGTCAGTTTCAAAACAAAGCTAGACGTGCCCAGGCACAATTGTATTCTTTCTGGACCGAGATGGGTAATCCGATCGGTGGCTGATCCAGGGTCGGTTAAGAGAATTATCTGTACCAGTAGCCTATCAGTGAGTTTCCTATCAGAATTCCTGACTAAGCTGTTTGAACAATTTACTAACTACTGTCAAAGGGTTGTTAGGATTAACTAGGGTTTTATATAGCAACCTTCATACCTCCTTCTGTACATCTTCCTAGAAAGATATTTGGACTGAAGAAACATCAAGTTAACCTAAAGTATAGGAAACACAATTTGTGAATTGAGAGAGACTGAATAATCTGAAAATATCGAAACAAAAACTTATGTTTCTGCTGCAGACAACTCCACTTCTAATTCCTCAGGGAATATCAAGTTGTTTAATACATAGGCCTATCATACAATATATACATAGTTTATTCTTTGTAGTACACTGACATGTTTAGTAACATCCTATTAATGTACATTAGACATGTAATTTTTTTTATTTAACAACAAAAATAAAATAAAAAAACTATAGCCTAGCAGCCTAGCTCAATATAAATAGTTTTGGCATAGCCTACAGTAGGACCTCGGTAACTCAAATCTCTGTATTTTGATTTTCTTGGTATCTCAAATGTTTTTTAATCAACCTTGGAAATCCCAGTGGATCACAATGTTAAAAGAACCTCTTATAAGTTAAAGTTTTTAAAATTTGCCTCAATAACTCAAAAGTTTTGCTGTACAGTGTAATTTAGTTGTGTTTTGATTTCTGTCTAGATATGAAAATCCAACTTCCTTTTTCAGTGGCGTAACAAATTTTTACGGGCCCCCTGCAAATTATTTTTTGGGCCCCCCCCTCTCATGAGTTATTTTTAGACCACTGATACAACATAATCAAACGCCCTCCCCCTCCCCCCAGAGTTATTTTTGAACCACCGATACAATGATCAAACAGATTAATCATAAAAAGAGTGGTAAATAAATTATGATAAAAATATTAACTTAAAAATTAATACAATTCAATACAATTATTGAATGATTGATAATTACATTTAAATAAGAATGAACTCCAATTTTATGGCCCCACTCGTCCCACGGGCCTCTCCGCTCACCGGTTCCCGGGCCCCCTCAGCTCTTGGGCCCCCCGCTTTGCGGGCCCTCCGGGCACTTCTGTTACGCCACTGTCCTTTTTTTATTTGGCAATAACTAGTTAGTCTGCCAGTTGTTGAGATTGTTTTGTGCGCCTCAGGCGTTATTCTTTGTTTGAAGTTCATTGTTGGTGATGGTGAGTTAATGTTGTTCAAAGGTTTATTGCGGACATTTTCCATCACGATCATAAAAAACAATACACAACGTTCTGGGATCTGGAATCTGATCCCGTCCTCAGATGAAAAAACTTAACTAACACATTACAACTAACAATAACCAAACGCCCAACCTAAGTTGGAACACACTACAGAAGGTAGCAGTCAAAAATATGCCTGTGCGTTATGTTGACTTAAGTGTATGAGTGATTAGGACAGTTGACGACGGGTGAAAGAAAAAAAGGTGAAATTGCTAGGGAATTTGTAATCCCGCACAACACTTTATCAACAATTATGAAAAGCTGGGTAAAGTATGAGGCTGATCAATAAGAAAAGGTGTAAGTTACAAGACATGGATGAATATGTTTTTTACGTTATTATAACAGTCAAGACAAACATTTCCATATCAGGACCGATTTTGCAAGAAAATCCTAATAATTATGCCATCGTATGCACGATAAATTGATTAATTTTGCTTTCACAGCCACCCTTTAGTACATTTTAATAGCTTGAGCTCGATTTATAAAGGTTTTGCACGTAAAAGTTGAGTAATAAAGGTCGTAACATCACATCACTGTCAGAACTCAACAGCTCGGTATCTTAAAATGTTTTGTATAGCACCTTCATAACTCAAACATCGCTTATTAAAACAACTCGATAGCATGAATTTGTATTATACCCCCTTCAGATTTCAGATATCCGGTCATACTATAGTTCAATTAAATTTCTTTAGTATACTTGAGTTCCACAGTCCAAACTCGTGTAATCAGAATGTCCACATTCCAACAACAACAGAACAAGTTCCAGATTTTTTTTTAATGATTGGCACTAATTCAAAAATATATCTTACAAAACTAAATTCAGATAAAACTTTCCAAGTTGTATTTCTTAATCCTAGTGTGTAAAAATGCATAATTCAATATTGATATACAGTAGGCTCTCAATAACAAGGTTGATATTGTTTTATGGAAACATGCAAATGATGACATTAAGGCCAATTTACAAACTATTGCGATTTTTTATAGGTTTGTTATGTATTTCATACCATGTTGGATTAACTGTGTTTTTTGTTGTTGTTCTTATTATTCGTGCCCCCCACCCCCATGGCAAATTTAATTCTTTTTGCTAACCTGAAGAATCAGCTAGTGCGAACAGCGTTCGGGTTCGGTCTTAATCAGTTTGGATTAGCTGGACTTTAGAGCAGTGGTACCTCTCTTTCAGAAAGATAAAAATATTGGCATAAAAAGGTACAAATTACATTAAATAGGTTACAGTTCCTGCACCTCATTTTCTACAAATCGAGTACTGCTCAAGAGTATATGATTTTTACATTAGACCACAGAGAAGTAAGATACAGAGGATACATTCAATAGTACACTGAAGTCATGTCTAGCACCAGTCGCTCCTGTCTAGTTCAAACTCTATTGGTCGTCCCCTTCAGCTCTCCTCTCCCCCCTCACCATCACATAATATAGCGCTCATGCTTTAGGAAGAGCCTGTGCGCTACAACTGCTGTTGTAAACAATAGCTCTTCCTGGCTCGGTACTAGTATATTTCTGCCCCACCATTCCCGAGCTAAAAGCGCATGGTTGTTCCATAAGCATATTTCCTCCTTACATCTTACTTCTCTGTGATTAGACTAAATTTGAATTGTGTATTGATAGTCGAGTAAATATAGGCACTTGAGATAGACAAATTCCAACAAATGGTTTTTCAACGGTTCTTGGTAGTAATAGGTGAAGCAAGTACCAGGAAAAAAGTCTACCAAAATCGGACAACCGGAAGTCGGGTTTTTCCAAGATGGCCGCCACGAGGCCCTCAAATCGACAAGATGACTGCAAATTCGTCGATTCATAGTTCCAGAATTGGCCGATTTCCACAAAAATTGGCAAACACATGTAGAACTATATTTCCAACCTTAAATATGAAAACTAGGCAGACAAAGTAACCCAAAGATGAATTTTCAGGGTATTATGCGCTAAAAAATAAGATTTTTTACCTCAAATATATGTTTTTCTAATATTTTTTACAAAGTTTGTTATAATTTCAAATTTATTTTTTCACCATTAGATTCAACACAAAAAACCTAACAATTTAGTATATTGAATCTTTGTTCTGCTTCAATTTGTTACAGAGATATTGAACGTAATAACTTTAGTATGTTTTCTTGCCGATATAACTCAATGTTAATCTTATGGAGAATAAGCATAAATATTAATATTGTTTTTCATTAAACCTATATAGATAAGACTTTTTGTTCTGCTTCATATTATCTGTTTTAATATTTTTTTTTACTAAAATTCCTTTTTTGGCAGTTACCATTGCAGCAAACCTACGTATTCGGTTCCTCAGTTTTAATCATAAAGAGAATAAGCAAAAACCACTTTCTTATTAGTCCGAGAAGTATATAATATAACCTTAAAAACAATACAAGAAAACTTTTTATGGTTTTATGTTGTAGTTTTGGGTGTGCAGAGTTGGATTTTACCAACATTGGACAAATTTTGAAAAAAAGATAGCATAATCATTTTCTATGCACAATTTTCTAAATATTGACTTGGGACCAACATCGATATTTATTGGGTGGTCAGTACTTCATTTCGATGGGAAACGTATTTTCGGAAACGTAGTCCGAGAAGTATAGAATATTACCTTAAAAAATTGCAAGAAAACGTTTTATGGTTTTATGTTGTAGTGTTGGGTATGCAGAGTAACATAGTAAAAATTGCCAAAAATAGGTCTACTGGAAAACTCCTAGAATCAAGATTTAATATGACAATTTTTCTCAACATTGGAAAAATTTAAAAAAATCGACATGCATTTTCATTGATATTGACTTCAGACCACCACCGATATTTATTGGGTGGTCATTTCTTCATTTCGATAGGGAACGTGTTTTCGGCCGTCATTTTAGATCCCCCTATTGGATATAAATATTTTTTTAAATGTAATGACAGTGTCATTTCAATAGGAAACGTGTTTTTGGCCGTCATCTTGTATCGGCCATATTGGATATAAATATTTTTTTTTTATGTAATGGCAATGTTGTGACACATTATTTTAAACTAGATTTTCACGCCCATTCCATTGCCAAAATGAGTTTTTAAATACCTTTGTTTCGTTTTAAAGATATATTCAAACGAAAATTATCCTGCAAACATTCTTAAGGACGTTTCGTATTTTGAACATTGTTTAAGATTATTTTTTCTTATATCTCCAGTACATATTAATGATTGCAGTTCGTTCTAGCCTTAAACATTTAGTGATTTAAGGGGTTTCATTTGAACTATTGATCATTAAAATCTGACGAGTTAGAGACTAGTTACCAACCCCAGCAAAATATTAAATTTCACTTTTTAGCAATACATATTTATTAAAATATTTATATCTCGGGTTCTTAATACGCCACCAAGTTCTTTCTGGTTTCATATTACTCAGTAAATGTTAGGGCTAATTTTTTTAATCACTAAATAAAATGTGACACATTTAATATGGGTCTGTCTTATTTAACAATATTTTTTTTCAAGATTTGTCTTTAGTTTAAGACATATACCCCCAAATCGAAAAATATCTCCCAATACTCTTTATAATCTTAAAAGATTCATCAAAGTATTGACTTTTACTGTAGTTATGGATTATTTATTGGGAGTTATTAGAATTGGGGATATTTGTACTTAACTAAAGACACATTTCAAATGTAAATAGTTTAATATTAAATTAAGGTGCATGACTCATTTTTTATTAATTAGTCAGATATTATTTAGTGACTAATAAAATAAAAAACCTAATTCTCTACTAAGTAATTTGAGACCAGAAAGAACTTTGTGACGTATTATGAACCCGAGATATAAATCATTTAATAAAAACTGATTTATAAAAATTTACATTTAATATTTTTTTGGGATTGGTAGCTCGTCTCTAACTCGTCCAATTTTAATGATCAATAGCTCAAATGAAAGCCCTTGCATCATTAATTATTTAAGAATGAACTACTAACTGAAGATAAGGAAAATAATCGTAAAATATTTCAAAGTATAAAACGTTTAAAACAAAAAAATGTATTTACAAACGGATTTCGCAATGGAATATGCGTGAAAATCTAGTTTATATAGTAATAATGTGTCACAACACTGTCGTTACAACAACAAAAAATTATATCCAATAAGGTGGATCCAAAATGGCGGCCAAAATACGTTTCCCATCGAAATGAAGTACTGATCACCCAATAAATATCGATGTTGGTCCCAAGTCAATATTTAGAAAATTGTGCATAGAAAATGATTATGCTATCTTTTTTTCAAAATTTGTCCAATGTTGGTAAAATCCAACTCTGCACACCCAAAACTACAACATAAAACCATAAAAAGTGTTCTTGTATTGTTTTTAAGGTTATATTATATACTTCTCGGACTAATAAGAAAGTGGTTTTTGCTTATTCTCTTTATGATTAAAACTGAGGAACCGAATACGTAGGTTTGCTGCAATGGTAACTGCCAAAAAAGGAATTTTTAGTAAAAAAAATATTAAAACAGATAATATGAAGCAGAACAAAAAGTCTTATCTATATAGGTTTAATGAAAAATAATATTAATATTTATGCTTATTCTCCATAAGATTAACATTGAGTTATATCGGAAGAAAACATACTAAAGTTATTACTTTCAATATCTCTGTAACAAATTGAAGCAGAACAAAGATTCAATATACTAAATTGTTAGGTTTTTTGTGTTGAATCTAATGGTGAAAAAATAAATTTGAAATTATAACAAACTTTGTACAAAATATTAGAAAAACATATATTTGAGGTAAAAGATCTTATTTTTTTAGCACATAATACCCTGAAAATTCATCTTTGGGTTACTTTGTCTGCCTAGTTTTCATATTTAAGGTTGGAAATATAGTTCTTCATGTGTTTGCCAATTTTCGTGGAAATCGGCCAATCCTGAACTATGAATCGACGAATTTGCAGTCATCTTGTCGATTTGAGGGCCTCACGGCGGCCATCTTGGAAAAACCCGACTTCCGGTTGTCCGATTTTGGTAGACTTTTTTCCTGGTACTTTCTACACCTATTACTACCAAAAACCGTTGAAAAACCATTTGTTGGAATTTGTTCTATCGTATAGGCTTTTTTGGGCTAAATCGACTCGTCTATGAATGAATTAATGAATGTTTCTTTTATCGCCATCATAATCTATCTTAAATGCTTTGTTTCAGAAAATTGAACAAAAATGCTCTCACCATCATACCTATAAATCACACATTGAGGAGTTTAACCAAACTTGTTGTGTAAGTATAGTATTCTCATTTCTGTATGTGTTACATATTTTGCAATGCCTACCAGTCTTTCAGCTTTTAAAATATGAATTGTAAGGCACATGTTATATTTCATGTCCTTTGATCCAAAAATTGTATACAAATATTGTTTTTATTAAATTCCAAGTACTAATTTAAAAAAAAAGCCTCACTCGATCTGAATAAAAAACTCATTCTAGGCCTACATTTGAATCACATTTTGTACCCTGCCATTTCCAAGTGTTAAATTTAGGAATTAAAAAATATTATAAGCCTAATAGCTTATAATTACATTGTGTGATTTTGTATTTTTTTTAACTCGGCCAGTTTGTATAAATAGTGAAGGAAGTGAATGAATTGATATCTTAAGCTAATTCACATTATGCACTTAGCTTTTTTGATTTATAAAAACCTACAAAATCTAGATATTGAAGTAAACTGGAATAATTGGTTTTTGTTTTAAGCTATAATTAATTAAGTGCATACATTTGCAGTGCACACAATAGACTAGTGGAATCTAGCCTGAAAGTTTTGGAAAAACTGCCTAATCTGCAAGAACTAGACCTCAAGTCTAACTTATTGTCTCACCTTAACGTTGGTTTAGCACCGAACTCCACCCATCTTCGTGTGTTGTAAGTATAATTGCTGATTTATGGTATTTTACCTTTAACGAATGTAAGAAATAAGACGAATATAAGTGTATCCACATGTATGCAACTATTAAATTTTCTCAATTTACTGCCAACTAGTCTCGCTCTGAAGTCAAAAATGCAGAAAACTAATTAAATATTAAATAGATCCAATCAATTTCTTTAAATGAATGATCATTTTGTCATATTCATGACCATAATTGAATTCCAAAAGTTGAAATAATTTAATAACCTATACTGGTTTTTCAATCAAGTACTGTATTTAACTTAAGAGTTACTTAAAAAACTACGCCACTGATTCTTAACAATTTTAAAAATCAACCAGCAACAGAGCATGTTGTGGTCAAATACAACGGTCTTTAGGAAAGTAGCCCATAATATTTGCTTCAAAAAATGTGAATTGTAAACTACAAAATGTAAACAAAGAAAAATCAAGGGAATAACAATACAACAATCAGCTGTTATAGTAGTTTACGCATCAACACAAGTATAAATTTATGGTACGAACCTTAGCGAGTGCCTTAAAAACTTCTAAGAGTGTCATTAGAAGAGTATTTAGACAAGTTGCATACCTATGACAGTGTTTTAATTACCAACAATCACTACTCATAACTTCTAAGGCAGGCCGCACACTTATGCAAAATTTCACCTGAAGCAAGTGTTGCGAGGCAAAACGTTCGCTGGGTATGAGCGCCCCATGTATTTCAATGGGAGACCGCACACTGATCAAGCAAACGTTGCGAGGCGCCTCGCAACGCCTTGAAACATTTGAGCAGCCGCTCGACGAATGGTTCCGATACAGCATGATGTTTGATGTTTCAAGGAGGTTCTGTGCATGCGCCAAATCCCGTCTAACTGGTAAAGCTTAGTGGCTTTCAAGATTCAATTGACCTTTTGTGGTTTGAAAAATAACTCATCTTTGAAAAATGAGTTTTGAAGTTTCGTTAAACTTAACAATTATATTTTGAATTTTCATTGAACGATATTGTTGTTTAATTTTTCTTGCTACCACTTTGATAGTCATACAGCCCTTTTAAAGTAGTAAAATAAATAAGAAATTACCAAGGTTACTTAGTTCATTATATTTAACCATCACGACAATATCTAATAATTATTTCTTACGATATCACTTACGGTATTTTAAACCCTTCCAATAAAATAGTATAGCAATTATTCTAAAATAATTGTAAACTTACCCTGGATCTGATCTAATTTCTGAGAGGAAAGCCTTACTGTCTATCAACAGATTCATTGGGTGAACCCAATGTTTTTTTCTTTTTTTCCTATTTAGTCCAGCATTTTTCAACAACTGACATACAGCAATAGCTACGTTGACTTCCTCGTCACACATTTTAAAACAATATTGTAGCAGAAGACCAGTAAAAATATAAATAATAATGATTTTTTTCTTATTTTTGCTTGAAACCAAATGCTGAATGATGCTTGAACCTCCCGCACACTGGAGAAGCAAAGAAACAAAATGCTTCAAGCAAATCAATGTGCAACATTTTGCTTCAGGTGAAATGCTGGATCAGTGTGCGCCCAGCCTAAGACAGGTTATGTTTTTGTTAGGGGTCTGCGGTACAGAAAATTTAAGGTCGGTACGGTTCGGTATGGTACAATATTTTGTTCCTTGGTTTTCGGTACAAAATCGGTACGGTACGCGGCTACCCGTATTTTTTGCGGTTTTCTGCTAAGAACTGTATTTAAACCATTATTTTAAACTTTAATACATGACATTACTATGAAAATGGATAGTATCCTACATTCATGGTTTTCTAACAACAATTACTTACCACACATTATTAAAACAAAACCTTTTACTACTACGAGGATTGTGTCAAGAAAAATCACAGTTTAGATAAAGGCTTTACCTATTTTACTCTGAGATACTTTGAATAGCCATGATAAAAGTGGTTTTAAAAATAGGATGAGAGTTTTTAGGAATAAACATGTTTGAAACATTTATTGACAAGATAATTTCACACAACTGGTACATTATTTCCAACCAACACAATGTCTAGTTGTTTTTTTTTAATTTTTTAAAACATATAAAAGCATTCAGTACGATGACAGTGTAGTTGCCAGCTGTTCACAGCAGACGACAATGAAAAACTGGAGGTTATGATGAAGTAATGAAAGAGCATCTTTTTTTATCAGCTTCAAAACTAGTTATAAGATGGATACAACTCTTGCAAAGTTTTTTTCTGAAACTAAAATTTGGATTATCACAGAGTAAGATTATTGTCTTATTTAATTTACAAAGTGTCTTACAAAGTTAACATTCACAATATCAATCATATCAATCATTAGTTTATCTCAGGCTCAATCCAATTTTCTTAGTATATTTCAAAGCTCTTTCAAAGAATCAAAAGACCCAGACCTAGACCTAATTATTTAAGAGGGCCTATATATAAATTGATTAGGTTACAACGAGGGTAGCAAAATCACTATCTAGTTCATAAGATTTAGATTGCATAAAGTACCTTCAACACAATAAAAAATACAGGAAACTAAAAAAACATTTAAGCCTTAAACAGCCACATCTAACAATATAAGACAAGATATAGAACATGCAATGACATAATTTGAGACCGAGTAGGCTTGCATAACGAAAAAAAAAAATGCAAACAACAACAACTATGCTTGTGGTTTCGTCAATAGAAAGATAAAAATATCTATAACAAATATTTAAACTTATAAAATAAGATTGTAGATTAGTTACAAGATTAATATGTAGCCATAAACAGTTTTATGGCAGTAGGCAATGGCCAGCGGCAAATTCACGAAAATACTGACTGAGTTAGAGATAACATTTAACAGTCATCATAAAACTATTATTTTAGTGATAACATAGAACTGGAAAAAGTCGTAAAGAAATAAAAGTGATAAAACTCAACAGTTCTTGGAAGTACTTGAATACAACAATTATTATCGTGATAAAGTGTTAATGGATTTGGGACTGCTAATGGGTTTTTAATTGCATAGTAAACTGAAAGTAATTTATTATTATAATAGGCTGTACAGAACTGAATTCGTACCGTGTAAAATGCTGTACCGAACCGATGACGGTAATTAAGCTTGTACCGTACCGTACCGACTTTTTCGGTGCACCGCAGACCCCTAGTTTTCGTTTATAACCTCTATTGACCCTGACAGTGATACAACGAATCATTGAACCAAACACTAATTTTGCACCACTTTCTGCTAAGCAATCTTTAAAACAGCTGAGTTTTATATTTTTTATTTTCGTTACCATGGAAATAATTTTGATTGTACACTTATACTGAAAGGAAGAAAGTTGATACAAACTTGAGCTTTTATTTATTCAACTTATATTAACTTAAACTTAAATTAAAGCAGTAATCAAACAATTTAACCTTATCCTTGGATTTCAAGACAACACTCATTAATAATTAAATTGGTCTGAACAGCTATTTAGTTGGAGTTTAAAGCATTACAATATTTTTTCACTCAATCCTTTAAACTCCTTGCCCTGTTGTGTGTAAGAAAAAAAAAAACATTGCTGTTGTGTTAAGTAAGTAAACAATGCTTTCAAGTGAATCTTTTCAATTCTAAGAACTGAACTGAAACGGCTAGTTCAAAAAAGGGTCGTAGGTAAAATCTATGTTCCATATGATCAGATAATGCATACCACGGATGAAGCTTTCCATTGACACATTAAATAACAGAATCAGATCAGTAGAACTGTAGATTTAGTTTTACCAAATTTTTACAAAAATATCTCTCATTCAGTATTTTCTCATCACGATAAATTTGTAAGTTCCATAGCTTTTTGCAAATAACTTTTAAATGGTGAGGAAATCAACCGAAGTGGGAGATTATATGCTGAAAGAGAATAAAAATTCCCTACAAATTATTACTATGCATTTCTTGAAAATAATAAATGCAGCCTAAACTTGGCCACAAATATAAAATGTGTAAAAACCTGTTTTCAATGTATCTCTTATAGAAAACATGTTTTTTTTATTCTTCACAATAGATCCTAACAAACATAAGCTTTCCAACGACCCAATAATTAATAAAATTGGTCCAGTAAAACTGTAGATTTAGTTGTACAACAGAGATTTTAAAAACTGAATTATTTTACGAGTAGATGTCATAATTTAATCTTTGTTTCAGAAATTTAAACAACAATAAGATTAGCTTGATGGAGAAAGGGAGCTTGGATCCCCTTTCAAAACTAACAGACTTGAATTTGGCTCGTAATAACCTCCGAAATCTGAACAAAGAAGTCTTCAAAAACCTAACAGCTTTAAAAGCATTGTAAGTTACTTTTTTTAATAATAAAAATTCTATATAATGACGAGATGTTCCATAACGATAACAGTGTTTGCAGATACTCATTCTCAACCATATGGCATTTGTTGAATAGTTTTATGTCAAGTCTATTTTTGATATTTTGATAATACAAATGATAACCATGTATTTGCTGTCATTTTTATTTATCCAGACACATGTTTGTCAACAACTATTTAACATCACAACGATTTTGTTGATCTACAAGTTTTTCATTTTTTTCTTAAGCCTCGGTCACACTAGGCTGTTTAGCAGCCGCTGGTAATATTGCCAGCAAGCAGCCTAGTCTAATCCAGAACTAGTGGCTGGTAAATGCCAGTAAGCTGGTGTTTACTAGTCAAAATCAAAAGTCGAACATGTTTAACTTTTTAGCGCTGCCTACCCTCCGCTGGCAGTCACGTTACCTCTTTGCTGGTGGCAGCCAGCTAATGTGAATAGCTAATGTGAGTAGCTCACATGCGGCTGGTGAATTAGCATCAGTCTATAATTGTTGTTTTTTTATACAATGTTAGTTTAGTTGTAATGTATTTTATACTTCTTTTTGGGAATATTGAACATGGTTGACTCCAACAAGTGGTCGGGAAAAGACATTGTAACGTTTCTAGATCTTTTTCCAAAATTATCCTTGCCTGAGGGATGCTTCGTCTGCCAACGATATTGAAAGGAATACCAAAGACGTAGCTTATAATGAGTCATATTAAAGTCAAAGACTCGAAGAAAGAAGAATAAAATCAGGTCTGGTCTTATGAAAGATAAAAAAGTCTAAGTGACCGTGATTCATATGGAAATGAAGTTTGCAACGTAAATAAGTCAGAGATCAGTGGTGCAAAAGAGGTTGACGTCTACAAATTAGCGGCTATTTACTGGCGGCTAGTGGTTATAATGTGAACCCTACAGATCTGCTGGCTGCTGGCGATATTTACCAGCGGCTAGTTAGTAGCGACTGCTAAACAGCCTAGTGTGACCGAGGCATAACTTTTTAGCACTGCCTATCCTCCGCTGGCAGTCGCGTGACCTCGCTGATGGCAGCTAGCCAATGTGAACCCCTCGTAGCTCACAAGCGGCTAGTGAATTACAGTAGATTCCATCTTATCCGGACTCCTCGGGACCGAGGCCAGTCCGGATAATGGTTTTTCCGGTTAAACCGACGTCCCCAAAACTTCGTTAAAACAGACCGTTTAAATGCATACTATGCTGTATACAGTATTTGACTTAAATTTAGGAGAACAGTGATTTTAGACATCTCAAATCTTTCCCACGAGAACAGTCGTTTCAGTATCGCCCACTTCCTTCCAATATAGTCCGGTTAAATCGATGTGCTGATAAAGATTGTCCGGATAAAGAGATGTCACTTCTACCGAATCTAGTCTGGTTAAAACAATGTCCGTTAAAAGGTGTCCGGATAATAGGGAGTCTACTGTAACATGAGTCTAGATTTTTGTTTGTTTATGCAATGTTAGTTTAGTTGTAATGTATTTTATACTTCCTTTTGTGAATATTGACCATGTTTGACACCAACAAGTTGTCGAGAAAAGACATTGTAACATGTCTAAATTTATTTCAAAATTATCCTTGCCTGAGGGATGCTTCATCTGCCAACTACATTGACAGGAATACCAAAGACACAGCTTATTCATCATATCAAACAGTCATATCAAAGTCAAAGACTTAAAGAACAAAGACTAAAATCAGCTTTGGTCTTATGAAAGAGAAAAAAAGTCTTCAAAAGTTTTCAACGTAAAGAAGTCAAAGAAAAGTGGTGCTGGAACAGGTGACGTCTACAAACTAGCGGCTATTTACCGGCGGCTATTGGTCACAATGTGAACCCTACAGATCTGCTGCCTGCTGGTGATATTTACCAGCGGCTAGTTAGTAGTGGCTGAAAAACAGCCTAGTATGACCGAGGCTTTCCGAGGGTCTATTAGTTTTGGAAAATGTATTGGTACGAATTAACTTAAGAACTACTTTATTCCTTTTCAGTTGATGTTAAAATTGTACGCATTTGACGCTACTACTATTCTTAATGAATGTGTAAATAAAGATTATTTGTCTATTGTCTATTGTATTGACATTCAAATTGTAGTTAAATACTATTTAAAGTGGATCAAACTTGTATACCTAAATTAATTGGAATCACATAATTATGTTGGTTATGTTGTTCTAAACTTTCTTCTTTATATTATTATTCCGGATTGTTATTTTATTGTTATTCTCAGAATATCTTTGATCACATAGGGTAACAACATTGTGTAACTATTTAGTTTAAGTTTTACTTTTGTTCCAGGGACTTAAGCAGGAATCGTTTTTTCAAAGTTGAAGGTCTTTCATTCAATGGACTCAAGGCTCTCACGACTCTCAAAATGAAATTCAGCTCAATACAGACACTTGAAGACGGGGCATTTTTCGGATTAGATACCCTCACCACCTTGTAAGAACATTAGACATTACTTATTCTAAGATTAACCATGACAAAGTTTTAATTAAAATAATAACTAAATCTCAAGTATAATAAGAAAAGCATATAAATTCTGCATGGAAAAATGTTTTCATCACTCCGTTACGAAAGTAACTATTTTCGATAACAGTTTACATCAATGAAAGTAGCTGTTTCCCAAGCTCTAATTTAGGGCGAGGGAAAATCGATCAGCTGATTTTCCCTCGCTCTAAATTTACTTTCCCTCGCTCTCAATTAGTTCTCCATTTATTCACTACGCGCGCTAGTGTTTTGTTACGGTTTAATTTAATGATTTGAAACAGCTGTTTTTATTGTTGCTCAATCTAAATCTACAGAAACGGCTTGTTTTGTTGTGTTTTTAACATAATGCATGTTTGGAATTGCTCAAAGTATGTCTAACATTACTGAAGATTTGATGAAAACAGCTTAACTTATCATATTTCACCTTATAAATCACAGGAAGGATAAGAAGAGGAATACAGAAAGCTTAGACACTGGTACAAATCACAAAATGTTAAGTTAACTAACGTTACGAAGTATTTATTAATACATTATTTATCTAAATAATCTACAATTATGAAACCATGTCCACGTAAGTTGTGAAGTGTTATTTTCAATGATAAAAAGTGGTCTAAAACTATTTTAATCCTACTGCGATAGGTTATTCTGAATGTATTTTTGCGTCGTGATGAAAAGTATCGTTCATAACTCGTACCAAAAGCTTTTTTCCGACACTTGCTCCATTATTCCCGTCCTCGGCTTCGCCTCGTACGTGAAAATAACTCTCACCTGCTCGGCTTTGCCTCCCACGTGAAATTTGGTTTTCCTGTGTTCGGCTTTGCCTCACACATGAAACTTGAGCGCGCGTCGGAAAATGCCGAGCTTTCGGTCCTAGTAATGAAATATACTATTTATTTTGTTTCCAAACACTTAATTGGAAATGGGCCTTTGACAGTTTTATCAAAAGGCCAATAGCTCATTATCACACTGAAGCCTATAAGTGCATATATGCACATATATAGCCTATTTGGCATTTTCTTATTAATTAAAAAATAATTTACTTTTTAGTTTTAATGAAGACCACACAAACCAAACACAATTTTAAAGAGGAAATCAAGATCTTTAAAACAATATGATATATTTTTAGGCTAATAAAAGAAATAATTTTTTGTACAATAAATATTCTAAAAAGCGTCATATCAACTGCTGTTTAAGAGTTAAATACAACGGTCTTTAGAAAAGTAGCCCATAATATATGCTTCAAAGTTCTGAGCACTGTAATAAAATATGTTTAATGTTTAATATATGTTTCTTTGTAGCTACGTTATGATAGAGTTAAAATAAAATTAACCCCAATGTTTTATTAATTTTTATGCATACATTAATAGACCAAATTAATCTTTATCACTGAATAAAATAAAAAATAAAATTATTTTTTATATAATTTATATACCGTATATTATTATATATTATAACCTACATATATATTATTATATATATATATTATTATTATATATTATTAGCTATTTGCCTACATATGGTCGTCATTTCAGAATAAAGTATTATCCTATACTAAAAAAATATTTATTAAAAAAATTAAATATTGATGCCTGATCTATACTTGAGCATAGTCTATATTAATCATCTATATTATCTATATAAATCAGTCTTTTCATGAGGACAACATTTAGTTTTACATGAAAGAGTGGATATTACTATTATTATAATTTGCTTGGTCAGGTGGTGGTATTTTCTTAGATGGTATAAAGGTTGCAGTCCAATTTAAATCTAAAGGGACCAAAATGTACAAGTAGGCCTAAACATTGAGCTATAATGAGTTGGACCATTCCATATAGGCCTACAGCTAGTGTGACTAATTTATGAGCAAACATAAAAATTCCAACAGTGAATATTTACCGTACAAATAAAGTATACCGACCGACCGTTCGATTTAGGTTAAAAGATGAAACCGATTGGTCGTCTGTTATTTTTGGGAAACGGAGAACCGGTCACCTCTGGCCCTAATCCGTATATAGAAAGTTTGGTTAGGGTTAGGTTAGATAATATAAATATGGCCCCTGAATTTACGACCAGTGGCCGGGACCCCTACACTCGTCATTTTACCGTGCGTCAAAAGTAATTATGTTACTTTTCATTGCAAAGAGTAGTCATTTATGGTTAGTGTAATATTTATTTTTAAATTCTTCCTACTCCATTCTTGCTTATTTAATCACCTTATAAAAAGCCCATTTTTAATTATTTTTGGACTCGGGACTCAAATATTCGAGAATGCTGTACTTACAATACTTACTTACTTTTTGTAAGTATATTTTGTTTTATTGTGTAGCTATCTGTTGTAACGAATACTTATATAAAGTCGTTCATTAATGTAGGCATGATGAAAAAGATTCTGTTAACTTGTTGTTCTAAATATTCTTCCTTATGGTTGTTTTCCAGCAGTGAGTGAGTCTCTCTCACTCTCTCTCCCCCCCCCCCCCATCTCTCTCTCTCTCTCTCTCTCTCTCTCCTCCCCCTTGCGCACTCTCCCCCCTTCCTTTCTGTCCCCTCAACCCCAAATTTGTTGTCCTCTCATTCTCCCCTACCCAACACCACGTCTCTGTCTTTATTTCTCTACCTCTATCTCTTGTATCTTTCTTCGCTCTGCGCTGACTGGCCGATTATTACGTTCTATTCATGGAATGGGCCTTGAGGATTTTACGGTATTGTGCTTTCCTGCATGTATAGTTCCAAGCAATGTTAAATTTAATAATGGTGTCGTATTAATCGGCTACAAAACCTTACTTGTGTACAACCTAGTTAGAGAAAACATTTCATAGTCATTATAACTAACATTGTTTGGAGACCGTGAAATTTATAAAAGCAGACCGTGATAACCGTGAAAACACCTGAAGACAAATGGTGGGAAATCTGTTTTTGGAACGGAAGTATAAAACTGGCGCAGCAAGCCGCAAGTGAAACAACGTTTTCCTTGCCAGGCTGAGCTCACACTAGATCAATACTTTAGAGTTAGGTGTGCTACATAGTTTAACGTAGTCCGCCGTGTGCGCCAGTACTGCACTACTTTAAATAACGTAGGCCGCACTCAACGTGTTAAGAAGTTACTTAACTTAACAGTAAATATTTCAAAAATACAGCAAAAAATATGCAAATATTCAAACACCGCAAGATGAACTGGTTATGACATGTTTATGTGGTTAGATGGTCGTAACAGTACAAGTGAGTGAGTTAAAGGGATTGGGCCTTCCAATTAAGAGGTAGTTGGCTGTAAACTTGTTTTAAACAAATCTCCCACCACTCCTTATCAAACCTTTCCCCTCTTTACATGCAGGAGCAGGATCACTAATATCAATGACATTTTCAGGTACCTGGATAGCAACAGCATAAGTGAGGTTACTAAAGGATGGTTGTTCGGGCTCAACTCACTGCAACTCCTTTCCCTCAGTTCCAACAAAATACAGTCCATTGACTCTGTTTGGGAGTTTTGTTCCCAACTTCAAGAACTGTAAGTCCACAAGGCATTAAAAATCGCCAAATGTTATTGATTATCTTTGATGTTTGGAATCCAAGTTTGTTATAATGTATTAGTTTTGTGCTCATTTACAGTTTTGCCTACAAATACTGTAAACCAACTGAATAGTTATAAACAAACTTCTAAAGAGTGGTAGACAATAGACAATAGACAAATAATCTTTATTTACACATTCATTAAGAAATAGTAGTAGCGTCAATTTACAATTTTTTCTAAATGTTTGGTTGAGGTGTTGTTTAGTCAAAGACCTGTTGATGGTATTCTTCTAAGGAATAGAAAGGTCGATTAATGAGCCATTGATGCAAAGCTGGTTTGAGGTCATCTTCTGACTTGCTTCTTAGATCTGGAGGTAGCCTGTTGTAGATTTTCATTCCTGCGTATGAAGGTTTCTTTTCAAACTGTGCCGTGCGATGTTGTGGAAGGTTGTACTGCATGGTGTTTCTCAGGTTGTGTTGGTGCATTTCGCCACGCCTTGTAGGGTTATTTCTTACTGCAAATAACACAACTTCCTGGATGTAGAGTGCTACAAGGGTAAGTACTTTGAGTGACCTGAATGCTTCCCTGCAGCTGTCGAGTCTGTGGAGTCCTGCAGTTATTCTGACTGCCTTTTTTTGTTTTCTGAGAACTCTTTGCATGTTAGTGGCAGAGGTTCCACCCCATGCTACAAGTCCATATCTCATATGCGACTCGAAAAGTGCAAAGTATGCTACTTTTGTTGTCATGTCATCTGTTGCATTTTTTATATGTTTAAGAGCATAGATGGTTGAACTTAATTTTTTACATATATTGTCCACATGAGGGGTCCAGGTTAAATTCTTGTCGAGTGTGATGCCCAAAAACTTAGCTTCATCTTCCACTTCTACATCTGGGAGTCGTGGCACTTCTTGAGATTTACGGCCAAAAGCTATTTGAGTTGTTTTAGACGTGTTTACTGCGAGATCATTGTTATAGCAGTATTGGTAGGCCATACTGAGTGACACATAGGATTTTACTTCTAGATTTTCAGCTAGTGGTTCATTAAACACTAAGGTTGTGTCATCAGCATACATAAGAGTAAGGCAGGCGTCTCCTATTTGTTGCGGCAAATCGTTGGTAAAAAGAATAAACAGTACCGGACCCATAACTGAACCTTGGGGAACTCCTCGATTTATTGGTTGAAAATTTGATCTTGTTTTTCTTATTAGGCTGTTATCTCTGTGCCTTAGTTCTACAAACTGACTCCTGTCTGTAAGGTAGCTTTGAAACCATTCTCTTACTATCCCTGATACCCCCAGGGAATCCAGCTTTTTAATGATTAGCTGGTGGTCAAGGCAGTCAAATGCCTTACTGAAATCAAGAAAGATTCCTGTTGTTAGATTTCCTTCATCTAGGCTGTCAATCAGGGACTCAACCATCTGAATTATTGCTGTTGTTGTGGATTTCCCTTTTGTAAATCCATGTTGAAGGTTGTTTAGTAGGTTGTGATTTGTGCAGTGGTCTAAAAGTCTTTTTAAAACAACTTTTTCGTATATTTTGGAGAAGGTGGAAACGAGGGAAATTGGTCTGTAGTTGCTTGCTTCTAATGTGCTACCTTTTTTAAATTTCGGGTATACTTTAGTTATTTTAAGTAGTGAAGGAAAGATGCCTTGTTTTAGGGACTTATTTATCAAATCAGCCAATGGTAGTGCTAGTTCATTGCAGCAATGCTTAAGTATTTTTGACGAGATTTCATCAATTCCAGACGAGTTTTTTGCTTTAAGTTTGTTTATAATCATTTTAACTTCCTTCTCGTCTGTGCTTTGAAAGGAGGAAAACAGTGGACCTGTTTGAGTTACGTCAGGAGTTTGAGCTGTGGTCTTTAGGTGTTTTTGTTTCTCTACTGTTTTTTCTCCTACTTGTGTAAAAAATGTATTCAAATGCTCTGCAACATGGGTCACATTACTTATGAGTTGGCCATCTACTTGAAGGGTTATTTCATTTAGGGATGTTTCCTTTTTGGACCACACTGTGTTTATTGTTTCCCAGATAGCTTTAGATTTATTTTCAGCTTTCATCAACTGGTCAGAGTTAACCTTTTTCCGCATCATTTTCAAGTACAGGTCATAGTTCTTTTTATTTTCAATAGAAACCCTTCTGTCATCTGGATTTCCCGTCACCTCAAACTTTCTTAGAGCTTTAAGAAATTCGGCTTTAAGTCTCACTGCTTCTGGGTCCATGGAGAATTTTAGTTTATGTTTTCTTTGTATTTTTATCTTCTTTTGGGGGCAGGCTGCATCCATAGCTACTCTCACTATGTTACTAAAAGTTTTAAAAGCTTCTTCGGCATTGTTTATTGAGGTAACACTAAGCCAGTTTTCTTGACTGAGAAGATACTTGAGGTCTTGCAGGTTTTTATTTTTTAGACAGCGTCCAATTTGGGCAGGATAACTTGAGTTGATGTGTGAGTTGAAGTTTACAGTACAGAGTTGAGCAGTATGATCCGAAAGTCCTGCATTGATGATTTCTGGAGTCAGTTGGTTTGTGTCCATATTTGTACATATCCAGTCAATGGAGGTTTGTGTTAGATTTGTTATTCTCGTAGGTGGAAGCTGTAGTCTCTGGATGTTGTGCATAGCAAGAGTTTCATTTAAGATAATGTGTTTCCTGTTTGGGTTACACAAATCAACGTTAATATCTCCCATGATGATAAGAGGGGAATTTTCAATTTTTGTTTCCTCAATTAGTTCTGTAAAGGTGTTTAATGATTCCTCAAGGTCTCCGTTTGGGGGTCTGTAGGTTCCCAGTACAAACAGATTTGAGTTCTTGAATTTTATTTTTATAAGAGCTGCTTCAAATAACAGTTCTTTACAGTACTTGGAAACTGTAACATCTATGGCTACTGTGCTGCTATCAAGGCTTTCTTTTACAAGAATGCAAACACCTCCTTTTCTGTGTTCTATTCTACTATAGTGAGCCTTGAGGCAGAATCCAGTAGCTATGACGGTGCTACTTATTGTCTCAGGTTTTAGTCCATGTTCTGTCAGAATTACTATGTCAGGTTTGGTTTCTTCTAAAAGGTGCTGTAGTCTATTTATTTTATTTGAGACTTCCTGTGTATTTTGGTGCAGCAGGATGAGTTTGGAGTTTACATCCTGACTCGATTGTCTAAAAAACAGTCAGGTTGCGTTTCTCTTGTCTCTGCTGATTTTTGCAGTTTTCTTAAAGTAAAATCAGGCTGCGTTGGAATAATCTGAGAAGGTGAGGAAAAAACAAAGTTATTATCCTGTAGCGATGCAGCCTCCCTTTTTACTAAATATCCATAATGCTTCTTCATATGTTCTGAATAAAATCCTATATTTTTTACAAAGAAATCATTGTAATCCTCGTCTTTGCTCTTTGGCTTAGCATTTAGGGGTGGAAGTTTATTTTTATTTTTAGTCTCTTTCAGGCTTTCTTGAGCTTTTACTGTTTGTGACACTTGTGACAGTTTTTGTGGCGGGGTTTGGCTGGTTCCCCCTGTTGATACTTGTTCCGTTGAGGTCTCAGATGACAGTTTTTTAGTAGGAGTTTGTCTGACTCTCCCTGTTGTAGTCTCGGTTGGCAGTTTTTTAGTAGGAGTTTGTCTGACTCTCCCTGTTGTAGTCTCGGTTGGCAGTTTTTTAGTAGGAGTTTGTCTGACTCTCCCGGTTGTTGTTTCAGTTTGCAGTTTTTTCGTTGGAGTTTGTCTGGCTCTCCACGTTGTGTTTTTGAAGGTTTTGCTGGTTATTTCTCGGCAGTCAGTAGCAAGTTTGTGATTTGTTTGTTCTAGGTATTTAGCATTTTGCAGGGATACGCTGAATATGTTAGTTCTGTTATGATTTCTTTGAGCCCTTTTATTTTTTAATGAACTTGGTGTTGGAATGGAAGGATTTGTATGAGTTGTCGGAGAAATGGTGTTAGAAATCTCTTTGTTCATCTGCATTTTCAGGGTGTTAATGACGTGTTCCATTTGATTTTGTTTCATTTTAATTTGAGCAAGTTCAGCTAAGAGGAAAGGACTGTGACCAGCTATACATTGATGGGTCTGGGCTACAGCAGGCTTTGTACTAACCAGATTTTCCTCTTTTTCATCCAGCTTAACTTCATTGTGTTTTTGTGTCAGATCTTTTATGTTCTGTTTAAGTTGTTGAGTTTCTTGTTCATATTTTTTTAATGTGTCTTCTTTTTCCTTGTCCAATTCTTCAAAGGTGTGTTCTAAGTCTCTGCGAAGCATCTTCTCATTGTCGAGCTGTTTTTCAAGATTATTGATGGTTTCCACTAACGAGTTGTTTTTCATTAACAATCTTTCATTTTGGTCTAATAGTGTGTCTATTTTTTCTTCCCAAGCTGCTGCTTCATTTCCATTTTTTATTTTTGTTACTTGAAAAGACAGTTTGGCATTTTCGAGACTCAGCTTGTGTACATCCTCTCTAAGTTTATTGTTTTCTTCAAGGAGAGCATTTCCAACCTCCGCTGCTAGGTTAAGAGAACTTTCCAAATCATTCTCTTCTGTATCAAAATTCTGTACAATGTTTTGAAAATCGTCCGTGGTAAGATTTAAATTGTTTAACATAGGTTCGGGCTTGTTAATTGAGGTATGACTTTCAGTGATGCAGCTAAGCAAGGTGTCGTCTGAGGTTTGACTTTCAGAGCAATGCTTATCATCAGTTTTGCTTGATTTCCTTGCAAAAGCGATTTCTGCTTCTTTTAAAGCTGCATTAAAATATTTATTTTTGAAATTGTCTTGTTTAGGTTTACCATATATTGCTTTGTTTTCTGAGTAAAGACATACATCACTTTCCTTTAGTTTAGCTGTTTTATTATCTCCAAAAAAAGAAACAGTATACTGTGGTTGTCTATCATTTTTCTTTGGAACAGTCTCCTTTATTTCTGCAGGCCAGAAACAGTAGCCTTTTATCTTTGCAAAAACTAAATCACCTGCTTTATACATAATTCTACCTCAGTTGGAGAGGCTAGTTGTCTGAACACACAACTGTTGTTGATCAGCAGTGTGCTATGTCTGTTTGTCTGCTAGCTATGACGTTAGTTACAGAGTCAGCAGTGTTGATGTCTACCAGCTATGTCGTCAGATTGTGTCGTCAGCAGTGTTATTGCCTCAGTCTGTGTCACCTAGTTTGGCTGTGACGTATAGTGATGAGTTGGAATTATGTTGAAGCCTAGTATTCCCTGACTGGCAGTTTATTGAATTTACAAATGAGATGGTTTATCTTGAATTTTAGTGCTAAAAATGAAATTTGTAATATTTCTTTTCCTTTAAAAGAGTGATTTGAAAATGCTTGGTATTCTTATTCTTATAAATGATTCCTTTATAATTCCATTAGAAATTGGTAGGTCATCACAAGGTGAGTTGCTTTAGTATTGATTTTTCTTAGTTTCATTGAGTTTCATATGTTAAAAATGTGTGAGTTTAACTTACATAAGTTTTAGAGGTTTTGTAGCACATTTAATGGATCTTTTGTTGGTTTAACCCACTTAAACTGCACTAAACTGGTGGAGCACTTTCACAGAATGTGTTGGTTGTCCGCCATCTTGGTCTTAATTTAGTGCCAACTATTGTATTTCAACCAGCTTTTTTATGTTGTATTGCTTCATTTATAAATTAAATTAAATAAAAAACTGAAAATAATTTCAACGCTTATTTGGAATCTCAAGAGAAGCCAATGTTATTCATGGATGGAATTAACACGTTCGCGGCGGCATGGGAGCGATCGCTCCCATACGGAACCCTAATGCCATCCTGGTGGGTGCGATCGCTCCCAAGCTGCAATGCAGTACGAAATGATTTATTTTTAAGCCAGGATTAGAGCTAGAAACTTGAAACCTCGCACAGCACTGCTCAATAGTATACTGTATTTTGTTGTGGTGTAGGTTGGTAGTAAATTTCCCCGTAAAATTCCCGTCTGGCAATCTCAAAATTCTACTTTTGTCCTGTCTTTTTCCCTCCATTTGGCAATACAATTCCAATGGGACCGGCTACGTTACAAGCAGTGCTGCTATCTGTTGGTGTTTAGCGAACTACGTCGACTCTCGTTGTAAAGCAGGACATCCCCTCACGTTATTTGCTATTTGTCAAACCGAAATTGGAAAGCCAATAACACGCGGCAATCGGGTTTGTTCGATGCTGAGGGCTGCGCCGCACCTGGGATACGCCCGCCATTTGACGTGCCGCTGCGAACGTGTTAATAGCTAATCAATCAAATAATTCTTTATTCAATAAAACACAGAGTACATGTGTTGAATAGAGTCAATTCAATATCATTAGAAAATATACATTTAGTCACCGGGCTGACATAAAATAAAAACAATAATTAATTTCTAAATACCGTGAAGATGAAAAAAAGTAATAAAAGAAATTCCCCTACTGACGTTATGGAATTCAAATTTAATTGATTTGCTAATTTTTTTGCTTAACCAGCCTTCTATCAAAAAAAAGGAAATGAAATCGAAAAATCTTTTAGTGTGCGTTTAATTTCATTTATATTATCTTCCCTCTTTACCATTGCATTGTATATGTAATTCTCTTGCTGCTTATGGATGCATTTACAAAGATGTTTAGTAAACAAACCTGCATAACATATTGTCACATGCGACGCTACAAAATTGCTGATGGTTGGAACAAATCACATCCCGAGAAAATCCCTTGATGATAAGAAATATATTTCCCTGAAGATGTCACTAGAACTAACATACTCTTCTACGAACTTGATTTGATAAATTGCATCTAATTCATGCTGTTGAGGAATAAATACAATGAATGAACATTCTAGCAACTTAAATACTTGATTTTTACATCTATGTAAATAACTGAAATCTTACCTATTGTCTTATTTGCTATACTCTTATTTCCCCATCAATTATAAAATTATATACCAGTCCCAAGAAAATCCAAATTTGAAAAGCTTACATTACATAGGTAAGTATTTAGTATTGTCATTAAGTATACACGTACTAGAGTAGCCACTCGATGGAGGTTATCGTTACCTGAAAAGCACTGTTACAGAGTAGCGTCAGCAGCCCAAACTACTCCACCTCGGGCTTGTCGGTAAGACAGTTTGGTTGTTTTTTATTATTTCATTGTATGTTGTAAAATTTCATTTTCGTTGATGAAATTTGTTTGTTTGTTCACGTAGCTTCGTTGTTTTATAATACATTTTTATTACTAAATGATTAAAAGGTCCTCAGAGGCGCACTCCACTACCAAAAGACTACCGCGACCCAAGCGTCAGCGGCTCAAACTAAGTTGCCAAAATCGGTAACAACTATTAGCATTATCTGACCCCTCTTATACGTGTATACTCAATGGTATTATGTATTGACTTGACATACCACATGTTTATGTATAACCAGGGCCGATTTACCGAATAGGCACGGTAGGCACGTGCCTAGGGCGCGAGGCAATTGGCTTTTTTTGGGGGCGCCAAAAATTTTGAAATAAAAAAAAAATCGTGGTAGTATGTGCATGCTATTGCGGTAAACTTCTGATAACCCCTCGCGGCCGTGTAGGCATCGTAATCGTCTCCCGCGTTTGCGGCAAGATTCTTACTATTTTCTGCAGTCAAGTCGTTTGGACATAAAATTATCGTCTTCCATAATCAAGGCAAAATATAAGCATATCCAGCGGTCGTGAGGAGATTATCATCGTCTAACAATGTATGTAAATGAGGCGAAATTCTGATACTTTCCCGCGGTCGTGAGGACATTATCCTCGTCTTGCGCGATCGCGGTCTAATTCTGACCACCCCTCGCGGTCGTGAAGACATCATATCGTGCCCCACGGTCGTGTGGACATAGTTATCACCTCCCGCGATTGTAGAAAAACGGTAATCATCTCCCTCAGTCTTGTGGAGGTCATCATCCTCTTACGCAAATTAGGCAACATTGTGACCTTTTCCCGCGATCGTGTGGCCATAATCATCGTCTTGCGCGATTGCGATAAAATTCTGATCACCCCTCGCGGCCCTGAAGACATCATTATATCGTCCCCGTTGGTCGTTTGGACATAGTGATCGCCTCCCGCGATTTCGGCAGAATGGTAATCATCTCCCACGGACATATGGAGATAATCGTCTTCGGCTAATGAGGCAAAATTCTGATCTTTTCCCGCGGTCATGTGGACATTATCATCGTCTTGAGCGATCGCGGCATTATTGTGATCATCCCTCGTGGCCGCGTAGAAATCATTATTGTATTCCGCGGTTCTGTAGACATCGTAATCGTTTCCCGCAGTTATGAAGACATCGTAATCGTCTCCCACGATTGCGGGAAAATGTTAATAATGTCCTCCAGTCGTGTGGAGATCATCATCGTCTTCTACGATCGCGGCAAAATTCTTGCTGTTTCCCGCGGTCGTGTGGACATTATCATCGTCTTCTGTGATCACGGCAATACTCTAATTATCCGTTGCGGCTCTGTAGATACCATCATCGTCTTCTGCAATCGCGGAAAATTCTGATCATCCCTCGCGGCCGTGTGTAGACATATTATCGTCTCCCGCGATCACGGAAACGCCACTTTTGTCATGCGCGATCACGGTAAATTGAAAACTCCAGGTATAAATACAAAATTCACGGTTCAAAAATCCCCCGCATGATTCCCGGATTTCCCGGTCGGTGGACACCCTGTTATATATATATATATATATTGCAAAGGGGCGCTACTATTAGATGTGCCTAGGGCGGTGACAGGGTAAAAAACGGGCCTGTGTATAACATCTCATTTATGTTAACTTGTTTTGATGAATAAATATTTCATTTCTTGTAAATAATCAAAACAGCTTGCAAATGTTATCCAACTTTTTCATTTCAGGGACATCTCCAACAATTTACTGAGATCTATTGAAAATAACACTCTCCAGTACCTGTCAAAACTGCAAACTCTCAATTTGAACCATAACCAAATATCTTATATCGCGGAAGGGGCTTTCAACCATACACCTTCTCTCATCCAGCTGTAAGTATTTCAACAAACAAAATAGTTGAAAATAAAGTATGCTTTGAGTAAAAAAATGTATATCTTATTTGTCTTATATGTCTGTATTACTACCCAAATGGAAAATTACGTCATGTGCCCATTTCAAGCTAAGTAAGTTACTTTCATAAAAAATCCATTGATATAAGGGGTAATTTTTTAATTACAGTAGAACTTCGAGTAACTGGGGGCGGATCAACCGTGCTCAATATATGCCTCTAAAATTAGGTACCTAACATAACCTCATTGTCCGAGAAAATTCTATAAAATATGTTTCTTTAGACTAAATGTGTTGGAATGCACTGTATATTTAGCTATTTTGCCAATTATTTATTTGCAGTAGTGTGATGTTAGGACGACTTTAATTTTTGGGAAAGAATGTAATTTAATAATAAATTTAAAATTTATTATATACGGTGCCGGGAGCCCGAGGTATTGCTGTGACGTCACAGCGGCGGGGTGGTGGGGACCAGCTGGCATCACTTTCTGAGCTCGCGTGGCCTAGCCCTTGTATATCTGTAGCCCTGCAAGCTATCTAGGCCTACTAATGTTTTTATCGACAATATTCTGTCCTGAAACAGCATGTATCAGTAGCCTGTAGGTACTAGAATTTCTATTAATCTTTGCCCAATAGCCTTCTAATTGTATTGATAATGTAATATGCAAATTATCACATTAACGTCCATTTATACAGTTTTATGCATTTTTTATGGTTTTTTATGTCATGTTGGAATAATCGTGGTTTCAGTTATCCGTGCCCCCCCTCCCCCCCTCCCATTACCGTGGATAATCGATGTTCTACTGTATAGAATATTAAAAAAATTTTGTTTATAGTTATTTTATTCTCAACTCCTAGCATAGACAAAACAGAGTACTAAGAGTTGCAAGACTTCATATATCTGTGCTTTATATTTTATTTCTGTTTCATGTTGCTTTTAGTGAATTTTCCACATAGGGAATAAGCTATTACCGAAGGTCTCGTGGTAAGACCTAGACCCCAGACTGATTTCTTTTTCCGCTTTGCTGCACAGAGGCTAAAACACAATCCGTTAATGTATATTCATATATATATATATTTTTGTTTGTTTTATTATTTGCAAACTCTTTTTTTCCAAATAAAATTTAGCTCATAATTTCTAACAACTCGAGTCTATGCACAGACCACTGAGGTCTATGTAGACTCATTTCCAAGTAATTAATTATTTCTAGCCGAAGCAAATATATATATTCAAATTAGTACTTAAGTTTATACAATTAATAACTTTTTAAATTTAACTTTACCTTAATTTTTCTTAAACAATTTATATAATGCTTCTCTAGATCTGTGTACCTATTTTAATTTTAGAAACATTTATATTTTGTGTACTTAATGTGGAAATAAATCTGATTTGATTTGATATACAGGGTGTCACAAAAAAGTGTGATGGGCTATACAGGACCTAATTCTACATGCAAAAATAAGTCAAAAATGAAGAATAAAATTTTTTGGATTTCGGCTTAGTTTAGCCGTAATCCGCCATTTTGTTTTTTGGGGAAAATATTTATTATTTCAAAATCCCTTTGAGATATTTTTACGAAACTTGGCAAAATTGTTTACACTATAGTATGTAACATTTATAAAAAAAATTATTATTTTAACTTCCCAAATTTAAAAATGGCGGCCGTTTGAATTTTTTAATGCCAAATTTCATGAAAACCGGTACCTAAATCAAAATTTTGTAAGACACAAAAGTTTTAGTATTTATTATGACAAATCCAACAAAACAAAAATGAATAAAATCGGTTCATAAATAAAGAAGCTGTGTTTATTTTAGTAATTTAGACTGAAATTACTTAACACGTTATATAAATTATTACATTACATTTAATACATTTTAGTATTAATAATTTCAGTCTAAATTACTAAAATAAACACAGCTTCTTTATTTATGAACCGACTTTATTCAATTTTGTTTTGTTGGATTTGTCATAATAAATACTAAAACTTTTGTGTCTAACAAAATTTTGATTTAGGTACCGGTTTTCATGAAATTTGGCATTAAAAAATTCAAACGGCCGCCATTTTTAAATTTGGAAAGTTAAAATAATAATTTTTTTTATAAATGTTACTTACTATAGTGTAAACAATTTTGCCAAGTTTCGTAAAAATATCTCAAAGGGATTTTGAAATAATAAATATTTTCCCCAAAAAACAAAATGGCGGATTACGGCTAAACTAAGCCGAAAACCAAAAAATTTATTCTTCATTTTTGACTTATTTTTGCATGTAGAATTAGGTCCTGTATAGCCCATCACACTTTTTTGTGACACCCTGTATATATATGTCTGTGTGTGTGTGTCCGCTAGAACGATAACTCAAGCAAAAATCATCTGAGTTTTCCAATTTTTAATTTAGATGCCATTTTTGAAGTAAAATTTTTTTGAAGTAGTACAGTAGCAATTTTTTAAACAGAATAAAAAATTTTAGAATGTAGATGCAATTTTTAAGACTTGTATATTATTTGCATTTTCACTCTAAACTTACTCATTTTGGAGCTACAGGAAGCAGAATGTACACAACAAGCCTTTTTTCTTAGGTGTAACACGCTGTAATAAGAGTTCTTCTACTTCTGTAACAAGAAGCTTCAGAGAAAAAATGTCTAAAAAAAAAGTTTTTTAATGACTGTCCTTTCAGAATTTTCATAAAGGAGTCAATGGTATATTTTATCTTTTTAGAGCGTACTGGAATCATTCAGATCACATTTGCTAGCTCAAAATATATACATTTTCTTATTTTTTTATAGAAACTTGAGCAGTAATAAAATTTCCTGGACAATAGAAGACATGCTAGGGCCGTTTGTTGGTCTGAAAGTGCTGACAAAGTTGAATCTTGCGGACAACGCTATTACGTCTGTGAGTGAGCAGGCATTGGTAGGATTGGACAACCTCGAGTACCTTGACCTGTCTAACAACCATATCAAGACACTCCATGAAGCTAGTCTGAACTACTCTCCTCTACTACAAGAGTTGCGTCTAGACTCATCTGCCTTGGTGTGTGACTGCCACCTAGCCTGGCTGACCACCTACCTGCGCCAACACCACCTACATGCCACACAGATGCGGTGCGCCTACCCTAGCCACCTAGCCAACCACTCTCTTACTTCTCTACAACCTCACCAGTTCCAATGTTGTAAGTATACACTTTAATATCCAAGTTTAGTTGTTTGATTTCCTAATCCCATCTTCGTTCTCACCATTCTAATGGCTGTAGGATTAATAAATAATAACCTGACAACAGGTTATGATGATAGGCTTTTTACACTTTTGTGTTTGGTGGTAAATAAGTGTAGAATAAGAGTTATATATTCAGCAAATTTGTGATATAACCCTTTAACAGAGTTATATAGGCTATAACTCGCTGGTAAAATCCAATCGCATGTTGGGGCCTAGCCCGACTTAATGCATCAGTGATAGTTTTCTGCACTTAGTGAAACGTAGATCGCCACTTTAGGCCAATAATCTGTCTCAAAGATTTGAGGAAATGTGGTGTGTGCCAATAAAAACACACATTTTTAGCTTTAAACTTTCTCGTGTGAGAACCGAACCAACAATATAATAATCACAAGTTATTCAATTTTTAGTGTTTTACATTTGTCTTCTGCTGATAAAGCCAGCCACCGGGTGGACAAAAGCATTTAAGCAACCAACAAGTACTTTATATAGAATGTTATTACAGCATATATTATTTGTTGTTTAATTTTGTTGATATTTCGAGAGAGATAAATTTAATTTATGGACATTTAATTTTAATTGATTGCTTGGTTAATCTTTCACAGCGACGATGCGCCTCTCATATGAATAATTTAATATTTGTCATGGATGATAACTTGTGGTCGTTACATCGTTAGAAACGTAATGTTGGAATTTTATACTGTGAAACTAATGATGATTATGAAGATATTGTTCTCCAGTCTTCAATGCCAAAATATATAGTCTATCCCAAAAAGTCTGGTATTTAACAGATAGTGTTGGATATCAAGTTTGAGCTCGGGTCGGGTCTGGATAGCCAAACGGAATTTGGCCTGTTTTTTTTATATCCGTTCACCTCTACTTTTCACATCTATTGTGAATGTGAATCATCGTAATTTTATTGCTAGAAAAAACAAAAGTTAAATCTAAAACGCATCTCTCAGTAATGTAATGACATTCAAATTGTATATATAAATCTAAAGAGCTTTAAAGTATTTAGTTAATTTTTCAAAATTTAATCCCTGCCAACTATTTACTTGAAATCATATCAGATTATCAAGCTATGAGGTTTACTGGGTTGTGTTGTAGTTACTTGGTTGTTACCTTAATCAATTTATACCTAATAATGATGACAATTTATATGCAATTGAATTGTTAAGGCCTAAAATGTCACCATTACTACAACTCTTAACACCTTGTGATGGTTGTTGTAGCACCAGATGATTTCCCAAAACCTGTGATACTGGAGGAGCCCAGGTCTCAAGTGGCTCTGTCTGGAAGCTCAGTGAAGCTCGGCTGCAAGGCTGTGTCTTCCTCAGACTCAGTGATGGTGTTCAAGTGGCGTCGCAACAATCGAGACATGGCCGAACCTGTCCTACGCTCTGTCAGTGACTCTGACTCTCATACACACATCAGTCAGTTACTGCTCACCAACCTGTCATTGGACGCTAGTGCTCTCTACCAGTGTATTGTATCCAACGACTTCGGCACTGTGTACTCCCGCAAGGCTAACCTCTCTGTTTACAGTACGTACTGATACAGTTCAAAGTTGTTGAACAATATTTTTGAATGAAATCTTATAATAGCATATCTCTTACATAGTGGAGCCTTTTTGGGAATCCCCTTTGGAACCGAAAAGACTCAATGGTTTAAACAATTTTGATGAAAAATGACAAACATAAATTATGTCATGGAAACAATAATAATGTAGGCCCTAGTACAGTACTAATTTTAATAATTCACAAAAAATAATAATGTAGTACAGTACTAATTTTAATAATTCACAAACAATAATAATGTAGTACAGTACTAATTTTAATAATTCACAAACAATAATAATGTAGTACAGTACTAATTTTAATAATTCACAAACAAAACACTAGAAGTACTAGAAGTAGAAAAACTCTATACAAGGCAGCAGCATTGGTGTGTGGCAACATCGCAACAGCATGCCTATTGCCGTGGTAACAAAAGTGTAAACATAACCATTGCCTATAGGCTACATTGTAAATTAGTGCAACAGCTGTTTCAATTTGAAGTGACATCAGTGTTGCCACTTTTGTGTCGTCGCAGCCTTGTATTAGAGGAGGCCATGTTACTGTGCAAAATCAAGATCATTATGCCTCCCACTGTTCTTTTTTGGAAAAATTACATGCATCTCATAGTAATGTATACGGTCAGAAGTGTGCTTAAAATTTTTTCCCCCTTTATTCAAAACTTTTATTATTTTTTTTATTTCATTAACATTTGAAGTTTCATAAAATGTCCATGGTAACGCAATATCTTTGGTAGTTTTTTTTTTTAAGAGCATCTATAGTGGAAAACACAAAATCCTGTCACGACCATAACGGACGTTTAAATGAATATTAAAAATAGTTAATATTATTTTTATAACTATGTTTTGCTATAAACTAATTTACTTTTATGACCATTATACAATAAAAAGGTCACTGAGCTTTTGGTATATTTGGTCTTTCTAGAAAAAAATAAAAAAACTCAAAAAATAGAAAAAAAGCCAATAAAATCTTTTTAAGTTTGTATAACTCCGAAAAAACTTACCTGAGACCCGAAAAATCGTTATATTTGTATAGAGGTGTGCTTCTTTTGTGTATAAAACATTGAAGTATGACGATATTTTAATTTTTGAAATTTTTATGATAGAAATCATAAACGTGATGGTCAGGGACAAGCGGTACGGTCGTGAATTGTCTGGAATAATCTAAATCTTTCTAAACAATCCTTCAATTATACTGTTAGTTATAATAAAACTATGTGTTTCAATTGAACTAAACTGTTCAATTTACAATTATATTAAAGTTATTGTCACGACCAAACACACTATAATCCATAAGGCTGGATTGGTCGTGAAAAAACCTGCGATGGTTGTGAAACTTTGGTCGTGAAATTACGTGTTATTTGGCTCTGTTCTGGTGGTAGCCCTGCACCTCATGTTCGAGGTTACAAAGTGGACTTCTAGGTTAATCTAGCAATTGAAATATCTTATAAACAAAAATTAACACCATGTCTACTTCATCGAATTACTACGTACGGTCATGGACACACCAAAATTACAAAAAACACAATCTTTCGTTTATTAATCTTGTAATTCCTCCTTTCAACTCGAAACGACCGGCACTACAATCCTGACGTACACCCCGAACTAGTCTCTAAAATCAACTGACTCCATCGACGCCAGGCTTGCCACTGTCGTGCTCCAAGGTTGAAAATTTTTCCCAAATGGTCGTGACGCCAAATCGAGGGACAGACTTATTTTGTCATGGTAGTCAGTTTGCAATGACAATAAAATTATAATATGCTCCTTTTATGTAAGTTTAATAACCATTGATGACATAAAAATATGGCTTTATATACAGGGAGCGGCAGAAATATCTGACGGTTTTCAAGCGAGTACAGTCCGGCAGCCGAGTGGAGGGGGGTGGTGGGGAGCGGCTCATTCTCAAGGCCAAGTGATGCCATTTCAGTCGCCATTGAGCAGTGGACCAGTATACATCGCGTGTTAGCCGTTGAGGCGTTTTATTTAATTGGCGATTCTGTTGTTGGTACGCAACATAAGTTTCGGAGGCATTTTAATGTGGCTCGTGGGGAACATATCCCATCCCGAAACACCATCAAATTGTGGGTGGATACCTTTAGATCACAGGATCAACTGCAAAACGTAGGCCTACAGGCCGTCCAAGGCCAGTGAGGACGCCTGAGAACGTGGAGCGAGTGCGACAAGCTGTGCTAACGAGCCCGCATCGCCCGGCGCGTAGACATGCTGCTCTTGGCATGTCTGATCGCTATATTCGACGAATTTTGCACTCAGACCTTCACTTTCACCCATATAAAATAGCAATCGTCGGGTGAAAGTGAAGGCCTGAGTGCAAAATTCGTCGAATATAGCGATCAGACATGCCAAGAGCAGCAGCTTGTCTACGCGCCGGGCGATGTGGGCTCGTTAGCGACGTTAGCACAGCTTGTCGCACTCGCTCCACGTTCTCAGGCGTCCTCACTGGCCTTGGACGGCCTACGTTTTGCAGTTGATCCTGTGATCTAAAGGTATCCACTAACAATTTGATGGTGTTTCGGGATGGGATAGGTTCCCCACGAGCCACATTAAAATGCCTCCTAAACTTATGTTGCGTACCAACAACAGAATCGCCATTTAAAAAAAACGCCTCAACGGCAAACACACGATGTATACTGGTCCACTGCTCCATGGCGACTGAAATGGCATCACTTGGCCTTGAGAATGAGCCGCTCCCCACCACCCTCCTCCACTCGGCTGCCAGACTGTACTAGCTTGAAAACCGTCAGATATTTCTGCCGATTTCGGCATGAATAATTAGTCTAAAAACAGCTTGAAAGTTGTAAAATGTACCCTAGGGACACGTCATGGTCGTGAATTTTGAGACTTTAAAAATACGAAAAAAATACCTAGAACCTATTTAAAACCAAATAAATGTGTGTAACATGTTGCCCCCGTCCCAAAAAATATTAAAACACATAATAATAAACTACAAATCCAGTATCTACGAAGTAAAAGGCCAGGGACATGAAAACGTACGTTTTTAAATTTTCACTCATATACACTTGGGGAAGATATACTTGGTAACAGATAAAAAAGTTGGGAATTTAAAGACTGACACTTGCTGAGGGTTTTCCTGTATTTATAATTTATTATAACGATTAATTTTAAATTTTCCAGGTTATTGGAATGATTTTAAAATGTATGACATTTCAGTCCATATTCTTAATGGCCCAAAACATTCCTATTAATTAGGGGTCTGCGGGTAGTGAAATATTAGGTTCGGGCGGGTTCGGGTCGGGTACTGTAATGATCACTTCGAGTCCGGGTAATTTTCGGTTCGGGCTCAAAATGACCAAAATTCAATTTTCAAGTATTTTTCTGGTTTTTATTTATATTTTACTAAACAAATGTTTCATGCCTACTCTTAGAGATATTTTATTTACCAGTATCAATAATATAAAGACATTTCAATACAAGATAAAACACCAACTTAATATTTTGACATAGCCTACTGCAAATTAGTAGACCCTAGTTTACTTAATGGCAAAATAAAACCTCAGTGTCTTTAGTTAAGTTAGGCCACAGAAAACATCAGAAAACATACTGTAGTATGTTTTCTGTGGTTAGGCCTAGGCCTACTTAAATTTGATATTGTTGCATCTTAAGACTGTCAACCACCCTCTATTATATTTATCCGCATTATAGGCTAAGCACATAAGAGACTTTTCGCAAATAGTGTAGTTATTCCCTTACAGGTTTGGGTTTAGGTATAGAAAAACTAGGATCCTTTGGGCCTAAATTAGTGAAACTGTTTTCGGGAACAATATGTTGACAAATAAATAAAAGGTTAAAATACCTGCTTGTCGCCTTGTGGTCCAAAGTATTGTCCTAGTGGATTATGTACATTTCGGCGCGAGCGCCATCGTCGGATCCGTATAAGAACTGTTGACACTAAACTTCCCTGAAGAGGTGCGTAAAATGTTCACAACACAAAACACACATAAAAACCGGTCGACCGTTAATTAACATAGTTTTTAACTTTTGCTACGCGTGCACGGGCAGGATATGGAGGCGCGCCAGACGTGTGTCGAGACTCGAGAGAAGACGGTAGTTGGTTAAAATTGTATTTTAACCTTTTATTTATTTGTCAATCAATTGGTCCGGAAACACCACAACAAAATATGAAGGACAATATGTTGATTGTGGTGTCTTTCTAGGCCTAAGTACCGGCTTAGTTAAAAACGAAAACACCAGTGAAATGATTGAGGAATCATCTTTACCTTTTTATTTACATTAGTTTTGAAGGAAATAAATATTCTTTAATCAATAACAGACACATTTACTTAAATCTCTTTAATAACACTTTATAGCTCCAACCCATAATTAATTTGTCACAAACAGATAAAACTACACTGTAAACTGTAACTCCCAAATCTGACAGGGCTCGACCCTGAATCCGAACGCCAACGCTCAGCTCAGCTGAAGTATAAGTCTTTCAAAAGTTAGTCTTGCTTGTCAACCATGCAGCCTCACAGTTGTGATAATACTTATTGTAGTGTCTGCTCTGACAAGAGAGGTATTATTAATTTTCATAATTATTCACACACAGGTCATGCATTTCTTGCTAAGTTAAAATAGTGACTTAATACTGTAGCCTAAATCATAAACGTTTTATAATGTATTTATTCATTTTATAACATATTTGACAATTTATTCTGACTCATAAAAAATCAATAAATATAGAATATAAAATGTGTAAACATAACTTTCCAACACCAGGAATAGGCCTAATATAAAAAGATATTCTTGTCCCATACCAACATTCTTGGCAGTGACTGTCCAGTTGAGTTTTATATGCCATAATAATTAATTATGCTATAGGCCTAGTACGTGTAATGCAGATGTTCTGCCAGCAAGCAGACGACGACAATATTGATTTAGCCAAAAATAAGGATCAGAAGAACATTTATTTGACTGATTTAGTCACTAGTTGACAGTCATTGGAGTTGAAATATGGGGTTTTGAGCACACAATTTAAGTTTCGTTTAATTTATTAATAAAATATCTTCCTATAAAGCTGAAAATTGTATAATTAAACATTAAAAACATTAAAGTTTTTAATAATAGGTTACCGAATTACCCGCTTGAAATAAAATCAGGTATTTCTTCTACCCGCCCGACCCTTCGGGTTGTGCGAAATTACCCGATTTTCGAGTCCGAGTCGGGTACCCGCAGACCCCTACTATTAATATGACTAACGACACAAAATTGTTTCGACAAGTGATCTCAAGGTATAGCCGATTGCTCACGGTCGCCTAACATTTAGAAGATCAATGGTTCAACTCTAAGATAAGTCAGTAGCTTTTTGATGGATCAAAACAACCCAGCTTTCTTTGACTATAAATATTTTAATAAATGACCTGGACTAAATAAACAGCTGATCTTAGGCATTAACAAATCTGTGTACCACTTGTTCTCCATTCATTTCATATTCAGCTTCAAATATGCTGCCAAAGTGCAACACTGTCTTAGTGAAGTGATTCATACTTATTCAAATGGTTTTGCCAGCAGGTTTAAAGTTTTAGTTTTAAATTTAACCTTATCGCGCCAGGAAATTATATTTCTGGGATACCATTAGACTAGTAGGTATTGTTATTTCTTAGTTATTTAATATTAGATTAGGTAAAAAGACGTGAATTTTTCTAATCTAATCTTTTTTTAATTAACAGCCTTCCCGCAGTTATTAAAAACCCCCAGCAATGTGACTACCAAGTCAGGTAGCATGGCTCGGCTTGAGTGTTCAGCCAGTGGCCACCCTTCTCCACAAATTGGCTGGCAAAAGGTTGGTCTCTTGATATCTTATAATTCTTTATATATTCATTATCTTACCTCTTATCTTATCTTACATTATCGTATCTTTCTTTGAATTCAAATGAAATTGTAATAATCTAATTTTATAAATAAATATTTAGGTTATATTTATGTATAAACAAGCTTAATGCTAAACAATCTTAATGTAGTAAACCCCTTTCCTTTGATGATGGTTTTGTTGACAATGACAAATAACCATCAAAACACTCACAATTTATTGTTTTCTGATTCTGATATATAGGGTGTCCCTGAAGTAAGTACAAACAATTTAGAAATAGGTTTAATTAGTCAAAATAAAAAAAATCCAGAATAGGCTCAAAATATTTTTCACAAACACATTGTTAGCGAGATATCCACCATCTTGTTTTTGTGTATTTAAAATTTCTGCAGATAACCCTTTTAAGGCCATCAACTTTTGTGGTACCGGTCACTAAGGCCAGCCCTATTATTGAGTTATGCACCTAAAAGGCCAGGCTATTTTTGTTCTGCGTCACATCGTTTTGGTAAATAAGCCATAACTACCATATTTATTATCAGAAACCCATAATTTTTTGTAGTAGTAGAGTCTTTTAAAAACACTAATGGTGTTAGTAATTTTTAACTTTAAAAAATGTATATATTCACGTATGTAATATACAAAAACCTTTTGTTTTTTTTATTTTTGACAACAAATAAAAAATATAGAAGTTGGTTTTCAACACAAAAGACATGCATTTTCTTTTAGTAAATATTGTTTATAGCTAACATGCCAATTTTCAAGTAATTACCTTTAGTTGAAGTCCAGTTATAGTAAATTATTTGAAATTTCCAACTGTGGTTTTTTTTTAATGAGAGAAAAGCAAGTCTATCTTTACTAGGCCTATCTTGTAGAATATTTTGTTCTTTCTCACACCTAACAGAATCTACAAAATACTTGAGAATATCCATACACTAATGTAGTAAAACACTTAAAATTATTTACAATAGGTTATTTACATCAATTCGATACTGTAACACACGGTAGGTTAGCACTTCTGGTCGCCAAAACATAATCAATACCTTGCTTACATTTTTTACAACAGTATCGTGATCTCTTTCTAGGACCCCCATTAGCAGTACTTAATATACTGCAAACTGAGCAGTTTTTCTCTAACCTTCCAGGAAGGTGCTCAATTCCAAATATATTTTGTCCTGGCCCATCTCCACCACCTGCAGCAGGTCAATCACGGACCAATCTTTCTTCAGCCAACTCGTTGATTATTTCTGCTGTATAATCAAACCTGGTCAAAAACTTACCTTCATTGTTTGCTTTATAAAGCAAGTAGCTATTAACCCTTCGTCGGTGACACCAAGGAGTTTTCCTCCAGGCGCATTTGTTTTTATAGAGAAATGTGTATTATCGCCAGCCAGTAACTTTAGGAGTAACAGTACCTTGCGTGCATCTTTCTAGGAACGGATTGAACATTATTTTGATCTCACACCTCCCCCGCAAAACCCCTATTAATCAGTTGAAGCCCTAACAGTCGCGTAGCTCGGAGACCGGCTCCGTAAGTCACCGATGGTGTTGTTAGCGAATTTCCCATCACCGATGGTGTTAGCGAATTTCCCATATAGGGAATAAGCTATTATCGTAGGTCTCATTAAGACCTAGACCTGGAACCGATTTACTTTTTCGTTTTGAGGTCCCCAGAGGCCAAAAACACCCTCCATTCACATTCATATATATATATATCTGTCCGTTTGTGCGATAACTCAAACAAAAATGATCCGATTTTGATGAAATTCGGTACAAACGTTTAAACCTACGTTTATTCAAATGAGTTCGCGAACCAGCATGATTGAACTATTGGAACGGGGGTTTATGGGGGGTTTTATGGGGTAAAAATTAGTTTTCCCATTTTTTACTCTAAAAACATAAAATTTCACAATTTCTTTTCAGACCATTTTGTAGGGATTAAAAAAATAAATAATTTTGTATATTGAAGCGTTGTTGTATGCCTAAAGGTTAGGGAGATGATTAAAGAAACTAAAAAAAAAATTCACATGTTATTCTTATAGAGAATAAATAAACTGTTGTAGTTTGCTTGTTTATGGATATATTTTGAATATTTTGATCAAATTTGGCAATTTTTATTATTTCTTACTAAGCTATCAACATTTCAACAAAAAACACTTCAATGCCTTCCCTATAGCAGCAAACCTAGATAATCATTACAACATGGTGTCTACTCTCCGGGAAATTCGGGAAAACCGGGAAAACACCGGGAATTTTATCTTACCTTGAAATGTCCTGGAAAACTCCAGGAATCCACCGGAACCTCCGGGAATCCACAAACGGTGTTGCCGAAACGGCAAGATATCCTCACGGGTATTGCCGCGCTCGCGGGAGACGATTATCGGTGTTGCCGAAACTGCAGGATATGTTCACGGGTATTGCCGCGATCGCGGGAGACGATTATCGGTGTTGCCGAAACCGCAGGATATGCTCACTGGTATTGCCGCGCTCGCGGGAGACGATTGTCGGTGTTGCCGAAACCGCAGGATATGTTCACGGGTTTTGCCGCGATCGCGGGAGACGATTGTCGGTGTTGCCGAAACCGCAGGATATGTTCACGGGTTTTGCCGCGATTGCGGGAGACGATTATCGGTGTTGCCGAAACCGCAGGATATGCTCACGGGTATTCCCGCGATCGCGGGAGACGATTATCGGTGTTGCCGAAACCGCAGGATATGTTCACGGGTTTTGCCACGATCGCGGGAGACGATTATCGGTGTTGCCGAAACCGCAGGATATACTCACGGGTATTGCCGCGATCGCGGGAGACGATTGTCGGTGTTGCCGAAACCGCAGGATATGTTCACGGGTTTTGCCGCGATCGCGGGAGACGATTATCGGTGTCGCCAAAACCGCAGGATATGCTCCCGGGTATTGCCGCGATCGCGGAAGACGATTATTGGTGTTGCCGAAACCGCAGGAGATGCTCACGGGTATTGCCGTGATCGCGGGAGACGATTATCGGTGTTGCCGAAACCGCAGGATATGCTCACGGGTATTCCTGCGATCGTGGGAGACGATTATCGGTGTCGCTGAAATAATAAAATATGCGAACCTGTTTTGCCGCGATCGGTTGCCTGTGTTGACGAGACTGCAAGATATGCTCACCGGTATTCCCACGATCGCAGGAGATGATAGCTGGTGTCGCCTTACCTTATTAGTTATACTGTTTTATTATGTTGTATAAAATATTTTTCTTTGGAAAAGTTTTGTTTTAAATTAAAATAATCATTAATAGTAATAATAAATTATTATTAGCGGATTGCAATTAGTTGAACGGGTTCCGATAGTAGCTCTTAAAATTCAGGAATTTGTCTTGAATTCTCCTGGAAAACTCCTTGAATTTTTCAAACCAGGTTTAGTAGACACCATGTACAATTAATTTTATTTAAATAGGAAAAAAATCTGACAATTTTCAGGGAATATTTTAGTTCAAATCCAGTCAGGTAAATGGAAATTCGCTTAGTCTGCAGGTTTGCTGTGGTGAGGGTAATTTTGTTTGCTATATATTTTTTTAATATATAAAATAAGATTTCATGTACAATTTTATTTATTATACATGGGTTTTATACGTTTGCCAGACAAATTTGTACGTCTCACAATATTTTGAGAAGTTTGGCAAAAGAACTTCTCAAGATTGGCAAACTTCTCAAAATATTGTTAGGCGTACAAATTTGTCTGAGTGACAAATAATTCAAACAGGGCTTGTGTAAAAAACAAGGAAAAGTATGATAATGGTTTGGCATCATTTGGGGGACAATGTTTGGGACCTGGAATTTGAAAAAATTCATGAACTGGGTCATCGTCTTCTGTATACAATTCCCAACCCTCATTTGTATCAGCCTTCCAATAGGGGTTTGTACATTGTAAACATTATGATCAGACAGGCCTAGGCCTATATCATCTAAGTCTCCACTGTTTTGGGAAGAATTTGAACTTTTAGGAGGTCTACCCCTAGGCCTACCAGTTGAAGTTGATGGAACATCCTCCTCTGAAGAACTACTCTCTGGTGGACACTGTTGGTTTAAAGTCTGGGTCTTCGTCAGTATCATCTACAGGTTCACTTTCATCATCACTAGGCCTATTACATTCATTTTCTAATTCATCTTCAGAATCATTGTCATACATAGCATCTAAATCAATCACTATCACGTAATCCCCCCATCATCATCAACAAACTGAACACCACTACCTAATATGTTGTTCACCAAAGTATTTTCACTTTTAGGGGACTGTTCACTCTTTTTTTTCTTTTATTACTCTTTTACTCATATTGACATTTTAAAGACACTTAATGAAACATAAAAAAAAGACCATTGAGTATGTTTCCTCTAAATTCAATACTATATAAAGACTCCATGACAAATTACATGTTTTGGACGTTTTGGTGGCCTGTAAAGAAAAATATTAGATAAATATAGACAGGTGCCTATTACGGCCGCTGGCCGCGGATGTGAATTTTGCCGCGGGTTCCTATTACGACCGTTGACCTCAAAAGGGTTAAAACTATAAAAAATCAAAGAAATTTTGTATATGATCTCAGTAGCAACAAACTGTTTGCAAAAAAATATACAAAATATTTGTTTTATAAAAAAGGCGGTAATTTTAAGTTTTATAACCTGTATTACTAAATATTGACCGATTTTATGATAAAATGTCAAGTACACATGTGTAGCATTTGGAATTTCCTGACAAACAACATCAAGTTCAGAGATTGAATATTGAATAGCTAAAAAATCACAATTTTTAGTTCTACTGGCCAGGAAAATAATGCCAAACTGTCAGATATGCCTAAAATCTTAATAAAAGTTGTCTTTGCCTCTTTTTACGTAAGATCCTAGCCATTTTTAGTCATTTAAGTTATTAAACATAAATGACCACCTATGACCTATGATAATTTTTTTGCAAATAGTTTATTGTTACTTAAAGTAGTATTCAACATTTCATAAAGATATCTGTGATAGTTTAAGAGGTATATCTTGCTATCAAGGCTTTAAAAAAAAATATTCTTGATTTTTGTATTATTTTTACCTATTTAAACTACTCCTACTTTATTACTTATGGGTTACCATTTATTTAATGATAATAATTAATATTAAACATAATCAATTAAGATCGTAATTTCAACAACTCTATTGTTGTTTAGCATTTATTATATTTTTAATGTTTCAGGACGGAGGTACAGATTTTCCTGCTGCTCAGGAACGAAGAGTTCACGTCATGCCAACAGATGATGTATTCTTCATAGTAAATGTAAAGCCAGTAGATTCAGGGGTGTACAGTTGTACAGCACAGAACATTGCTGGCACTGTGGTGGCAAATGCTACCCTCACTGTTGTTGGTAAGTGGATCACCAGGACTTAAAGAAACCCGTGATCAGGAGACGACCAAGGGGGGAATTAATGAAATTCAGGCAAAAACAACGGTTATGCACTAAGAGGTTATAATATGAGATGAAAATATATTTTTTGCCACACTCCACCATTCTTCAATCTAATCAACTCCAAAAACTAAGATTTTGTTATTGTTAACCTTTATAAATCGGCTTCCAAAATGGTTTTTACCTTGTTCTGCTGATAAATTCAAGCTACCTTATTTAGGTGTATTACTCTAATAATAGAATAAAAAAAAATAAGTGACATAGATGTAAATATTTGTATATTTCAATTTTTCTAAATGTTGAAAGAAGTATTTATTCCTTCCAACAACAGTTAACTTTTTTGCATTACCCCTCACATTTAACCCATACAAATTAGCCTGTCACTTGGGATTTTATGTTTTTATTTTTTAAATTATTATTTAATTTGTTTATTTAGATGAGTTGTGTTTAGGAAGTTCCCCGATATCCCCAATCTCCAAGAAAAGTCACGATATTTCAACAGGGTCCTAGATGTCCTTCAAAATCCACAAAGTTTTATAGTGTGTTTCCTTATTATTTGTAATTTTTATCATTTGTATAACGTATTGTTTATGTTTTAATTTCCACCAAAGAGGTAATTTATTTTCTGAACCACAAGAAATCTTTACTCTGATCTAGGCCTATGTAAAGTTTTCATGTTGAGAGTTTGATAGTGAAATTGGAGGTAGCTGGAACTTGCTGTATACTAATTTAATTTTACAGCAAGACCTCGATTATCTAGGGTAATGGGGGGACCACGGATAATTAAATACCATGTTAATCCAACATGACATAAATATTTGTTACAAACTTCATGATGTCAAATCAAATCAAATCGTCTTTATTTCATATTGTACATAAATCAGTACATGGAATGGCGTCAAATACTAAATCTAAAACTTAACATAAAGAAATCAAGTCTAATAGAAACAAAACACTAATTTAACATGTATAATTCTAAAGAGTATAGAGGTAGTGACAACAAGTGGTACTTCAAATGTTGTTTAAATTTGAAAAAATTATTTTCTTTCTTAATGTGATCAGGAAGTTTATTATAGAATTTACCTCCAGCATAGGTAGTTTTCTTTTCATATAGACTTAGTCTATGGGCAGGTGCTGCAATAGTACCCCTATTTCTTGTATTGTAGGTTTGGCATTCACCTAATAGAGGTAAGTCTGCAAAATTTTGTCTACAATATAAAATTACTTCATATACAGTCATAATTCCAATTTTTTTTAATTCCTCTTTGACGGTCTCTCTCCATTTAATATCCAATATGATTCTCAATGCTCGTTTTTGTAAAATTAAAAGCCTATCCAAATTTCTTTTACTTGTAGCTCCGTAGATGCAGATACCAAAATTTATATTTGAATGAATATAAGCAAAATATATCATTTTTAGTGTTTTAAGATCACAAAGATTAGATAATTTATACAAAGCATACAAACCAGATGTGACTTGTTTAGCTATCTGTTCAATATGTAAATCCCAACTTAAATTGTTACTCATTATCAAACCTAAAAATGTTGTGTTAGTTATTGGAGATATTTTATTTTTATTTATAGTAATTGAGATGGGATTTAATTTATTATTTTTGTTGTTGGTGGCGCTGATTGGCATTAAATTTGTTTTTGAAATATTGAGCAATAGTTGATGATCACTAAAGAAGTTATTTATATCACTTAGATTATTGCTAATAGATTGTTCTATTTCTATGGCAGATTTGCCACTTATTTTCAAATTGGCCTCATCTGCATAGATGCAAATTTTGTTTCCCTTATTACCAGAAATGACTTGAGGTAATCCATTTATATATATTAAAAATAAAAGTGGTCCCAAAATTGAGCCTTGGGGCACCCCATGGTGAATTAGTTTCATCTCTGATTTTTGTATAACTAAATTATTTTGATTATTGTAAACTAGCTCAACATATTGTTTTCTGTTTGTTAAATAGCTTTTTAGCCAGGATAACATAGGTTCTTTAATTTTTAGTTTTGCCAATTTATTAATAAGTAAAGAATGTGAGACACTGTCAAAAGCCTTAGTTACATCCAAGAAAACTCCTACAACCTTTTCTCCCTCATCAATTGAATTTATTACAGATTCTATGAACTCAACCTCATGTGTTAACTCATTAGCCTTGGTTCAGTATTAAAAACTGTAACTTTAAATCACAGCTTCAAACAAATTCCAAACACTGTACAGCAATAAATCTTGTAAATAACAGATTAATAGAAATTCCAGTACCTACTGCTAGTCATAGGCTACTGCTAACTGCTACATGCTGTTTCAGGACAAAAGAATGTCGGTAAAAACATTAAATAAATCGTAAAAAGGATAAAATTACAGTAATTAAATATATTAACAACAGTCAAAATTAGATGAAGATTGCAATGACACAAAAATACAGCTTATTCGTTCTCTTTGTTCTTCTATTCTTTCATGGGTTTCTCTCATTCATGTTCCAAAAACAATAACGTGGGAGTCTACTGCATATAAATAATGGGCAGAAATGGTTATATTTAGCCAACAAATTAGACTAAGAAAACACAATTTATAAAATTTCCTTGTTATTTTTCTTGGACAACGAGGTTATGTAACAAAATTTTAAAGGTATACAAAACATAAACGTGGTTTTGTGCTTCCTTTTTTTATTGACCACGGTAGAGTCATTCGAACCACTGTCTATAGCTGACAGTATGTCTTATCCTAATATATAAATGTTTCATTATGTTATACTTTAATGTGACATGAGCGTCATCAAATTTGATATCGTAGTTGTAATGTAAACACAGCGTAATTTTTAAGAGGTGTGCTAGCCTGAGCTTTTTTATTTAATGAATTTAATGTTATGATGTATTTAGACAAGCAGTGATACATTTAGCAATCAAAAATTTGGTGTAATATGCATCCAACACACTGTTATAGCAATAATATTGGATAATTTCCTGTGATTATACATTTTGTACGGTTGTTTTATGGTGGTCATCACCACGATTGCGGTAAAAATTGAACATCTCCCATGGTCCCGGATATATCATAAGAATAAGAATAAGAATATGTTTATTGTCTTTCAGGCTACATAAGCATTAACAAAGTCAAGTTTACAGCAGAAATGCCAAGTCTCTATACTAATAATTAGGCCTAAGGGTAATATCACATATCATAGAAATATACAATTCATAGGAACTATACAAGAATCAAAAATTATACATAACAGATTTCAAACATTAAAATTCTATCTGTTTTAATAAGAAAAATTCACTAAGTGAATAGAAAGGATTTTTAGATAACCACTCATAAAATTTGTTCTTAAAAACTTTAACAGCATATTTCTTACTAAGATTAATTACTTTATTATATACCTTAAGGGATAGTACTACATGACTAGACAGTGATTTGCTGAGCCTATTGTACTCAATTACTGCTTTATCCCTATTACGAGTGTTGTAACTGTGCATATCCCCAGTGAGTGTAACAAGATCCTGATTTTTTTAGTATATAAGATACAAGTTCAAAAATGTAAAGGTTGATAATGGTTTGTATTTCCAACTGAATAAATAAAGGCCTGCAATGAGCACTTACATCTGACTTGGTCATAACTCTAATTGCCTTCTTCTGAAGGATAAGAATGTCATCAATTTTAGCACAGTTACCAAACAAAATCAGACCATATCTAAGAATAGATTGAAAATAGGCAAAGTAAGCTGTTTTTAGATAATGACTTGGAACGCACATTGTCAATCGTTTTAAAAGATAGATAACTCGTGAAAGTCTACAAGATATGTGCTCAATATGTGGTTGCCAGTTTAACTTGTCATCAATATAAATTCCTAAAAACTTTGCATTTGAGGCCAAATCATCAGTAATTACACCATCTACAGTTCTTAATGTAAATGACATTTTTTGAGTTTTTTGATTGTTAAGTAAAAATCCATTTGCTTTAAACCAAGTTGCAGCGTCTTTCAAAGTTGTCTGGGCAAGTAAATTGAGATGAACAAAGTCATCAGAAATGTCTACAAAAGTGGTATCATCAGCATATAACAAAGACTTTGTACGAACAGAGCTAGGAAGATCATTAATACTAATTAAGAACAGCAGGGGTCCTAAAACAGATCCCTGTGGGACTCCATATTGAACCAAGATTTCCTTGGAATGTTCACCATTAACTGAGACTGTTTGAAGTCTATTTTTAAGATAAGATTCAAAAAAAGTTAATGAATTACCAGAAAACCCGTAGTAGTTAAGTTTTAATAAAAGATCATCATGGTCAACACAATCAAAAGCCTTGCTCAGATCACACATAGTGACCTGAGCATAGGCTTTGTTCTCAAAAGTCATGAGCACTTCTCTTACGAGCCGATCCACAGCATCGATAGTAGATTTTCCTTTCCGAAAACCAAATTGAGAAAAATTGAGAAAGTTATTGTCTTCTAAAAAATAACTAACTTGATCATAAACCAACATTTCAAAGAGTTTACCAACAATTGGAATCAGCGACACAGGTCGATAGCTTTCAGGTTTGTCTTTTGCGCCTTTCTTATAAATTGGACATATTTTTGAGATTTTTAATTTACTAGGAAAAATACCTTCCTGCAGACATTGGTTAAAGCTAAAAGATAACGGTTGAGCAATACTGTGAATTATATTTTTAACCAGATCATTAGATAAATTATAAATATCTTTACTTTTTGTGTTTTTCATTCTCTTTGCAGCATCAATAACATCACTGGGTGAGATTAACTTCCATTCAAAAACCTTATGATTAATATTTACCTTATGCACTAAGTCTCTTACACTAATACAGGGGTTATCTATTTGTTTCTTAATATCTTTAACTGAATTAATAAAATATTCATTAAATACATGGGGATGTATATTGACTTCCTGATTCTTACTTAACAAATTACTATTAGGCCTATTAATGTTAATTATTTGCCACGCAGCCTTACACTTGTTTTTACTCCTTTCAATTTTATTTACGTTAAAGTTAAGCTTAGCCTCATGAATAGCATCTTTATATTGTGCTTTCAAAATTTTCAACTGAACATTAGCCTCTGGTGTTTTCAGTTTGCCTAAAAATAATAATCTCTCTTTCATTTTTGCAGTCTCTTATAAAAAATATATTAAGGCCTATGCATTTAATGCATTTAAAAAAAAATGTTTCGTCAGTCGTGATCATGAAAAAAGTGTAAATTTCTCAACCAATCAATATTTGTTACCAAGTTCTTTGGTCACAATCCTAAAAGCTCTGCAGAGCTCGATTTCCTGACTTATTTTTTGACCAATTGTCTGTTTCTCTAATTTTACATGAATTTATTGGTCTAGCCATTACTTGATGTTCTCTACAGCGCTTTTGTGTTTTTTTTTTTTTTTTTTTTTTTTTTTGTTTTACAGTGTGTTCCCACACCTAATGCATAAGGTCCCACTGTATTCTAATATTATGCTTTCATATTTACGCTATGGATAACTAACCATTGGTATGGTTGCAGAACCACCTTGGTTTGTGAAGAAGATGGAAGACAAGGAGGTGAGGGCCGGGGAGGCTGTGGTGCTGGAGTGTATGGCCGGAGGATCTCCCAAGCCGTGTTTACGCTGGACCAAGGACGGACGACCTTTACATCTCACAGACAGACACTTCTTCACTGCAGAGGACCAGCTGTTGATCATCATGGACACTCAACTGACAGACGAGGGTGTCTACTCCTGTGAGTTGACCAACACTCTGGGCTCAGAGCGGGGTCAGGTCACGCTCACTGTGCTGCCAGGTAACTATCAAACAATAGTAGACCATGTAAATAGTGGAAATACCAATTTGACGCGGCTCTCACGGAAAGATCTACAATTTAGTAGGTACCGTATTCAATAGGTGTCTCAGCTTAAGTTGAGGCAGATCACCTGACCAAGAGAGGGTGGAACAGAACAATGGCTAGGCCGACCCTCCCATCCTTTTGCTTAGATCCCATTAACCACGCATCACTGTATTCTCCACATAAAAGTAAAAATGTAACTAATAATTGAAAATATAATAATTTTTTTATATCCTATAATATATTTAAAGTTTCCATAAAAACAAATACGAGGGTCATCCAGAAAGTAAAGAACGTTTTGTTCTAATGCCACTAGGTGCGTGCCGATCGCGTACATTTTGGTGCGTGCGCACTCGGCAACTCGGTCGGCGTCTAGCCGTGTCAGCGGGAGCATTCTCGCGCTGCCTGTTTTTTCACAATTTCAACTTAAGATGAGCGCTGCGATTAGAAATCCCGCCAGTTAAGAAGTGCGGTCAGTGATTTGGTTTTTGTTGGAAAAAAACTTAAAACCAATAGACATTTTTCGCCAAGTGTGTGAAGTTTAAGGAAACAACGTAATGAATGAAAGTTGTGAGAAAATAGTGCATTCAGTTTAAAAATGGCCGAGCTGACACTCATGAGTCATGACGAAGCGAAGGGCGGACACCCGATCATTGTGACTGATGGAATTGGTCACTAAAATTGATGATAAGGTTCACGAAAAGCGCTGATTCCTGATAACAGAGCATTTGCTTCTAGTTGTGTGGCAATTTCAAACAACAAAGTCCGTGAAACTTGAGGAGAAGTTTCTGTTTTAAGTTTTTTTCCAACAAAAATCGTATCATTGACCGCACTTCTTAACTGGCGGGATTTTTAATCGCAGTGCTCAGCTTAAGTTGAAATTGTGAAAAAACTGGCAGCACGAGAATGCTCCCGTTGTCACGGCTGAACGCCGACTGAATTGCCGAGTGCGTACGCAGCAAAATGTGTGCGATCGGCGCACAGGTAGCTGCGTCATAACAAAACGTTCTTTACTTTCTGAATAGCCTTAGTATTTCCATGTCTGTCCCATGCAAATCGGCCGACTTTAAGTATTAAAACAATCTTTTCCTCTCGTAGCTAAGTAAAATACTTAATTTTTAATTACTAATTGATATTAGTAGTAAATTGTGTAGATATCATAAAAAGGTATGAGATGAGATGTTCAATTTAATGTGTTGCAGTTGAACTTTCACTGTGTTAGAAAAAATAAAATTATGTTTAAAATAATCTGAAACAAATTAATTATATTTACGTAATTATTATATTCAGTATATAAAAGAAAGTTTGACTGTAACACATTAAATTGCTTATCTCATGCCATTTTTTATTATTATATAATGCAATATTAATACTAAATTAAGTTTCTACTAGGTCTCAAGAAAAAAAAAAGCAGTTTGTTTTAATACTTAAAGTTGGCCGATGTTCATGGTACGAACTTGAAACATTTTGTTTTGTGATAACCTAGAATACATTATTTTCAGATATAACGAATCGAGTATATTTAAACTTTTCAGTGGAGTATTCAGTGAGGCCATGGTTAATAGGATTTACTCCAAGGGTCAGGAGGGTCAACCTAGCCAGTGTCCTGGTCTACCCTCTGGTCAGGTAGTCTGCCTCAAATTTTGAGACAGCCTTTACTATGGAATATGCTGGAAACTCTAAGAACCAAATCAACCCTTCAGGAAAAAAACTTAGGACATTAAACTGGGCTTTGGATAATTAACACACTACTATATTTAATATAGTAGAGCAATTATCCAAAGCCTTGTCAAGTGTTATGATGTTGTAAAGATGTTATCAGTTAATATATAATTTGAATTTTGAATTTGAAGTGAAATGTTGGTTAACCGAAAGGCTGATTGCCTTGAAGGCGGTATTGCCACTATCGCGAGAGAAGATTACTGCTGTCACCGAGACCACAAGATATGCCTGATATCTTGCATTTAGTGGTTAAAAAAGCTTTATGTAATTAAAAAAAAAATTCTTTTAAATGTATTTACTACTATATAAGGAGTGTTATGAAGCCCAAAGGTTGGTAGTAATAGCCCTGAGCTCTGTTAGTAGTACTTAATAATCAGGAATTTTTCTTCAATTCTACTGGAAAACTCCTTACAATTTTAAGCAAGATTTCGTAGACCCTCTGTAATTGTGTCCAAGCAAGTGGAGGACACCATTTTGTTTCTCTATGTCCCCGATTGGTCATGATGATGACCGAATTGCCTGGAAAAAATTGATCGCTATAGTAACATTCTTTATAAATGAACTGTCTAATAATAGTTTGAAGTAAAACTGTAAATGTTCAAAGATTACAATTGCTCTGTCTATCTGTTGCAGTGTACGACAGCAGTGCAAGTGAGGAAGATATGACAGGAGTGATCATCATCACAGTAGTGTGCTGTGCTGTGGGAACTTCCATAGTGTGGGTCATCATCATCTACCAGACCCGTAAGAGGCTCAACTCCCCCCCTCCTCTACCTCCAGTCCATCTGGACAACAAGTCTGAACATTCCAGTAGCAGCAAGGACAGTGGTACTGGAGACTCCACCAAGCGGAGTCATGAAGACCTTCTCTTGGAGTCAGGTATAAACATACAATGTAAACGGTGTTTGCAAATTTACCAGCAGATCAACACAATTCAGAAGAAATTTGACATTTTGAAAAATGTATTTTAAATGTGCCTCCTCATAGTAGTTTTATCAACCCAATGATGACCTTTTGAAGTCCATAGAGACACATATGTATATATATACATCACGTTTACACAAGAGGTTTATATATGTGTCTCTATGGACTTATTTAAAGGTAAGCCTGCTTTCCTGTCCATTTCCTTTAATTCCTGGCAATGTCAGTAATTTTTTTAAAATTTTTTAAAAAGATAAAACACTTTTAGATCTTGTCGATTTGTATTAATGTGTACAAGAAGCTTGTAGTTAACCCTCTGCACTCACGCTCCCTGGCCATGTTGTTGACCTCAGTAGTGTGGAATCCTTTAAACATCAGCTGTCCCCACTCATGTGGCCTTAACCACTAGCCAACTTTGTCTGAGTATCAGCTCGGCAGCCATCGGCTTCTTCCTCCAAGCTTTATTTTAGTTTCAAAATTTTTAAGTCAAATATCAACAAAGTAAAATTTTATAGTATCTACTGTATTTAGAAGTTTGTGTTTGTTACAGTGAGCTGTGTGCACCAAGAGGGAGAACAACCGACTGCTCCCGAGGTTACACTGCCTCTGTTAACAAGCTTCCACCCTCATCCCTACACAGACACCACACCTCCCCCCACTGCAACAGCTGTTTATAAGGTATTATATCAATATCTTACGTAACAATAGGTGATGGAATTGAAATATACGAGGGCTGTTCGGAAAGTAACCTCTGTTCTTCAATAAATAATACATAGAAGTAAAAACAACATGTTTATTATATACATCTTAAAACTACGTATTTCCTCTACTTTTCAATATAGTTTCCCTTGGACATTTAAACACTTATCATATCTATAGACAAACTTTGAAATTACCTCTTTAAAAAATCACCTGCCAGTGCCTCGAGCCATCCTGGAACTGCATTTTTCAGCTCTTCATCATTGTCAAATCGCTGTGAGCCAAGCCATTTTTTCATGTGATTGAATAGGTGGTTGTCACTTGGAGCAAAATCTGGGCCATATGGAGGATGTGAAAAACATCCCATTTAAACTGATCCAAACAGTCCTTGGTAAAGTTGTAATGGTACCCTTCACAAGAAGGAGAAAACTGGAAGGGATCGGCCCGCTAATACTGCAGGGTACCGAAATCGAGCTGCAAAATCAGGTAAAGTATCTAGGTGTAATTTTGGACAGATCACTTCACTGGGGAGTGGGGACCACATCTTCAAAGAGTCATTGACTGTGGTAAGTGGTCCCTAATAGCATGCAGGCGACTGGTTGGCGGAACATAGGGGTTACAGCCTAGACTCCTGCACTGGTTGTATACGTATCTGTTTCCCACTTGCCTTGACATATGATTCGCTTGTGTGGTGGCCCAAGATGGAATCTACTGCAGCAGTTAAAGCTTTAGCAGGAGCTCAGAGACTTGCTGGTCTTATAATAACTGAGGCAGTAAGCAGCTGTCCTGGAGCAGCCATTGATTGTCGGCTTGATATTACTACCCATCGTCATCATCATCTTTATTAAGGTGGTAGCAAGAAAAACAGTACTACACCTTAGATGTGAAAAATTATGGAAAACCAAAGGGGACAACAAAGGGCACTCATAAATTGTTCAGGTGGTACATAGCAACGAGTTGGACCTGCCTTCAGACCATAATGTCCTTGGTTTTTTGGAAAGTAGGAGGACATGCGTTGTCATGCAGAGGGACGACGCCAAATGGCAGTAGATCGCAGCGTTTGTTTTGGATCGCCCGTCTTAGGTTCATCAGAGTTTCAACATACAAATCCGCATTGATTGTTGCACCACGTTCCATAAATTCAACGTGGTTGATTTTCTCAACCATTTTATCACTGACCACAGATTGCCTGCCACTTCTTTCTTCATCATGCACGTTCGTTCGTCCATTTTTAATCGAGCAAACCCATTCCCGTACAACTCCATACTCATTATTTTAGGTCCATACACAGCACAAATTTCTCTATGAGTAGTTGCTGCTGAATACTGTTTAGCTATTAAAACCGAGATGTTCGATTGCAGTACTCATTTTGACTAGCAACGGCAAAAAAACTAGCACTCAGACGACCTTTACACTACCACGGCTGGCACAAGAATGGTGGCGCGAACCCCTACACTTCCCACGCAAGAAGCTAACGGAGGTTATTTTCCGAACTACCCTCGTATCATATTGAAATAAAATAATAGTCGTGTGGAGCAAGCTAGCCTAATGGTACAATATACACAGTAATCAAATTAATCGGGGACCAAAACTAATAGCTTCAGAACAGGCCAGTCTCTGAGGCTTTGGAGATTTTGGCTTTATAATTTATCTGTTGTCTCATTGCCTGATTCGTTTTTACTTGTTTACTTCGCAAAACCATGTCAACAACGGCCTTATTTCAAATCCTGTGCTCATTCATAGTCAAGCTATGAGTTACAAAGTCTTATTCTTAAGGCTTTTTGTTGGTTAATCTAATTAAATCGTCTAAATGTTTTTGTTGAGAGATGTTGGACAAAATTATTTTTGTGCAGGTGCCATGTTGCTGTGACGGAGGTAGTTCTCCACATCCCAGGACAGACCACGACCGACAGCCAGGCTACTTGTGTGTTCCAGTCTACCTTCCCCCACACTCACCCTCCTCATCATAGCCCTGAGTCTACCCTACAGGATTTAATTGTCCCAAACAAGCTCAAATCAGAATTTGCTAGACAGCATTGTTGATAACAAATTTAAGGAGTTACAGTAAAAAAACCATGTACTAAAATCTGCATACATTTTTTAAGTTTAACTTATTCTTTATGAAAAAAACCATGCAGCGGTATTTCATTAAAATTTGTACTACAGAATGTTGAGTGGTAGGTAATATTTATAAGTAGTGATGTGTCGATACCAAAATTTATTGATTCTCGATACTGATACCTGAAAAATTGATTCTTAATTCTCGATACCGACGCCAATTTTTTTTAATTGTTTTATCAAATTTTCTGAATGGATCTCATGAACACTTCCCGCGACCGTGTAGACATAATTATCATCTACCGTTGTCGGAAATGACAAAGTCCGCTATAGTGGCAAAATCATGAACATCTTCCGTGGCAGTTAAGACACCATCGTCAACTTCCGTGATCGCGGCAGAATCATGAACATCTCCTGTGATCACGGAAACGTCGTTGTCGGTAATTTTCCACTCACACAGGCGTGACAGAAATTGGAATAGAATTTTTACGATCGATTCTCGTTACCGATACCAACGGCCAATTTGGTATCGAGAATCTGTATTGAGAATCAACACATCAATATTTAAAAGGTATTTTTTTGCACTTCCTCGTTTTCACAAGACTGTTTCAGTAATACTAGTTTATGTTTTAAGTAAGAGTGTGTGAGAATTATTGTTTAAATAAGTTTTGTCCAAACGTGTTCACAAAATGTTTAATAAATTACCCCTTGATTAGGCATGTTAAAGCCTAATTTAAATAATATTTATGAGGAGTGTGATAAATAACTACTATTCACTATTTGCATACAGTCTTTTTGAATATACAATTTAAAGATCACCCATTTTGGCTTTGGATGTCCGTTACCTTGGTACGTATATCAAAATAAATCACTGAAAATACTGATCAATATTGGAATAATCACCCACCCCTACATTAAAGTAGGCCTATTACTTGGACTTTATAATTTATAAACTTATTTTTACCATTTGTTGGTTTTGAATACTTATAGTATTACATGTAAAAAGTCATTACAACATTGAAGCTGCAATGTTAATCTACCACGGTAAATATATGTAAATAACTGTACATACATAGTACCAAATTATTTCGGTAGCCCATTACAAATTAAAATTTGTACGAGGGTTGTTTTTTTTTCAACCTCCGATAGGCTATGAACAAAAGACAAGTTCATATAAAACATTAAATTTATTACCAAAAGTTTGGTCCATTTATGGTTACTTTTTGACATAATCACCAAAGAGGTTGAGACATTTGCTATATCTGTGCACCAGCTTTTTAATAACCTCTTCAAGAAAAGTGGCCGCCAGTACATTCCAAAAAACAAAAAAAATTCAAAAAACAAAAAAATGTCAAAAAATAAAAAAATCTATAAAAAATAAAAAAAGGACTTTAAAATGTCTAGAAATCCAGTTAACAAATCAATAATGGTGAATCTGTGGTTTATTTAACCATTCTGCCAACTTGTTGAACCAGCTCATTACTGTCGTTTCAGATGACTTGGTTCAACAGTTTGACAGGATGGTTAAATAAACCACAGATTCACAATTATTGCTTTTTTTACTGAATTTCTAGAAATTTTAAAGTCCTTTTTTTATTTTTTCTTGATTTTTTTATTTTTTTTACATTTTTTGTTTTTTTGAATTTTTTTGTTTTTTGAATGTACTGGCGGCCACTTTTCTTGAAGAGGTTATTAAAAAGCTGGTGCACAGATATAGCAAATGTCCCAATCTCTTTGGTGATTATGTCAAAAAGTAACCATAAATGGACCAAACTTTTGGTAATAAATTTAATGTTTTATATGAACTTGTCTTTTGTTCATAGCCTATCGGAGGTTGAAAAAAAAACAACCCTCGTATCTTATGCATTTGGATTCATTACTCAATCTGATGTATTGTTTAATGTTATTTATAGGTTGTAAGAATAATAATTGTCTGTGATTATGGTTTGTATAACAATGATTATCGTTGTACAAAGTTTACTTTACCTGTGAGTAGGCCTGCGAATATCTTGGTATTGATCTCAAAGAAATTGACTAATTTTACTCTGTGGATTTGTTTTAGGTATAATTTTATAAAATGTATCCAAAGTGTCGCAATATCACAAATATCTGAAAAATGTAAAAATGTCATCACATAAACAATAACTGATTAAACTGAATGAATACAAGCCATTTAACATATTTATATTTAACAATAAATTAAACAAGCCAATTTTTTACTATTTTAGTTTTATTATTTCTACAAATGTCTTTCAGTAATGGACTGGCTCCTCTAAACCGGTGTTTGTACTAATTAACTATAGCCAAATCTTTATTGAAATATTCCCAAAGAACATTCGTGCCTCAATTACAATATTTTTTTTCATTGTAGCTTGTAGTAGGCTTCTTTTCTAAGACTTTTATGTATAATTTACTAGTTGTGTGAAATTGTTCCAAATTGCTTCAAACATTTTTATTCCTAAATCTTCTTATCCTTATTCTAAAACCACTTTATCATGGCTATGCCTTATCTTAGTAATAAAATAAGTAAAGCCTTTATCTTAACTGTGTTTCTTTCTTGACACAATCCTGTTAGGGGTAATAATGTGTGCTACTGTACTGTTATTGTTGTTAGAAAACCATGAATATAGGACACTATCCATTTTTATGGTCATCTGGGGAGCGAGCTGGTCTAGTGGTTAGAGCGTGGGACTTTGGTCCAAGAGGTCCCGGGTTCAAATCCCGCCAAATCATCAATGGATTTTATCTAAGTGATAATGCTAAGTGATAATTACTTCAGGCTAGACCTAGGGGTTGCGGCATCGGCATGCAACCCCTAGGTCTAGCCTGAAGTAATGTGAAAAACAATCCCAGGCTTGTTCCTAGCGTCCTAGGAAAAAAAAATTATTACCGGTACAATTTAAAATTATGGTTTTAAATACAATTCTGAGAAGAAAGCGGCAAAAATATTGATAGCCATGATCGTACCGATTTTGTACCGCAGACCCCTACTTACAAGTAATCTTCTTTATTTCAAATCTATTCTAAAACTAGAATTTATTTGTTCCGCTATTGCGGCAAAGTCTATGAGCATCCCCAACAATCATAGCAACATCATGATCATTTCCTGATGAATTGATTGTTTAAAATCTCTAAATTATATCAATTGTGTATAAAAAAAACTTAAACATCCCTATTTACATTTATTACGTTTACTGCCTTGAAAGAACGGAGTTGTGGGTAATTGAGCCAAATTTTGGATTAGATTTCAAATCTAGCTGACTAAATCGTGAACGGTTTATCTATTTGGTTTTTTTCCTAGGACGCTAGGCACGAGCCTGTGATTGTTTTTCACATTCAGGCTAGACCTAGGGGTTGCAGTATTATCACTTAGATAAAATCTATTGATGATTTGGCGGGATTTGAACCTGGGACCGAAGTCCCGCGCTCTAACCACTACACCAGCTTGCTCCCCCAATCTATTTGGTTATTACACATCACTAGCTCCTCCCACTTTCCAGTGGTCCGTGAGTCAGTCTGTTACTGACACAAACAGTGTTAATAAGATTTGTTTTATCCTAAGTGATCTTTTTTTATCTAAGAAATTATTTGTTACTTTTAAAAGAATAAATTATGCAACTAGGAGATAATTAATAAGGATTCAATTTGAGATCATGAATGTAAACAAAAATAACTATGATCAAAATTGATTACTGACAACTTAAATTGTAATAAAATTCAGCAGGCCTATATTGTATTCTGTTGATTGTGTATTAATCTTAGATTTATTAACTATTAAGTAGTTATTGCTGAGTTATAATAATTTAATCGATGTATTATACCTAATGTTACAAATAAATTGTTGTTAAACAAGGATGATATTGATGTTGCAAATGTTTTCAGTAGAATCAAACTTTCTTTTTTAAACTTTCATTTTAGAGACTGATCACTTCGCCTATAAATATTTCAATGAGAACTCAAAAATGCAGGACATATAATATTCTGCCAATTAATCTGTTGCCTTTAAAATGTTGCCTGGGAAACCTCTTCTACTTGTGTATGTATTTTGCTAGCTGATTGTTTTTTCTGAGTATGTATAAATAAAGTACAGTAGAAACTATTCCAAAGGACCAGTAAGAAATGTTTAAAAAATTTGTCTGTTCATGAAACTTGTGACCCAATAAATCTACTGCCCCAGAAATTTGGAAATTAAAAAACCTCATTTTTGTGGAAATAAGAGGGGGAGGAGTAATATTGATATAAAATGTTAATACAAATTCAATTTTTACAAATCAGGTTCAATTTGGAACTTGTGGGGACCTGTGTGTATTTTCAATACTGTAATCATTAAGAGATTTCAGAAGTACAATAAGTAGATATGTTTGGTGGAGTTTCATGAGCCATCTAGTTATTATTTCTTCTGCACCTTTTGCACTTTAATTAAATTTATTGTATGTAATACTTTGTTTGTAAACAAATTGTTTTATTTTTGTTAATTTAATGTTTAAATATAAAAATAGTTTTTACTTTTTATACTCATTGGTTGTACCAATATGTGCTATTTTTTTCCAAAAGTACTGGAGAGTTGTGATGAAAGGTTATCTGATATTTTCTTTGTTATTTAAAAGACATATTTATTGTAAAAGTGCTTAGTTTATTGATTACTGTATGTGTTTTTTTTCTTGGGAGATATTTTGTAAATAGATTTGATTATATTGAGAATAGGATGTACGTAACTGGATGGGAAACTTTTTCAATAAGTTTTCGAAAGAGGTTCCTAGTTATATTTAGAAGAAATTTAAAGCTAGATAAGTTTTACAGCTGTTAAGACTTGCCTGATACCAAAAGCTTTAATCATAGAGCTGATAATGGTTTATTTTTAGTAGATTTACTATAATAAAATACTACTTAAATTATTTTCTGAGGAGAGTTGTGTCAAGTATTTAATATGATTACTGAATTGATTCATATTTTGTTTCCTTGCTGTAGGTACTAGTTCAAGATTCCAACCTATTTCTAAATTGTTTTAACATTATCTAACAACAATACATGAAAAGTAGTTTTAACACTTAATTAGTAAAGATTACACAGTTATTGATTTGCCAATATTTACAAACTGAACATGGTAGTCTCACAGAATTGTGGATGAATATTATATTGATGACACAAAGAACTTTTTAATTTTGATAATTCTTATGATCTACATTATATTTAATATTCCCTAAGAAAATGTTCTAGGATTTTGTTGTAAAATATGTTAACTAACCCTCTTTAATTCACTTGGAAATAAATAAATCACTTTAAAGGAGGGAGTTCAAAATAAGGCATAGTATAAGCAGGTACAGAAACATCGCCTCGTTTTAATTCATAAAAAGTTGATTTTCCAATAAGCCTAATCTGCTAAAACAAGATTTAAATTTAATATTTTATTACCGGTACAGATTAAGAAAATATCACTTATAGTGATATTATTTTGTATTAGTTCATTCCGACATGAATGTATATTAGAGATTGTTGATTCTTGTAAATTGTAATAGCGCGTACTCCTAAATTGTAAAATGTAATAGGTACTCGTTAAACCTAATTTTATTGAAATAGATTTAATTGAAAATCAAATCAGGTAAATGGAAATTCACTAAGTCTGCAGGTTTGCTGCGGCGGAGGTATTTTTTATTAAATTATTAATTAGTATGTAACTTTTTAAGTAGGCCTACTCAAAAATTCTTTAGTCATTTGAATTTTAACACCACATTAAAATTTAGGCTATGATCAGTAATTGCCTTATGATCAAATTAACAATAATCTATGCCTTGATCATGTAAAACAAACAAATGGTATTGTATTTTGGTATCTTGTTTTTCAATATAATGTATCATTGTAAAAGAATATATATAACTTTGGTAAAATAATACATAAATATAGTGAAATAAAGTTGTTACAGCTTTGTAATTTTCTTTATATAGTTTTCCCTTTTTTCCTGATTGATTTGCTTGGCCACATACACTCTAAAATGTGGCCACAGATAGACTAAAATATGTACACCACAGATACAGTTTATATTGAGCTTTTTGCAATTGTGAATAATTCCTGAGCGATTGAGGCAAAATTTGGAAAATAAATTGAATTTGCTCTAAGGACTGTTCTCCGGTGTTTTGGTGCTTTCATGAAGACTTAAAACATTATGCTATGTAGTCCAGAGAAATCAGTGGCGGTTCCATGGGGGGGGGCTACAGGGGCTAAAGCCCCTCTTTGGACCCTGGAAAAATCAATTTTAATGTACATTTCTGAATTGATCAATATAGGAGGAATTTGTGGTGTAGGTTTAGAGGCTTTGGAAGATACACATTGGACTCAATATTGCAGTTGAAAATAATTGTATTACCTATCTATCTTTAAGATGCGTCAAAAAATAAACTGCAATTTCTAGAAATGCTATCTAAGAGTTACATTTAATTTCTCTAAATTAACTGAATTAAAGTACTGTACAATATATTTAATTCTGCAGAATATAAATCCAACTCAATTACGACAAGTGTGCAAAATGAACCAAGTGTGCAAAATGAACCGTGTGAGCCATCTTCTATTTTTGTGATATTTATTATGAAATCATTTAATTTATAAAAATTCAGTATTTTGGCTCGTATACGTGCTTATTCCTGGAATAAAAAGTAATCCAATCGTTTGGCTCATATGCACTATGATCCGTCATATATTTTCGATAGGCTCGTATAGTTAAGAATTAAGAGCCTGTAGTGCAAGCGCAAGAGTGAACCTGTTATATATACAATAATAACATATTTACAATAATAACATACAATAATAACACGAACGTCTAGACGTTCGTATAGACAATGATCTGTAGAGTAGTGAACCATGTGTTTTAATTACATATTTGGAGGCTCATAGCACAGACAATATAATATTGTAATATGTCTATGATTCGTAGTGTAAGTGAACCACTGCAACTAACCTCCAGTGGTCACGTATCACTAAAGCTGTCAAATCTCAGATAATATTCGTTCAATCTTAAAACATAAGGTGTCAATCGATATGTATTTAAATTGCCTTAAAAAAGTTTCCCTTGTAAAATGTTAGGTAGTAAAATCAACAGTTTTTGAGTAATTTAAGAAACAAAATTGTAAATGACCACCATTTTGTTTTATGAATATGGAAAATTATCATAATGTTTTGTAGCTTTATTTATTTATTTATTTCCAACGGACATCTCCATTTTACAGCATACAAAACAAAACATTAAACTCAGGATGACTCAATTGATAATAACAAATTTTGTGCTTATATATTAGAAATAAAATCAACAATATATAATGATCTAATAACAAACAACAGTAACAATGCCAAACCTAGCCAAACAAAACAAAAACTGACAAAATAACAAAAGGTATACTAATAAATAAATAATTTAAAACAACAACAATAAATAAAAAAATATGAAACAATAACAACAAACCCACTAACAACAATAACAAATGAGAAAGATAAATATATAGATTGACTGATATAAAATTAAATTGATTAAATTGAAGAGCAACGACAAACCTAAAGTTAAATGCAAAGACAAAAGTGAAATTTTTAACAGACAAGTAGTATTAGTTTGAATGGTACAACGAAAAACAATTTTTAATTAGGACTGACTGAGACTGATGATCTTCTTTTTCAGTGTAGTTACGCTGTCTTGAAAAAAGTCGACATGCCTTGTCACTTTGTTGCCAGCTCCCTGGACTCGAACCATCGTGCTGTTTGCTGAGTAGCTAGTGTGGTGCTGTTGCTTGATAAACAAATCAGTCGACCTTGTGTTGGAAGGAGTCTTGAAATGGATTTGGCGGAGCATGTCAGGACAGTCGACTCTTCCGTTGATAATCTTGTGCAGCAGGACCGTGTCAGCAATGAGTCTACGTTCCTCCAGCGACTGAAGACCAAGTGCCAGGGATATAGTGTCAATGGGCACCTGAAGGTATGGGAATCCCATCTTGAAGCCCACCATTCGAACAAATCTTCGTTGAATTTTCTCCAGCTCATTTATTAGTAACTTTTGATGAGGACTCCATATTGGTGAACCATATTCGAGAGTTTGCCTCACCAAGGCACAGTAAAGGGACTTTAGAGCTTCTGGACTGCTGAGCTGCTTTGAGAAACGGAAGATGAAACCGAGCGTTCTGTTTGCTCTACAGCTTTGTCTAGTTGTCATAAATATTTGAGCAAAGTTTCAATTTCATATGCTTAACCACTTTTCAAAAAAAAATTAATAAGTGAAAAAAACCAAAATGACGGCTTTGTGGGTATAACTACTAAAAAAATCCACTTCCGGACAATTTAAATATGATATTTAGATATGTTTCTTACCCAGGAACATTGCCCTAAAATATTGCTAGGGAGTTCCGGGACACCCTGTATATTATATCTGACTTGGTGGAAATAAATGAGTTATATTGCAGAGCTTTATCTGTGAGAAATTTTATGAAGAGGTGGCAAACCGGCATATCGGTCCAGGGGGTGGAAAAAATACCCTTGTCCGCCTACAGCATTCTTGACACATAAAATTCACACTTTGGGCTCTCTAAAAGAATGAATTCCCCTTTTAAAATGTTAAAATCTACACATTAGTTTCATCAATACGTATTAACGTAGATAAAATTAAAAACGATTTTTTATTTTAAAAAATATTACTCTTATAACTTCTAGAAAGCCTCTTAACACACTCCCTACTTATTACTCATTTCAATGGCCCTTCTACGAGACCGAAAGGAACTTTCCACGAGAAAACTCTTGGATCCCATTTGGTCGACAACCATAATCGTTGACATACAATTTGGTCGAAAATGAAACTGTTGACTACATGAGATGTCGAAAAACGGGTATATTTTAGTATCGAACACATGGGCTGTCAACCGTCTGGGATCCCACGAGGAAAGCTGGCTAGTTGTTGTTATTCCGTGGTTTCGAATAAATAACCTGCCAAATTGCTGCCACGTACAACCTTCCTCTATGTGCGATAAGCTGAACAAAGGCCTGCTACAGGATAAGACAGAAACTCGAAGTTCTTTACCCACGGGCATCTCAGCTTGCGCATGCGCAGAAAGCTCTTGGAGCACTTTCCAAGGTAACTGTTACTTCTGATGTGTATTAGCATCGCACAGCTTTCAGCTGTAACTGTTATTCATTCCTTGAATTAAGTTATGGTTACAGTTAACGCTGTACCAATTAGAAGTACGTGATCGGATTTCAATAATAAATTCATCTTGGACTCGGACTGGACATTGTAACCTACGAAAATGGAATAATAAAAATAGGAAATAGATTTCTGAATATATGTAAGTTGTTTTATGTTAGAGATCATTTATACACCAAAATGTTTGTTTTCTTGAAAAGTATTTTAATAAATTGATTACTCGGGCATTAATTAAGTTAAATAATAGGTGTGTTAATTGATAGCTTAGTATGAAAAAAAACAATTCAGCACAATGTCATTAAGATGGAGACAAGCAAGCTACAACAGTATTTTATTTTATCCTCCATAAGAATAACAAGAAAATTTTAAATTCACTTTTTTTATTTTGTCTGTAATTGTTAGGCATATAACAACGCTTCAAATCAAATAAAAAAACCCCTTTGACAAAAATGGTCTGGAAATTGCAAAATTTTGTTTTTAGGGTGAAAATTAATGGAAAAAACTCATTTTTATCCCATAAAACCCCAATAACCCATCCCACTCAAAACAGACATAGACATAATGACAAGAAGAATAAGAAAGTTTATTACAATTGACCAAGTTGTACATGGAATAAGCATTGTCAAATTACATTAAATAAAATATTATTATATTAATAAACATGCTCATATCTATAGGTACCGTAACAAAGATTGAGGATACCGATTGAGAATTCTTAATTTATAGTATGAAAGATTCCGCTTTAATTTTATACTTCATGAAGTCCTTAACTGAGTAGAATGGGTTAGCTCAAGTGGCTGTGGTTAGCTGCAAGCCAGTTATAAATTTTTGACTTAAAAAGAGGAAGAGAAAGGCTGTCTGCCTGATGAGGCTCAGGCAGCTTATTATATACCTACATTATACAGGGTGGCGCAGATGGATCGGGTGGTTTTAAAATATTTGTCAAACTGCCAATTTTAAAGGTATTGGATTGAAATAAAGTGTAAAACGTGTAGTTACAATGGAAGTTTATTGAAAAAAAAAATTAGTTAAGTTTTTAAAAATTATATCCATCAAATGCCTTCCTTCTCGAGCGACGCATTCTTGGAGTCGGACCTAGAGGTTCCGCATTGCTCGCTCAAGCACATCACCAGGAATTGATGTGATTTCGTTGTGAATTGCAGCCTTCAACTCCTGAAGCAAGGGTCTACATGAACAAACCCCGGACCATTCAGGAGTTGAAGGCTGCAATTTACAACGAAATCACATCAATTCCTGGTGATGTGCTTGAGCGAGAAATGCGGAACCTCGAAGACCGACTCCAAGAATGCGTCGCTCGAGAAGGAAGGCATTTAATTGATATAATTTTTAAAAACTAACTTAACTAATTTTTTGTCAATAAACTTCCATTGTAACTACACGTTTTACACTTTATTTCAATCCAATACCTTTAAAATTGACAGTTTGACAAGTATTTTAAAACCACCCAATCCATCTGCGCCACCCTGTATTATACATACATTATATTATACTATATACCTACATTATATTATATTAATTATATTTCATTATATATATTACCTATATTATATTAAATTATATTATTCATTATATTATATACCTACTATTATATAGACAAGGACAACTGTCTAAGTCTAAATGGTTTGGGCCCACACCTCACTCCTATCAAATAAACCTAGACTCACCAAATCTGTAATCTAACAAATTCACACACAACTCGACCTAACATAGACCTAGGCATTTATTAACAATCACTCTTTATTGAGGAATCAGAAAAATTAGTTAAGTGAACATTTAACACTTCATAATAATTACACACAACATTTATTTGTCAATACTTAATAGCAAATCACTTCAGCTTCAACACTTTCATTTTCATAATAATAATAAAACTTGACTTTTCAAGCAGCTCAGGTCAAAAGTAGACTTCAGACACCGAAACACTTTCACATTCACACTCCACAGTTCGCAACTGCAACTGTTAAAAGCAACTACTATCTAACACTCGACGTTCTGTACCCACGAGCACCTCAGCTTCCACAAGCACAGAAGGCCTTCGAACAGTACTTGGGATAACAGGTGTTTGTGTAATAGCTTCAACGTATATCTTTATTGGACCTGTTTCTGTTCAGATAGTGTTTTTTTTTCAACAGTTACAGCGAACTGTGCATTAGTGCATTGTGATTTTGAAAAGGTGTTTATTCTTTAATCTGTACTGTTTGTTTACTTTTGACTTGAGCTGCTTGAAAAGGTGTTTTATGATTATGAAAATCAACGTTTTGTGAGTGTGCTGAAGCTGATTTGTTAATAGGTATTGACAATTAGCCTAAATGTTTTGCGTGCATGAATTAATTATGAAGATTTAAATGTTTACTTAACCTATATTTTTCGGATTCCTCAAGAGAGAGTGATTGTTAGGTTAGGTTAGGTGTTTTGTGTGAATTTGTTAGATTGCAGTTTTGGTAGTGGTAGGTCTAAAGTTAGCCTCTAAGGTAAACTTAACTTAGGCATACTCTTATTAATAGATAAGATAATAATTTTACTTTTTTAAAGGCAATAACTTAGACCTAAACTCCACTGAAAGGCCCAACTAACTTAATCAAAATAAACCTTGACCTACCACTACCAAAACTCCAATCTTACAAATTCACACACAAACGCAACTCAACCTAACATTAACAATCACTCTTTCTTGAGGAATCCGAAAAAGATAGGTTAAGTGAACATTTAAAACTTCATAAATAATTCATGCACGCAAAATATTTAATTGTTAATACCTAATAACAAATAATCAGCTTCAGCTCACTCACAACACTTTAATTTTCATAATCATAAAACACCTTTTCATCAGCTCAAGTCAAAAATAAACATAAACAAACAGTAAAGAATAAACACCTTAAAATCACAATGCGAATGCACAGTTCGCAACAGCAACTGCAACTGTTGAAACGAAACAACTATCTAAACAGGTCCAATTAAAGATATACAGTGAAGCTATTACACAAATAGCTGTTATCCTGTGCATGTGGAAGCTGAGGTGCTCGTGGGTACAGAACGTCGAGTCTATCTAACCTGGTCCAAGAAAGTTAAACAGTGAAGCAATTAAACAAATAGCTGTTATCCCCACTGAGCTATAATTCTAACTGGAGGTAGCACTGAATGTCAAAGATGCGTGTCGCCAGCCGCCATGTTTGCGTGAGGTGTGAGTTATAAGAAGCCATATTATTGCTATGGCTATTATTATACTTGGCTTAAAATACCTACTTTGTATGGTCGCCATTTCAAAGAAAATTATTAAAGTATTAAAAGTATTCAAGTATAACAAAAATACTCACTGCTATACCAACCTAGTTATAAGAAGCCATGTTATTGCTATGGTAAGAAAACTTACTGCTATACCAACCTAACAAAATCAGCGACTCGCTTTTAACAGACTTCTGCCATGGCAGTGCTACCTCCAGTTATAATTTTAGCTCAGTGGTTATCCCAGGAACTATTCCAAGGCCTTTTGTGCATGTGGAAGCAGAGTTGCACGTGGGTATAGAACGTTGAGTAAGACAGGACACAAGGATTGAACTGAAAGTCAGTGAAAGTGGATTATCGGAACCGGAACACTGGAATTGAACGGAACATGGAACTGACTGAAACACTGAAACCAGAAACTTTGAAACTGAATCAATTTTTCGATTAGAAAATAGAATTCAGTCTTCGTCTCTTACTCTTACTTAATTTTGCTAAATCAGCAATTATTCAAGTCGTTTTTAGTAATGGTGATTCTGTTTACTTATATCTAGATCTTTTGGTTCAAGTTTTATTTTATAAGTGAGTATTTAGATTAAGTATTATCTTATTATAATACTTCAAATGTTACCATAGCTTACTGCATGGCAACACATTAATGACAAACTAGGCTTAAACCTATTTTGGAATTTGAAATTATGGATGCGTCAACACCGATGAAGTCATATATCTTCTTACGTGGTGATTTATGAATTATCCCTTTCCTAATAACTTTACAATTTGAGTTAAAATATGGTTTAGGCTTGAGGTGGATTACTTTAATAACTTGAGGCCCATGGTAAGTTACCGGTATCTAAAAAGTATTAGCCTAACTTTAAACACCCTGGTCAAACATGGCGGCCTAATTTATACCGGATGACTAAGTTGTCCACCGGCAACCAGTTCTTGTTTAATCCTAATATGTTATATCATTGTTACTATTGATGACACCACCTTTTTAGCCACCTAAGTTAATACTGGAAAACTAGTCCCACCCTAGACCAGTGTCTAGGCCTAATCTCAATCAAATTTAGTCCCTGGGTAGGCTAGGACTAGGTCTAACTAGACTAAATAACTTTTGCTAAGTTTAGGCCCACATTTGCCTGAAGAGTTATTAGGCCTACAATTTTCAATATCTAACTTAGCCTATGTTAGTGTCAGCGAATTTGAGAGTTGCCAATGTCTGATCTAAACCCTGTTCAACATAGGTAGGCTACAAGCTCTCGGCCTACTACAATAGGCTATCTTCAGTTTAAAAGCCTATTGAGCTCCTTTCTAGCAATTAGCTATGATTGTGTTATGTTATGATTGGTTTTCTATTAAGTTTATACCCGTAAAGGGCCTTTCAACTAGAACTTCGATCAATCAACACTCATGTAGGCTACCTAACTTAATTGCCAATAACTTAAGAACCTCTTATAGGCCTAGGCCTTTGAATATTTATCGTAACTAAATTTTTACTTATTAGGTTCTATATGTGTTACGCAGCAGTTAAAACAAATATAAATTATTCAATAAGTTGGGCTAAGTTTATGTTTATTACTTCTAGACTTAACCCTTTGCACTCCGACCTCCTATTTTTTGGACGTTGTCCAAAAACTCCGTGGTCCGATCACTTACATCGGACGTCAGCAAAATGTCCTGAAAACTCCGACGTCCGAAATATCGGACATCAGTAGAATCGATCGTACTGGCTATAGGCTATAAATAGTCCAAACGCGCTAATATTATGACATAGGCTATTTGTTAGAAAGAGCTGTGAAATATTACTCTAGGCCAATGCCTTTTTTTCTTCATACGTAATGTAGCCGTAATTTTTGCTTGTCATCTTTTTTTTCGCGGTGTATGGCGCTGGCCGGCTGACGCAATCCAGCTGTCCTCCAGTTAGTGGGAGGTCGGTGTTTGTTTGCTGTTTGCATTGTTGTTGTTTAGGTACTGCTAACTTAATTTCTATTTACGGTTGGTTTTTTAGTACAATTTTAAGCTTTTATATATTTTAAGTTTATAATGCAAGATTCTGACAGTTCTGATGAAGATAGGCCTATTTATAATAACAGACGACAATCACAGGTTAGTGAAAATGCAATGTTCAGAAACGTAGTGGAATCTTGGTGTTGGTGTTTACGATGACTTGAGTGACATTTTTTTGGAAAACATATCAGATTCTGAAACCTCTGATTGTGAAAACGAAAGTAATGTTTTGTCAGGGTTTGATGATGATAGGCTACTGATGAAGACCCTAACTATATTTTATCAGAGGAAGAGAAAGTTCAGATGAAGATGCTCAACCTACAAAATCTCTTGATAGAAATATGCCTCTTAGTAGGCCTAGTGACATAGCTGAAAGTATTGAGTTTGTAATTTAGAATTCAGGTAGGCCTAGTCCTAATTTAGCTTCAAATGGTAGGCCTAATCCCTCAACTAACCAATTGCATGATACCAATAATGTAGGTTTAGTCCTAAATGTCCTTGAAGAAAATGTAAATGAGTCTCTTTTGAACAATGAAGTAAATGTATATGCACCCTTTTTTAACTTGGATCTTCTTATTTGTATTTTAGGAATAGGAGTAGTAGGAATAGTAGTAATAGGAATTTCTTATTACATCTTCAATCGTAGCATGAACTGTATTCATGCTACGATTGAAGATGTAATAAGAAATTCCGAACGTTGCAAAACCCCTAACCCTGACCCTGATATTCCACCAGATATGGACCCTAATAAAGAAGAATGGGAACCTGTCCATGAAAGTGATGACCCTGGAATTGACCATAACATTTTATTTTCAAACAACCTGGTCCAAAGCACTGTCCTCCTCGTGATTGTGGACCGATTGATTATTTTTATTTATTTTTCACGGTTACAATCCTAAAAAAATTTGTAAGAGAAACAAGCAGGTATGCTAATCAGTACATCAAATCACATAGACATAATTTGACTCCTAATTCTAGAGCCCATAAATGGAGACCGGTAACACTAGCTGAAATGAAGGCATTTATTGCAGTAATTCAAATATGGACCTAAATAAGAAGAAACCGACAATTTAGAGCTAAGTTACTGGGCAACCTCTGACTCCCAATATACTCCCTGGTACGGAAAGATTTTTTGCCGATCTCGATTTGAAAGTAGGCCTATTATTCAATTTTTTCATATGGTAGACAATTCAAATTTGCCTAAAATTGGGTAGGTAGCCTGGATATGACCCATGTGCAAAGAAGCCCCCGCTAGAAGCCATCAACAGACTGTTTAGATTGCACTATACACCACACCGTGAGTTGTCGGTAGATGAAAGTTTAATCGGAACTAAATCAAGGCCTCAGTTGTTGCAATACCTCCCAAACAAACACCATCACAAATGGGGTGTAAAAATATGGATGCTGTGTGATTCCATTTCGGGGTATTGCCTTGCGTTTTACTGTTACAAGGGAACCAAAAGTACCTACTGGGCAGAAAACCACTACAGAGAACCAAAAAACCTGCGATGTATTAAGTTATCGTATTAAATATCGATTAAGATTCAATGATATAGATTCAGTTCCGTATATCGTTTCCAAAATATATGTTTAATTCCAATGTAAACAAACATGGAATTGGGTAGTGATCTGTTTACAAATTGTATTGATATTTTAAATGTAAACATCGAGTTGAGTTACTTATGATTGGTTTACGTTTTTGAATATATAAAACTATCAATATTCAACCAAAAGCAGACTGGCAATATAACTTCACGTCCTTTAAGGTGAGAGATAGGCTATTCTCAAAGGTGATTCACAAGATTGTCAGATGTTAAACCACTTTTTATTGGCCTTTTTAAAACCATTTTAAGAGGTAGGCCTAAACATTTGGGATAAAATAAACAAGCAACTTCATCATTAATTTTTTATTGGTTTTTATTTAAACTTGTATCAGATGGTAGCCTACGATACAATTAGGCTAGTTCTGATTGTTTTCCTGTCTCTGCTCTGCTCCTCCTCGTCGTTAACAGCCAAGTATAGTACCCATTTCTACCGACTACTTTCCCATTCTTGCTGGGTAATTACCCATGAATTACCCTTTTACCCGTCTAATTATCCTTTCTCCCCTATGATTAACCATGTTTTATCTCCCCCACCTAAAATTCTTTAAGAAACTTGTCTTATTGATGTCCTAGAATAAATTAAAAGTGATTTTAGAACATCATTTAAGCTGGGGTCTGGGTCCTTAATAAGTACAGTGAAAACGATTAAGATAGCTGACAAAACGTGATCGGAAATGGTTGCAGTACTGCAACTAAGTTGACCCTTTGCACTCCAGCCAAAAATGTTGGTCCTAGCCAAAAATGCCGGTAATTTGCCGGATAGTACTAGCCACAAACTCCAGACATTTTTACTAATTTTTGTAAGCGTTTGGTAAAATTTATGTAGCACTAATGATTGTTGAAAACGCAAAATGAAATGAAAATGTCGGGAATATTCAAAAAGTAAATATATTCAACCTCATTCATTTTTACTAAAACATGTCATGCAAAAGTCAATCAATCATGCAAACACAAGACAAAAAAACTATTTACAAACAGGAATTATTTGGCACATTTATGTTCGCTGTTGCAAACACCATGTTACCGCTTGGGGTTGGTTTTATTGAATTCCGGTTAATATTTAGGACAGGAATTGCTTTCCCCCCACTTATTATCCACCAAAACTTCATTTTATTAACTTTTTACACAATTTCACACTTTGGGAAAAGTGTTTAAGCTGAGGTCTGGGTCCTAAATTTTTTGTAGGATTAAAAACCTTGTGACTTACGTCCGTTAAATTCTACAATGCTTGGAAACTGGAACTTTTAAAAGATGATCGATTTAAGTTTTCATGGTTTCCATGGTAAAAGTTTAGTCATAACTTAGGGTTTATTGTGTTTTGCTGTAGATGGCAGAAGCAACAGATGTGCGTAAACTGGTTTACGCTATAGTAAAGTTCCTGAAGTCGCAACTAAATGACGGTGGCCTGTCAGGAGAATGTGCAGAGGGGGTGGAAGTTGGAATTCAGTGTCTTGAGGCAGCTTATAACATTGATTCGTCAGAAACTTCTCTGGATGTGCCTTGTGGTCTCAAGCAAATATTTGACAAGTACCTAGCAGAAATTGTGAGTATTATAGGCTATTTAATAAAGAATTATTCCAATAATGTGTTTGGATGTTAAAGCTCATTTTATCAAACAGTAAATGAACTAGCTGTTTTACCATATCTAGAAATATATTTACTGTCCTTCAGTTAAATTATTGCTAGGTGATAATGATTACTAAACTAATGATTAGTAAACTTACAGTTAACCAAACTTATCAATTACATGATCTGCAAAGGTTCTCCTTAACCTTCCGTTGGGCGCATTGATTTTCAAACACCAAAGGGCGCTCACAGAAGTTACCTCCGGGAGTACAAAAACTATACATTGATGAGTAAAAACATTTTAATAGCAATAAAACTGTAATAAAAACATTTTTTATGAGTTATTAAGTTACACTATTACTTAAGTTGTAAATCAAACAGAAAATGTTATAATAAACATTAAAAATACTTAAGTGTTGTGGATAAAAAAGACTTGCTTTTTGAAACATATACAGTACTATCGTATATTAGGAAAAAAATTGTAATAGTGTATGACATAAAAACACGTATGGTCTAATGAAAATAATCATTTGTTACAAGGACAACTCATTGGATCAAAGCTCTTAGACAAAAATTGCATCAGTGTATGACATAAAATCACCTATGGTATTGTAAAAAAAAAAAATCATTTCATAAGGACAACTGACTTTGTCAAAGGTCTTACAAAAAATCGCAACAGTGTTTGAAATAAAACACCTAATATCTAATGAAAAAAAATCATTTGTTAGAAGGACTACCAAATGACTACCATTTTGTCAAAGCTTTTTCCTGAAAAAAAGTTCCCGAACAAACGCACCATTAGGTCTTTCCACTAAATGAGGTAACTTCCGTGATGCGCCCGTTGGAAGGTTAACCCTTTGAGCCCCAAGTGCCGATTTATCGGCATGTCAATATGGTGCTGAAAATGACACAGTGCCGATAAATCGGCACCCCAAGGTCATGAGCAGAAAGACAATATGCCGAAATATCGGCCATCTACTATTTTATATAGTACAGCGCTATTTTAACGTATTTTGTGCATCAGAAAACGTCATTGCGTAGCCAAAGCATAAATAAAATATGTTACAAGTAATATTTTGTAAATTTTTATTTTATATAGTACATATTATTGTTTCTAAAACGATATCGGCAGGCTGTGTCGTCTGTATCGCTCAGCTGTCTCATGAGTCAGCAACTCTGTTGATTTGTTGTTGTTTGTTATTTGAGTAACTGCCGGTGTTTGTTATTGTTTTGTTACGTGGATACCGTTATTTTTACTACAGATTTGTGTTGTTTGAAGTTTATTTCAAAAGTTTTATTATTCTTTTAGTGAGTTTATCAAAACATCATAATGGTAATCAACTATGAACTTAGTTATCAACTATGAAACAACTATGAACTTGACGTAACTGCATAAGTATTTGGGTGCATGCTATAGCCCTTGCATGGACATGGAAACCTATTTTCATAACTAACTAACTAACTTAGGCCTAGTTCCTTTCTATAAGTTCTTTATCCTTTATTTCTTGCATGTTGACTGTTTTTATTTGTCTCAAATATGAGTAAAAAAAGAACTAGGGCAGAATCTCCTGTTAGTGAAAACACACTGTTGAATAATATTGAAGAAGCTGGTTTGAATGTGATTTCTGATTATAATAGTGACAATTCCGATGAAAGTAATAATATTCTAAGCAGTTCTGATACTGATTCTTCTTCAGATGTTGTTGATGACACGGATGATGATCCCACTTATGATCCAGTGAACAGTGATATTAATGGTAGGCCTAGGCTTAGCTTCTTGTCAGAACGTAGGCCTAACTGGTCCTATCACTTATATTCAGGGCCGGTTTAACCCATACGCAAACTAAGCGGCCGCATATGGCGCCACGAAAAATTGGCGCCGTGGTGCCAACTGCCAATTTCTTTTTTTTAGTGAACAACGTAATTTTGTTTATTTTCGCTCAGAGTTAAAGTATTCAAAGCACCACAATAAAGGCATTTATTCTGTTTGTACCAACAGCATATGAAAAATGCGTAAATGTGTACAGCACTACAACTCAAGGACGTAATGCCATTTGTAGTTTCGATTTGTAGTGAGCTGACGCTCGGCAGTCGGCAGCGTACTACAGCGCGCGGCGCCTGTGGGTTTCATTTCATGACTCATGTTCTGAACCACATTCTGATGTCCTGAACCAGATTGATACCAACTCTGCAATTAAAGAATTTGCCAAGATCAAAGCTAGGAAAATTAATTTTTAACTGCTTAGAGCTTTTGAACTGTTCAAATTGATAATTTTGTATTCTCTTTTTGTCAAGGTAATAAATTTGGTTTTTCATGTTTTCTTCATGTTTAATGTGTTCAATTAAAAATTCCTCTCTTGTCATCTATCTACACCTGTTTTTCATTGTAATAGGCTTTAACTTATATCGTATCCAAGTTATCCTGTAATAGTATATTACGTTTCTAGTCCTGAAAATAAGTGTTTACCGGACGAGTGTGGTCGTTCCCGTGCGAGACGGTCGAGTACGGGATTACCATACGAGTCCGGTTAACACATTTTTGGACAAGTTACGTACGATAGTTATTTACGCCATACTACTAAATCTGTACAAATCCTTACATATTACCAGTTACCACCAACTAAAGGACTAAAAATCACTAGTCATAACCTTTGAGAGAGGTTATGATTTTGTTTATAATCACTCATTGTCACCCAAATACAGTGTAATCAGCTGATTGGTGTCTGGTAAAACACATTACAGTACAGTAGTACGCAATGAAACCCCATTTGATTAAGCTGGCAGCAAACAGCTGTTTTCTGGACTAAATCCTTGTGTGGGAAGTTCGTCAAAATAGTGTAGTGTGGCGTAAATTGTTTTCACATTTAGAAATAAATTGTTAACTTAGGTCGTGATGCTCTTCAAGCATGACGTCACGATAGAAGACGGCAATGACGTAGGTATTTATTTTCCAAGGAAAGATTAAAACAAGCAGCTGATCACAAACGGCAAAAATTACGTCATTGCCGTCTTCTATCGTGACGTCATGCTTGACGAGCATTACGGCCTGTTTTTTTAGTGTAGCCTTGGTTTTGCTAAAGTTTATACGATGAGTAAAAGTGTAAAAATGTTAAATTCCTGGGAATAATAAACAGTCTTTTATTGCAAGTATTCTTCTAACCTAAACTTATAAAAAAGTTCTTCTCAAAATCTTTGGGAAAAATTTCACAAATAGAGTTAAGTAATGTTCATGGGTTGAGGGTGGGGTGGTGGGGGGGGGTTTCTAAGTGGCGCTGATTCGGGTGTTCGCTTAACTCTGAAAAATTCCTAGAACCGGCCCTGCTTATATTCATCTGATGAAGAATACGTTGATGACGTTGCTCCTTTTGATCAACTGCCCCAAGGGTCCATGAATCCTGAAGATACTGAAACTGCCGTTGCTCCTATTGATGAATTGCCCCAAGGTTCCTTGAATCCTAATCCTGAAGAAACTGAAACTGTCACTAGGCCTATGTTCACTGGTACTCCCCCTAATCATACTGTCAGAGGTGTTCCGCAAAGGCAAAGAGGTAGGCCTAGTGAAGTGTTAGTCGGCCTAGAGGTAGGGGAAGAGGTAATATAAATACGCCAAGTGGAAGTGGTCACAATCTGACAAATAGGCCTAATAGGAGTAGGCCTCGTCCTCCTGAGCCTGAATCAAGTGACTGGGATGAGGTCAATGATGAAAATGATCCAGGACACCAGCATTATTTTGCATTTGATGAAGTCCCTGGTGTTAGACATTGCCCTCCAAGAAATTCAAAACCGATTGATTATTTTTTTCTATTTTTTACTCATAATTTGCTGACAACGTTTGTAGTGGAAACCAATAGATATGCTGCCAATTACTTTCAATCTCTAGATCATCCATTGTCACCTCAACGTACTCTAAGAAGTTGGGTAAATTTATCAATTGAAGAACTAAAAGGCTTCCTTGCAGTTATATTTAACATGGGAATAATCCGCAAGCCTTCAATTAGAAGCTATTGGAGCCAATCAAACTCACTATCCACTCCTTGGTTTTCAAAAATGCTTACCCGAACCAGATTTGAACTAATTTAAAAATTTTTCCATCTAGTTGATTCAAGCAAACTCGCAAAACGTGGGGAACCAGGCTATGACCCATGTGGGAGGTTCCAACCCCTGATTGATCATTTGAACCGATTATTCAAGTTTCACTATACACCCTCTCAAAAACTTTCAGTTGACGAATCCTTAGTAGGAACCAAGAAACGAATCAATCTAACCCAATATCTACCAAAAAAAAAACACCACAGATGGGGAATCAAACTCTGGGTCCCGTGTGATGCTGTAACGCACTATTGCATGTCGATGTCATGCTACAAAGGAGCTAAGTTCAGAGACGCGGAAAGTGTTGAGCAAGGCCTTGGATTCTATGTTGTAAAAAAGCTTCTAGAAATTTCAAACTGTTTGAATAAAGGCTTTCACCTGTTCTTAGATAATTTTTTTACCACTCTCAGACTTGCAAGATTTTTGTATTCTAAATCAACCTGGTTAACAGGAACCGTTCAAATTGACAGACAAGGAGTTCCAAAACCTTTACGGGGTAAATATGAAGTTGGAAAAAAAACATACCTAAGGAAAGGACCTGCTTTATATATGGCATACAGAGAAAAATCTACCAACAAGAATCAATTTATATTGCTATCAACGAACAGTAAGGCTGGAAATGTAATGTACACTAAACGTAGAAGCGGCAAAGTCATTATAAAAAACAAACCTACTATTGTTCACCAGTACAACAACGGAATGGGAGGAATAGACGGAACCGACCAAATGCTGTACACATACTTGGACGAACGAAGATCAATGAAGCCTTGGAAAAAGGTTATATTTAACATATTTGGACGTATGATGCTGAATTCATATGTTCTTTATAAACTGAACACAGATTCGCCGCTCAGTCGTGTTTCTTTTATTTCAATGCTTATCGATGAACTTTCAAATTCTTGGCTACAAACAAAATTAGGAGTGGTTGGAAATGGAGGTGGAGGTGATGCTCCAAAGGGAAAGGGATTTGGTTTAGAAAAAATACCTGATGGTAAAGAAAAAAACTGTTCCGTCTGTAGTGGCAAGAAAAATCCAGAGGGTAAAAGACGAAGGGCTCGGACAATGTGTTGCATGTGCAAAGCCGGCTTGCACGCCGAGTGTTATAACAACCATCGATGTAACTAATCACATAGTTAAAATAGGCTATCACCTGTTCTTAGATAACTTTTTTACCACTCTCAGACTTGCAAGATTTTTGTATTCTAAATCCTTCAGCTTTTTGTCTAGGCCCTACTGTAAATTCTTATTTTCTTCTTGTTCTGTTACAGTAAGTTCTTGCATGATCTAGATTTCCTTTTTTACTTTGTACTAAGCATGTTTATGTGTTCAGCTTGGGTTCTTTTTGTAAAATCACATATTTAAAATAGGCTATTAGGAAAAATCCTTCAGCTTTTTGTGTAGGCCATACTGTAAATTATTATTTTCTTCTTGTTCTGTTACAGTAAGTTCTTGCATGTTCTAGATTTCCTTTTTTACTTTGTACTAAGCATGTTTATGTGTTCAGCTTGGGTTCTTTTTGTACAATAAAGCCTAGTGTTAGTCGAAACCATAATAGGCTACCTATATTTTTGTCAAACTGTAAAAAAATCATTCAACTTTATAAAACCATGATATATATGCATACCAATTGTTTCTGCTATGTCAAACTAATTTCCAGCATGTTCTGTATATTTGACTTTTTATGTACCATCATGTGTCATTTGCGTTTTCAAGGACCTAAGCGCTAACTTAGACGAGGCAAATACTATAATTTTTTTTTAAATTTAAATTTTCTTTATCTTTTTAAAAACTAAGCTAAGTTAGTTAGTCTATTTATCTTAGTTCATATTGTCAGGTTCTCTCACATTTAATTATTGCATGTTCTGAATGTCTCGCTTTCCAATAACTTAGATTGATAGGCTACTGTAATGTTCACCCATGTTGAAATAACAGAAATAAACTTTTTCCTAAAAAATGTCATAACTTTTTTATTTATTGATATTTTTGCACAAACTTTTCAGGAACTACTTATAATTATATACTAAAAATTAATACAATAAATAATTTTAATTAAGTTATTGCTTCAATGTGGTTTTTACTTCTTAAAATGCAATTTAAAAAAATACACAAATATATTTTTTTTTTATTCTAAAAGGTAATTTTTTTAAATTATTAAATTTTTATTTTTATTTTGTTAATTATTTGTTGCTTAGCTAATAAGCTAAAAGGTTGTACAAAAACCAAGTTTCTATCTTTAAAATGAAAAAAAGTTACAAGTGTTTCTATAGTAACCTGCAAAATTGTCTATTTTCGCCCTGTCATCCTCAGTACCGCTTATTCTAATTGAACCTGTCACCTTAAGAAAATTATCCAGAATTTCCTCAGGGCTCAAAGGGTTAAATAAAAGCCAGCACGCTATTTGACTAAATTAAGAAATTGTCATACTGATCAATTATGTTTCCAAGGATTTCAATGAAATCAGTATTAAAGTACAGCAGTCTTAATCTGCAAGCAATACGTCCCCAATTTTAGTCACTGACTTGATTGTCAATTATGGACATCCACTGCCGCCAACTTAAGTGAAAATGTGATAGGCCTTCTGCAGATTCCTATACGAGTCAACAATTAGGCTTTTTTCTATGGCTACATCAGGAACTAATAAAACATTGTTTAGTGGAGCTGAAAATGAACGTGTCTTTTTTGTTTACAATAATCATTTGTAGTTAATTTTAGGGTATTTTTCTGCATTTCAGGAAAGTGAGAAAGAAGCCTCTCCAGAAGATAAGGCCTCAGCTGAACGTTTGAAGCAGGAAGGCAATAAATTTATGAATATCCAGCAGTTCCAAGATGCAGTAGCTTGTTACACTAAGTAAGTTTTTAACACTTTATTAATAATACTGAAAGAGCTGGTTTAAAACATACAGTTTTTAGTAATGATAAAGTTAAATGTTGAGACAGACGAAGTTAATTTTGTGGAGGATAAGTAAACTGCTGTAGTTTGCTTGCTTATGAACATATTTTGATCAAATTTGGAAAATATTTTTATTTCTTACTAACTATTAACATTTTACAAACACATTTTTACCCTCCCTGTTGCAGCAAACCTAAGTACTCATTAAACTAATTCTATTTAAATAGGGAATAAATGTGATATTTTTAAGGAGACATTTTAGTGTAGCCTAAATCCAATCAGGAGAGTGGAAATTCGCTTAGTCTGCAGGTTTGCTGCGGTGGGGGTATTCTGCAATTTTATTGTCTATTTGATATAAAAAGTTATTTTCATTGATTTTATTGAAAAAAGTTTTGGTCTTGTAGCCTACGTTATGTAATTTAAGTTTAAGAATTTTAAGAAGTTTAAGATGATCCATATCCAGGATTTCCTTCAAATTCCAAAATGAAAGATAGCATTGATTCTTTAAACAATCTATTCAGCCCAGATCTACGTTCCTAATATAAAGATCTGTGTAGTTTCTAAGGTCATAAGAGTAATCTATTATCTTTGATCAAAAGTAATTTCAGTGAGCAGTGCCGGATTTAGGGTACTTGCGGCTCTAGGCCCTATTACTAGAGCGGCCCTCCCCCTTTGGTGGAAATTCCTTGCGATCGCGGAAGTAATCGTGAATATTGCCTAAGCATCAAGAGGACATCATCATCGACACTTGTGATCGTGGATGAAATCGTGGACATCTCTCCCAAACCAAGTCAAAGCCATCATAGGTTTCCGTGACCGTGGCAAAATCGTAAACATCCCCCGCGGGCTGCAACAAAGGGACATCATCCTTGACACTCGTGACTCCGGCGAAATCGTGATCATATCCCATGAGCTGTGACCTTGAGGACATCATCACCATCACCCGCGACCGCAGTAAAATCGTGAACATCTCTCGCAGGCCGCAATCACGGGGACATCATCATTGACACTCGCGACTGTGGCAAAATCGTAAACATCTACCGCGAAGCAGCAATTACGGGGACATCATTATTGAAACTTGCGATCGCGGCAAAGTCGTGTTAAAAACATCTCCCATGGACTGCGATCATGAGGACATCATCACCGTCACCCCCGGCCGTGCCGAAATCGTAAACAAACATCCCCCTCGGGAAACCATCATGGGGACATCCTCATTGACACTCGCGACCGTGGCAAAATCATTAACATCTCCCGTGATCCGCAATCATGGAGACATCATCATCGACACTCGCGACGGTGGCAAAATTGTTAACATCTACCGCAAAGCAGCAATCATAGGGACATCATCATCGACACTTGCGATCACGGCAAAGTCGTGTTAAAAACATCTCCCGTAGACTGTGATCACGAGGACTTTATCATTGTCACCCTTGGCCGTGCCGAAATCGTTAACATCCTCCATCCTCCTCGGGAAGCTATTACGGGGACATCCTCATCAACATTCGCGGCCAGGGTGAAATCATGAACATCTGCCACGGGCCGCAATCACGGGGATATCATCATCGACACTCGAGACAGCGGCTAATTCTTGAACGTCTTCCACGGATTGCGATCATGAGGACACATCACCGTCCCCAGTGGCCGCGGCTAAATTGTGAACGTCTCCCGCGGGACGCAATCACAGTAACATCATCGCCGGCACCCACGGCCCGGGCAAAGTTGTGAACATCTCCCTCGGTCCGCGCGAAGACATCATTATCATCACCTGTGATTGCGGCAAACTGGTGGTTTAAAATAAATTATTTTGTATCTAAAAAAAATTGCTTTAATCAATCCCCTTTTGCTTGCGGCCCTAGGCTGCGGCTAGTGGTAAATACGGCACTGTCAATGAGGGTTTTAAAATTTGGTCAAGGGATCTGACTTAAAATCAGATACACCGATTTATAATGTGTCCTTAAAGTTAAGTGCTACAACAGGCTACAACTCAATTTTTGTCAATTAATTACAGTCTGGTTTAGCAATTACTTAAAAGATTACCTGGAGGACATAGACATGGTAGTGTAGGCCAGTTATGGCTGCATCTACCTACTTAGACCATTGATCAACTAATGCTATCGATTTCCACATTATGGTACAAAACTGTTCTAACTATCCATCAGCATGTACATGTTTCGAATCTGTGATGGTTCATCAGCAGCAGCTAAGACCCTTTTAAAAACTGTCTTTTGTTTAATGTTTGTGTGAACTTGATTTTTTTTTTTATATAGGCCTAATTTAATAATTGTATATGAAAGCGTCAAACTTCTCGCAATGTTATTACTTAGACCATAACAATTTTAAAAAAGGTCTTTCTGCCTCTTGTTAAAAGTAAACCTATTACCAATAAAGCTGATTGAAAAAAATGCTTCTATTTATTTACTGATATTTGTTTATTGAGTAGGTAATGTTTTAAACAATTTTAGCAATAAAAATTTCATTTTTCTAGAGCAATTAACCTTGATCCAAAGAATGCTGTATATTATTGTAATCGAGCTGCTGCTTCCAACCGACTCGGAAATTATGAAAGTGCCATTCAAGACTGTAAGACTGCTCTCAAGTATGACCCCTCTTATAGCAAAGCCTATGGAAGATTAGGGTAAGCTGTGTTAATGATTGAGTATTAGTTTTGGTTTTGATGTATTATGTTGGCAGGGAAGGTTATGTAGGAGCATTTAAACTGCTTAAAAGTGTTGAATCCAAAACATGCTGTATCAAAATAAATGTTAGAACCTCTCGTGTAAAATAATATAAAGCCATATCTAATACAGTGATGTTTTCTGTTGAAACTTGGGAGTTAAAAAAACTGATGCGCTGTGGAGGAAATAGTTTCAATAGTCAATATTAACAACTAAAATGGGAAATTGAAAGATAAGCTTTTCAGTAAATTGAAAATATAGTGTTTGGTGACAAAATAAGTTTTTTTGAGATTTTAGTTTCAAGATCCTATCCCCATATGTTAGTAATAACTACCGGTAACTATGTTGTTGTTGTTGTTTGAACAGATTGGCGTACGCTAGCTTGAATAAGCATCCGGAAGCAGTCATGTATTATAAGAAAGCTGTTGAACTGGAGCCTGATAATGAAAACCATAAGACTAACTTGAGAATGGCAGAAGAGGCATTGAGAAATGCTCCTCAGTCATCACCGATGAATTTTCCTAATTTGGACCTGGCCACGATCTTTACCAATACCAACATTCTCACTATGGCCTCTCAGATGTTATCTGAGCCCTCGATGCAAAACATGTAAGTATTTATATTTATTATATATTCTACAAATTCTAATCAAGTTGTAAGAAATTGGTGCTATGAAGAAAAATTATCAAATCCCAAAGCAATATGTTCTTGAAATTTCTGTGACGGACTTAAAATCTCTCAAAATCAATCTGCAGGGATTTACACTTGCCTGTGATTTATTTGAGGATTTCCGGGCTGTTCAAAGTTAGGTAAAATTAGTGATGTGCCGGTTCCAACGGTTCTCGGTGAATTAACTGGGACCGAGAACCATTGGAAAGTTGTTGGTTCTTCAGTCTGAGGTTCCATAAACTACTGTACGTTTTTTTTAGTTCTCAAAAAGATTAGTTAAATAATTTGATTTAAATGATTAGTAACCATGACAACTTGTTGAATAGGTAGATGAAGGGTTAGCCAAGAAAGAATGGAATAAAGAAGAGAATGAATAATGATGGTTTTATGTTGTTATCTTTACCCCCTTTTTAGGGGTTATCTTATGTTTTATAGGTTTACAAAATTATTGTTTTCAACTATGGAAATATCAATTTATAATTATCAACGTGATTCTCTTCTGAAACAGCATTACCGGATGTGTAATAAAGGTCAATGACCTAAAATATCATTATTGCGCAATGTTGTATTTTTATATAAAAATGCAAATCATGGCATTAATTCTAATTCGAATAATTTTCCTGGTCCCTAGCATTTCACACAGGGTGGCTAGTGACCTGGAAAACCTGGAAATGTCAGTGGGAAAATTCAGGGAATTTTGAGATAAGTCAGGGAAAATTGTAAAAGGCTTAAAATAATTTTAACAATTGTTAGGAAAGGTCGATCTGGTGAGAGTACGTGTGCCGTGTGGGTGAAAACTAAGAAATATGTCTGTGTACAGATAAATTTATTCAGTGACAAACAAAATTGCAGGCATTCAAAGAATTCTAGAATTTGCAATGCAATTGTACACTACCTCCTCAGGGAGGCACCTGCTAGAAGTCTGAAGAAAATCATAAAAGTATGCCTAGGTCGATATGCAGTATGCACACAGTGGTGTAAGTACAATGAGGCAGCCGGCGGCCCCCCCCCCTGGTATATGTGGATGCCCCCGTACCAAAAAGATCACCTCTCATGTTGTTTTTGTTTATCTCAGCAAAAGCCGTGGTCGCGGCAAAATCCAAAAACTTGTGGACGTTCTTTCATCGCTTCCATTGGCCATGGAAACATCGTTATCGTTTTCCATGATCGCCGCCAAATCTTGAATATATCCTTCGTTCAAGTAGACGTCGTCTCCTGCGGTCATTAAAACTCATCATCGGTTTCCGTCATCGTGGCAACACATTGTTTATCATCCTTGTAGACATCATCATCGTCTCCCGTGATCACAAAAACCATCTCATCTTTTTCCGCGACAGCAGCAAAAATCATAATTTATTCTTCAGTCTTAAAGACATCATCCTCGTCTCCCACGGTCATGGAAACAACATAATCTTTTTCTGCGATTGCGGCAAAATCATGGATATATTCCGTCTACCGTGGTTACAGAAACAACATAATCTTTTTCTGCGATTGCGGCAAAATCATGGATATATTCCGTCTACCGTGGTTACAGAAACGACATAATCTTTTTCCCCGGTTTGCCAATATTGTTAATCTTTTCTTTTGTCTTCTAGACATTATCTTTGTCTCCTGCGGTCACGGAAACGATGTCAACTTTTTCTGCGATTTCAGAAAGATCATGAATATATTCTTCGGTCTTGAAGACATCATCTTTGTCTCACGGAGACAAAGTCATATTTTTCCACGATTGCGGCAAAATCATGGATATATTCTTTAGTCATGAAGACACTATCTTTTCCCGCAGCCATGCAAACAACATCATCTTTTCCTGCAATTGCGGCAAATCGTGAATATATTCTTCAGTCTTGAAGACATCATTTTCATTTCCTGTGGTTAGTGTTGTGCGATGCATTGACATTTCTATTCGATTCAGCGTGCATCGAAATCCCGATGCATCGATTTGGTCCCGATGCATCGATTATGTCCCGATGCATAGATAAAACTAATTTTGGCCTCTAAAATGAGTTTTAGATAGGGATGTGTCGATTATCGATACCACCGATACTTGGACGTTGGTATCGGTATCAAGAATTAATTGCCAAAAGTCGATTCTGACACCGACACCCGACAGGGATAGATATTAGGGGTGGGCGAGTACTCGACTGTTGAGTAATTACTCCAGTAGTTGGCAATACTCGACAGTCGAGTTGAGTAGTTAAAGATACTCGTGACTCGAGTCGAGTAGTAGACGTTAAGCCGATTTCGTTATTTTCATTGATATTTGACAAATAAATAGTAAGTTAGGAAAATGTTTAATAAATAGTAAGAAAGGAAAATGTTTGAGTTTTATTTAATCCCTTAACCCCTTTAAATATTGACATACTAGGCCTACTAATAATCGGCAACCTAGACATCGCTTGCGTCATCCATTTCAAAGACAGCGACAGCGCCGACAGCTGAGCTGACACTGGGTGAGGGTGAGTGGGTGATAGCCAGTGAGTGGTGTAGGTGTGCGAGTGCGATGCATCGAATCCCGATTCGATCCAGCATGCATCAAAATCCCGATGCATCGATTACGTCACGATACAGCTCTACTAGTAAAAAGGGATGATTCGATTATCGTCATCGATACCACCGATACTTGGACTGGTATCGGTACCAAGACTCGATTGTCAAAAGTCGATTCCGATGATACCGACATCTGACAGGGATAAATATTTTATTTTAACATTTATTTACTGTATAGCTACAGTATTAGTTTTGTAATCACGGTTAACAATTTTCATAGCCAACTTAGAAACTATCTAGTTCAAAACAGCGACGGTGCCGGTGACATTGTTTAGCTTCAGCATTGCACAACACAATCTACGAATCTACATTTCAAGATGTCAGACTCAACTCAAGAGACAACCGGCGCGCGAATGTCCTGCCAACACGAAATTAATTATACTAAACAATGTCTGTTTCAATAAGTCAGACATTAAGATGTATTATTTTTATTTTTAGTACAAAATAAATAACCTAAACACGTCGAAATTTTCAGTTTATTAATCCCTGCATTATACGCATCATTAGAAAAATTATATTCAACCATTAAACTTTAACATCGTCGTATGGTTAGGCTTGCTTTATATTGCGCCAAAAAGTAGATCCATATTTTGATCTGTACTATCTACCTGATTAAAGAGTTTAGTGAAGTTTTAAGTGCTACTATAACATAATGTATTTATTGAAAAATATTATAAGCCTTAGTCCGTGTCGATTTTGTAATGTTAAAACAATTGGTGAATGTTGACAATAAAAGTATGTAACAACAGTTCTCATTGGTCAGGAGGCGTCAGTGCACTACCATGTCAGCCAATCGACTTTTGTGTTTCAATGGAGCAAATGACGATTGCTTTGACATCGTTTAATGTTTTATTGTGGGTGGAAAGGGTAGCGATAAATATCGTGATTCGAGATCCGATATGTAGGACGTGTTTGTTTATAAATAATGAGTATTTAAGTATAAAAAACTAGGTTACAGACAGGTTCAAAACTTTGATTGTTCCGATCCATTGTTGACACCCCTACACGGAGGTTATAGTGACGTCGTGCATAAGGGCCAGGCAGGCCGGTTCACAGTGAATCCACTCTGCCGAACCTTGTTCTTGGTATAATCGGGAACATAGTCAAACACTTTTGTTACTAAATAAAACTATGAAATGTTTTTTAAAAGCACTCTTTTGGTCTTTAGGAGATTTTAGTCTCAAAACATAATCTTTATTGTAGGCTAAAAGTAGGGATGGACGAGATTGGATTTTTAGTTCGAGACGAGACGAGACAAGATTTTTTATTTCTCATAAAATTTCGAGACGAGATCGAGACGGAATATCCCTTCTCATACACAACGGGAAATGCACGTTCAAAATTTTTACCTGATTTTGTAACATTGTTAGATGACTGTTTAAATACAAAAATAATGATAATAGGCAAGAATATTTACAATCTTTTATTAAAAACATCAGCATAACATTTTTTTATTAATCACGCCTAACTTATTAAAAATGCCTACGATTAGGAAACAAAGTGATATCAGTTAGGATAGAGTTCAACTTATCCTAAAATAAAATAAATCATAAAATAAAAGCAATATTAATTTTTATAAAATAGTTACTTGTTTTGACTTTTTATAGTAATAAAACATTCCTCACACTGCTTACACTTAACAAAACTTCTCAAATGTTATTAAAGTAATATATTAAAATAATTAAAGTAATATTTACATTTAAAGAATTAATTAAATAAGAACGCCTTCGCAAAGGAAACACAACTACAACACGCTCCTGTATTGCGGGTATTGCATTGACTTTCTGCAGGCGTTCTAATTTTTTTTTATTTTTTTTTTATTTTTTATTCTCGTCTTGATAAAAATCTCGTCCAAAAAGAAATCTCGTCTCGTGTGACGAGATTTAAAATTTCCCGAAAATTTCCCGAAATTTCGAGACTTGACCATCCCTAGCTAAAAGTAAAACCTATCTATTGCCATACTTTGCTCCACAGACGTCGACATAGGCTATTATGCAATGTCTTTAAAAAATACCAGGGTTTCAGTCAAAATACTTTTGTAAACATTGACAATGTGCTGTTTTAGCACTGTTCATTCCTTGACCACGATCGTTTTTTCTCACTAGTAGAGAAAAGACTCTCCTTACAAAATGTATTTGTAGGCCAAGATGTTTGTAATTTTTTTAATGTATAACTGCAATTGCTTTTAAAAAGAAATACAAAAACTGACAAATGACTTAGATTAATACTGAGAAGAGTTTTTGTGGCAGTGACGTATGTCTCTTGTCTGCTCTTCAAGTTCACACATCTGGACTTCTTTAAAACAATTATAAGTGATAATTTTTATTAAAAATAAATGAAAAACTGTTGACATTGTCAAGGAAAAAAAGTTGAGAAATAAAAGTGTTAAAAATTTTGTTTGATTAGTTATTCTGTATTTCAATAATATCCTCATTTATGATTATGTTTTCAGCTAGACTTGGTGACTTTTTCATAGCTAAACAAATTTTGAAGATATATAATTAGTGAGAAAATGTCATTATATAGGATGTTAGTTTTTACTCACTTGGGTGAAAAAACTTACCTTACAAAGAGTATTTGTAGACCAAGATGTAGGCTAGTACGTAGTAAAAAAAAAAATTATAAACTAATGAGTTAACTAAGACAATTTCATGGAATTTCAAATAAATACAAAAACTGAGAAATGACTTAGATAAATACTTATAAGCCTATTTATAAATTAGAGGAAACTTTATTAAATCTCATGCTTTAGTCAAATTCAAACACGTACAGTAGGCCTATTTTAAAATAAACACTTAGTTCCATATTTTTGCAATTTTTTTGCAATTAATAATAAACCTTTAACACCAAAATATAAGTTTGATACACATACATATTGGGTTTTTTATATGGTATAAAAGTTTTTAACCAGGTCTATTTTTGGTGAATTGAGAAATGCTTTGTTCGTAAAAATGAAGATGGAATATATGTAAAATAAAATTGTTGATTTTCTCGTGAACTACTGGACTCGATACTCGAGTATTAGGGCTAATTACTCGACTCGACTCGAATCGACTCAAAAAAACACTACTCGCCCATCCCTAATAGATATTTTATTTTAACACTTATTTATTTTATAGCTATTAGTTTTGTAATCACGGCTAACAACTTTAGTAGCAAACATAGAACTATTTAGTTTAAAACAGCTACGGTGCCTCTGTTTAGCTTCAGCTGTTCTCTCTGTAGATGATAGTGCACAACACAATCTATATTTCAAGATGTCAGATATACTCAGACAATCGGCGCTCGAATGTCCTGCCAAAACGAAATTATACTAAAAATGTCTGTTTCAATAAGTGATGATTTCAATAAGTGTGGCACATTGGGTATAGTAATAAACATTGCGTAAAGGATTGTTGATTTTGTAATATAATATAATGATTGGTGAATGTTGACAATCTAAGATCAATCTAATAGATTGAAATGGCAACTGCCATTGCCATTTCTCCAGTGGTTGAAAAAGTGGACAGTGACCACAAAAATCTCTACTTTTGTGTTGTATATTTTATGTGTCTCTATGGACTTAAGCCTGCTTTCCTGTCAATTTCCTTAATAATTCTTGGCAAATGCCCTATCTTTCTATCAGATAAGATAAATCAAAGTATGTTACAAGAGTTCTCATTGGTCGACGCTGCACTGCCATGTCAGCCGATGGCACCCCCGTCATAGTAACATCGTAAGGGCCAGGCCGGCCGGTTCACAGTGAATCCACACTGCCCATTGCCCAGCCTTGCTCTTGGTATCATTGGGAACATACTTAAACACTTTTGTTATTAATTAAAACTATGGAATGTTTGTTAAAAGCACCCGAAGAAACATATTTTACTGCACAGTGCACACAATTCTTTTTACAATAGGGTAATGTAGGCTGTTATTTTTTAAAGAAAAATTTGTCGTCTAGTTGCACATTAACTTATTGAAAGTTTAATTGTATCAAACGTGCATTAAGGGGATTTTTGTCCCAAAGCATAATCTTTCTTGTAGGCTAAAAGTAAAACCTATCTATAGCCATACTTTTCTCCACAGACGCCGACTTATTTTAACTGCACCGTCATTAAAATACCAGAGTTTCAGGTTTCAGTCCAAATACTTTAAACATTGACTATGTGCTGTTTTTATCACAGTGTATTCCTTGTCAACGATCATTTTGACTCACTGGAGATAAGACTCTCCTTACAAAAAGTATTTGTAGGCCAAGATGTACGTAAACATTTTTAAATTTATAATGAGTTAACTTAAGTCAATTCATGCAATTGCTTTTACAAAGAAATAAAAAACACTGACAAATGACTGATAAGCCTATTTATAAATTAGAGGAAAGTTTATCAGATCTCATGCTTTAGTCAAATTCAAACGTTTATTTTAAAATTAACACTTAGAAACTTTTGTTTAGTAGAATTCTGCAAGCGACTGAGGGTGAGGGAGGGCATGTGAACCAGGCTTTACAACAAGGGCCAATTCTGCCAAACTTTCTCTTTTCATACCCCTTGTCCCGTTAGACGTTGGTGGGGAGGGGGGTACTTCATACTAAACACTCGCAGTAGAATTGAATTTTTGTGGTAGTGACACATGTCTCGTGTCTGCTCTTCTCAGCTCACACGTTGGCAGCTTTCGCGAAATTATAAGTGATAATTTTTTATTTGTCGTAAATGAGAGAAAAAATGTTGGCCTGTTCAAGGAAAAAAGTTAAGAAATAAAAGTTTTAAAAGTGTGGTTTGTTTCATTATTCTGTATTTAAAAGATATCCTCATTTATGAATGTGTTTTTAGCTAGACTTAGTGACTTATTTTCATTGTTTAAAGTGGAAATTAAGTTACCGTACATCATAAAATATACTAAATTTTATTTAATACAGGTTAAATACAGGGTTAGTTAATAATAATAAGGGTTAGGGTTGTTTTGGTATAGGCTTATTTTAATTGTTAGTGAAGTCTGGATTTCCGCACTGTGTGGGTTGCGGGGGTGTTGTTTACGCCACTGTATGCACATCAAATTAAAGGTCTTTATTAGACCAATACAATGCCACAAATGTGAGCTCAAAAGAAAAATTGAGTCAAATTAGCAGCCGTTCAAAGATTCAAAATTGCAAATTCATGTTATCTTTGATCAGCTGTCATTTTTGACTCGGTTGTATGATTGAGTTTGGATTTGTGGCATTGTATGTTACAAACAAAGACCTTTAACCCTTTCCTTTCGTATGTCGCCGCTACGACGACATTCACGTCTGACCGTTCCACATCGGCTTTTTTATTAATAAATCCTTTTTATATAGTGTTTGTATGTTTTGAACTTGTGTTGTATACACACTAAATGATTTCCTCATTCATTTTACATGTCCTTGGTAGCACGATAAATATGTATGTATTATTTAGTCAGCTGTGGAGTTAAGAATAAAGAAGTGACAATAGTAACCATGACGACCAAAATAAACAAATCTTTTGTAAAAATGTAATGTAACCCTTCTTGTAATGGCTGATTTGAATTAGTACAGTAACTAGATAACTAATGTTGATAAAGTATTTTACAAATACTAAAAATATGTTTTCTTTTTTTAAAAAGCCCCCCAAAACATATTTATTATTTTTTATAGTTTATTTTTTTTTTTTTCAAATTATGACCATACAAAAACTATTTTACGGTTATATTTATGTTTATTTTATGTTTTACTTGTGTACCATTTTATGTTGAATAAGAATCAAGCCCTCAAGTACAACACATAATTTATTTTAGTCACAATATGTAGAAAAACCCCAAAACATGTTCATTTTGCATGAAATTAAATGCAAGCTTATGGGACAACGAGGGGTCAACTAATCCAAGTAGAATGGGTTAATTTGAAATTAATTGAAATGAAATGAGATTTATTTCCTTTAGGCATTGTACAAATGCAATGGGCATCGTTAATATATACAAACGTCAAACACTATACAAAACTTAAACTAAAGAAAACCATGCGAAGACAGCACGCAAAATAGGCTTTTACTCACATTTTGCTTGAATGTCATATTGAATCGGTGCATATCGTATTTAAAGTGCATGAACTTGTGCTTACTCAAAAAAAAAAAAAGTTATTCTGTCTCCTAGTAGGAGACAGAAGATTAGAAGTCTCCATTCAGTATCAAGAATTATCTTTCACTGGCCGTCTATCTCATTACGACGCAGAGGAGATAAAATCACTGAATAATGTGTTAAAATTATTTTATTGCCAAGTAACTTTGTGTAAATTTTTGTAGCTCCATCCGTATTATTATTGTTTGATTAATTGTTCCAGGAATATTTTCCACCCTAAACAAAAAATAAAATTCATTAATATTGAACTTGAGTTAAATGAGAATTTAGAACAGATTATAATAGATAATTAATTAGAAAATCCTAATTTTTATGAATTACTTTACTTCTTTTTTAACTTTTCTAGGATGAGCAGCATTTTTTATGGTGGTGGAGGAAACCAAGAAGCAGGTGGCATAGAAGTTTTGTTGCAGGCGTAAGTTTTAGGATTTATATTGATAACTTATTTCCTGAAACTTCCATGTTTCTAGCGACTGACCACCCAAAGCTACCAGGTTTGAACTAGGGATGTTCAAATCTCACAATACAATCCTAAACATCTTATCCCAAAACTGTATTTTATTTGTAATTTTTATAAAATAAACATGGAATCTACTGCAAAGCTAAACTCTCACTATTATTTACTTTATTCTGAATAGATACTAAACTTTATGATTGATTTTCATAACTCTTAATGTCAGAATCGCAATAATGTTGTAACTCAACATGCTGTGATCATATTTTATGCGATCACATTAACAATAAATATTCTCTAAATGAATTAGATCCTGCACTAAAAATAGAATATGGACTTGAACACCCTTATTCAGAATACATTACGTTGAATGCCTTGAACATACAAAAGGTTTATGGTACTAGATATAGGCACAGGGTATACTAGATATAGATTTAACAATCATTTGATTCTCGAATCCAGTGGATAGAATCTATAGAATGTGGATCTATAATTATGATTTAGCGGATTTGAGATCAAAATTTAAATAGGGGTGGACGGGATTGAAATTTTAGTTTGGGAGACCTTGTCCAAGTAAGAAAAAAGTATTATGTTCGGGTTTCAAGTTTTGGTGTTAGATTTTTTAAGTTTTGGTTCTGAGGTTCGAAATTTCTGGTTTTGTTCATCACTACATAGTTTAAAATTAAGTAGCAGCTGACAGTCCGTTCTGCTGCGCTGATTCCTAAGTATTGGAGAACAATGGCCTTCATTTGCCCTTAGGTGGGATGGTTTCTCCATTAAACCTGTAATTCTAGCTGGATACTTTCCTGTGGTTTGGTAGTCTTCTGTGCTGCAGCTTTGATCAACCACTGTGATTTGGATATATCTTTTTCATCTTAGACTAGAAAAACAAAACTTTCAATTTTTTATCACAGTTTTTTTTATATCCTAATTACATTTCTTTTGCTTTCCCCGTCTATAAAAAATCTGCTATGAATAGCTTTTTCCTAGAGCATATCCAGAAATATCTCACCGTATTAGGTAGGTGAGCTTAGTTAAGAAATTCCAATAGCCTACATTAAACCAAGAACACTACTCTCTTGAAAGTGGGTTTTGGAAAATTAAAAACAAAAAAAAATCAAATTACTATGGCAACTGGATATTAGATGAATACAAAGCTTCTGATGTTGCCTTTAAGCCAAGACAACTCTCCCTTCCCTTCAACCAATAGCGCTACAGCATGAATTTGAAAAGATGCAATCATTCACGCTCCACCCTGTATACTTGTGTTAATTTGATTGTTCATTGACATTGATAAACAAACAATGTGTTTATTTTAGATCACGAGACCTGGCTCAGCAAATGGAGACTGAAAACCCTCAGTTGGTGGAGACACTTCGCCGCCATATGACTGCAGGGGGTGCAGCACCAGGGGTAGGCCCTGGTGGAGACGACAGAACTGGTGATAGTAGTGGGGATGGTGATCCTCTAGCCAAGGAAAACAACAAGGATCCCAAGCCAGAAGCATAATTATGTCTTATTCATACCAAAGGTTCTTCCTATTGCTTGCTATTGGATTTCATGTTTTATCGTTTGAGTTCACTTTTTTATTTTCCCAGTAAAACTTACATTTGTTGCCTTTTATAATTTATGGACATTTTGATTTTGAAGCAAGCATAAACACGTGTTAAGTTATAATGTTTTCCATAATATGTTATTGTTATTGTTTTTTTGTTACATCCTTGTTCTATACTCGGTTGATGCACAATGTATATTAAATATTAATTGAATTGTAAGCAAAACATTCACAGTTTTGATCTGTTTGCTTATTAGGATTTGAAGGCGATGTGGCATTTTTCTCTAAAACCGAAGCATGGAATTTTGTTTTATTTCAAGGAATGTAATTCAAAACAGTTGCTATGATTATGGCCGACTGAATAAAAATCTTTTGTTTAAAAACATGTAACTATCAATAATTTGATAATCTTAAGTATCAAATATTTTTTCACTCATACAATGCCGCATATTTTGTAATGTTGATAATCTTCAAATGGGTTTGTCGTTACTAAGAATTTAAAATCTAAGTTTTGTATTAAAGGTATTTGTTATGTTACTTCCATTAATACTGACATACTATATCTACCATACAAGAAAATGGATTTCAACGTCCTAACGATGAGTAACGTGATTCTACCTATCCTCAGTCTGGCTACGGATCCAAAATTTGAATAGCTCCTTTGAGAAGCTAGTGAATGCTGTTTCAGAATGGTATATCACTATTATTATTGCCACTATCTTAGCTTTGTATAGTGCCAGTGTTAAATATTTAATACTATTTTTGGATGTATGGATAGTGTAAAAAGTGTTGATACAGTCAATAAATGATTAAAAGTCTGAGAGTTGTTAATACTAAAACCTTTTGATCAAGTTTTAAACTATACACAATTAGCTCAGCATGCACAAAGAAATCAAATTTTTGAAAAAGGGATATTTTATTGAGTGAAAGTACTCAATGAAAAGATATACTCTTCCCTTGAATATTAAGTGATAAGATCCTCAAATTTTTGATGACAAATCTTTATTAAGATCTTTGACTATTAATTAGTAACCTGTTATTTTTGAGCTTGAGATTATCAGTCATGGCATGGGAAATAGTTCGTTTTCTAAATTAGTTATCCAACTAAAGAAATAAGCTAATAGTAAGGACTACAACAAATTAATATAATAATTGGCTCCTCTCAGCCAATTTGCGATATTAATTGCAATAAATCCTGAGCAATATTTTTACATTGTTTTTAATCTGTAAAAGATATTTCTAATTTCGTGATAACTTTTACATCGGTGACTTTTGAAACATGACGTCATATTATGTAAAACCCAGTTTAAAAGAATCCTTAATATTTAGAAATCAGTTAAAATATTATTATTATTTAATTTGCTCCTTTTGTACTGATGCTTATGAGAGAGGCCCCAAACTTTAAAATATCTCACAATTCCCAATAATATATTGTTTTATATTTTAAAATGTAAATGTTGAAATTTCTATCAGAAACTTTCCATCTAACCTTAACATTCACAAAATAATAAGACGTAGATAATAAGTGCTTATATATCTTGTGTAGTAGATTTTGTATTTATTTACGTCAAGATCTTGACATTTGAACTTCAATGCGCAATAAGGAAACTTTGTACTTAGCAAGGTCACTTTACCTATCAGCCAATAGTTTTAAATATAACAAAGGCCAAATTTTATCTATTGATACCAAAACAAAACATTTTGTTTGTTTTTCTTACACAATCAATTATTTTATAAAATCTCGCTGAAAAATTCAAATTTATTAATCTAATGTTGGCAGAAACTTTATTCTGAATTAACGGCTATTACATTTAATGTTTTTTTCAGGAACAATTGTCCTTCTGTTCATTAAAAAACTAATTTAGTATCAAGACAGGTAATGTAAAGAAATGCCCTCATATTTGTAAACAGTTTTTATGATTATAAAAAGAAATATGTAACCAAACTTATGTTGATAATCAGAGATTATTGTCTCAGATACATTCCAGTAATACAGTAGAACCTCTTTAATCCGAACTAATTGGGACCGGGGGTAGTTCAGACTATTGAATAGTTTGGATTACAGAACATATTGTTGTTTTTACATAACAATAGCTAGGAAAAAGTGAAAAATTAAGAGGTTCTACTGTACTTACTTAAAACGTTTGAAAATACTGGTTTACAGAAAATATATGGGGCAGTTGAAGTAGATGGTGCTTGGAGAATAAGAATGAACAAAGAACTACGAGAATTAGTACCAGACATTAAAAGAATAATACAAAGTTTGGTCATAAGTATTGAAAGGGTACAAGTTCATCCCTTGATTTTGAGTTAATAATATTCCAAGTGATCATAACTCCCATAGCTAAATTTGTTAACATTCTGAGCTCACTCACAATTAATTGAGAAGTTCCATGTAGAAGGGGCATATATGGTAAAATACACTTTAGTTTGAGGGCACAAGGTTCAAAGGTTGACATTAGTACAACATTCATACTTTGTGGTGTAGTCTTGTGCAAGCTGCCTATGCAGTTAGTATCTATGGTTACTTTATTTTACAAATATTCAAAGTAATTTAATTGTTGAGGAAAATTTAAACAAAAACCCTTGCATACGTCCTTTTTATAGAGACGAGTGTTCAGCCATGTTTTTTACATACCCTTTTTGAATAGACAGGTGAATAATTTGAATAAACAATGTTCAAATGTTCTTGCATAAGGTTTTTACTGTACCAGTAATAGTAATAAAAATTCAACACTGAACAAATTAAATCTTACAAAACTGGAACTAGGAAAATGGTAATTTAAACTAAACCGGTCCTTTTTTGGCTACTTCAAACATTTCTTCGTACCATTTCACTGTGTCTTCTAAAAATTTGAAGAGACTTCTCAAATCTTTCTCAGCCTCATTGATAAAGGCTCCATTACCTTAACCGGATGGCCGTGGGATGGCGTGCATTAGGCCTGGGTGCAGCAGAGGGTGTATGTGTGTGTGATTGTGTGTTAGGGAAATACATTTATTTAATGTTGTTACACCTATTTGTTTATTTCAATCTTTATTGTTTTATATTGTTAATGTTTATCAGTATTGTTAGTTTTTTTAGAGGTTAACTGTAAGAAAGGACCGTGAGGTCCTAAGTTCGCCTCAATAAAGAAGGATTTTCATTTCATTCATTCATAAAGAATGATTTTCATTTAGTGGGATACTATTTGGAGGAGGCAAATGTTCATCCAAGTCAATAGAAATGCCTTTTAGTTTGAAGTACATAAAAGGAACATAAGATTCGCTGTATGTTGAAGCTGCTGCAAGTCTACCTGTGGGTAAAAATGTCAACCGTACATATGATTTCATTTTGAAAACGCATTTGATTCTGTGTGGTTTATTAGACATCACAGTTACAGTTTTTAGACCTTCTGACCACTTTTTTATCACAGGTGTACCATGTTATAAGGAGTCGGGTTCTCTTGAGATTTCTCTAGAAGTTCAATATATTCTTGTAAAGTATGCACTTTCTCTTCTGGTATAATTTTTAAGGCCAAAGTTTTACGATCATTAATAAATAAATTAATTTCCTCTCACAGGAAACGTGTGGTTGACTTTAACTTTATACTTCTTTGCTAACCAGCTGCAAAAGGATGACATCAACAAGTTTTTATTCGGCCACCAGCGGCATCTGAGAGGAGATAGATTTCTTTGTATGAGGTTGAGCCGTTGAATGACGTCAAACAAAAAGGAGCAAACAGAGTCTGGGTTCTTTTTAGATTCAGTCTCTAAACAAATAGTACAAATAGCTACTGTCATTGTGACAATGAAAATTGAACAAGTAAACCCACATTAGTCTTGTACAAATTAAGATGTCTCATTTGTCTTTGGGAGGGGTAGATTCTGCGTAAATTCGAGTAGCCGTAATTTTTTCACTACTTTTTTTTTTTTAAAGAGGTTGGCGGCCTCTTTTAACCTTGTATTTGCCCGTCCACATAGACTAAGCGCCCGTGCGTGGATCGTTTACAGCAAAGCAAGGAGTGAGCCGGTACAGTACAAAGGTGAACTGTACTGATAAAATGTTATCGGCAGTGACCAGGATCCGAACCCACGACATCGCTGCCATGGGCCCGAAGTCCGCGACGCTACCGACTGAGCCACCGACTCACTTGCATCTTTACTTTTTGTAACCAAGTCATTGTTAATTTTTTTATGAGAGCAATATATTTCCTTAAGTGAATTTCATATTGGACCGTACATGGATCATTTGGATTACTTCTGACTTCTGAGTTTCTTGACACTCCGAACAAAAGTCACATAAATCCGTTTTTGGAACAGAAAAACCCATAGTTGGTTTCTTTTTGGAAAAAACCTGGTATTGTAAGCTCGTATTTTTCGTCCAGCTTCACTAACACGTCTTTCTTTACAGAACTGCTTGAACATTTCTTACAACTTATTTATGTACAGATTAGGATAAAAAAAAAACTTTTACTGGATTTTTTCCTAGGGTAATGTGACTCACGGCGGGGCTAGGTCAATACCTAGCCGTGAGTCTAGGTTCACATTTTTTCCACAATTTCAATGAATGTTGGAGGAAATTAAGAAATATGTTCTTTGGCAAGATCCCATATAACTTACTGGCATCAATGTTGCGAGGTCTGTTACTGTGGGTACCCTGCCCCTCCCCAAAAGATTGACCAGTTAAAACTTTTTGTTGTATAACTCGCAATCTCTTTTCTGAAATTTCGTATAGTTCACCAAGGGCGGCTCCAGAGGGCAGGCCAGGTAGGCCCGGGCCTACCCAAAATGTTGGTAGATATTTCAAAATTATAAAGAAATGTAATTATATTCAAATAAAGGGAAAGCATTCAAACTATTTATTAAAATTTTAAAGTTCCCTCTTTTTGCTCTTCAAACCTCTCGTCCCCAGATCGAACTCTTTCTTGATCCTTGTCAGGCCTACCCAAAAAGATATTCCTGGATATTGCGTGTAGTACGCGCAAAAAGATCTGACAAACAGAAGTTTCAACCCTATTAAGTTTGGTTTTGTAAGACCATGCATTATCTCTGGATCGTTTTAGGTAAACTTGATGTGTAGCAGGAGTTATGTTGGTCATGCACCCTTGCCAACAAAGTGTGTTACTGCTCATTTGAGCCATCGCAGAAAAACTGAGTGAAAACTGTGTTTTCTTGATCGTTAACACACAAATTATTAAAACATTAATTTTTGCAAATACAAAGTGCAGTACATAGTTTGGTCAAGTATTTAAAGGTTACAAGGTCATCCCTTTATTCCGAGTATTTCCAAGTCTTCATAACTGTCATATCTAAATTAATTAAAATTCTGAGCTCACAATTTACAAACTGTCAAGACACAAACAGTAATTTCGGGATTTCGAGTGATTTGCATTGATAGTTGTTTAAGGATTTTGTTAATGAGTCTGTTAAAAGAGTTCCCATTTTTTTTAGGAAATGTCCTACCTTTGGTAAAACCTCCTACTTCCCCTGCTTTTGGTTTCAAAAACTTTAGAGCATTTTTCAATATGTCAATATGTTCAATTTTGTTATGTGTATGTCATTGTACAGAAATATTACCAGGAGTAGTCTAGATGGAAAATGATGTAATAATTTGAAATATAAAAAATACTGAATACTGCACAGATTTGATTGCCCAGTGCAACTTTTTTAATTAGGATATGATATATAGACTATTACTATATTTTATACAAAAAAAATCTCCAAACTTACATTTTAGTGAGTGGGGGATGTACTAAGGACAATGGCCTGTTATGTTCATAGATCACCAGCATTGTGAGTTAGGTTATTTTATTTTGTTACTTACATTTTATCATGTTATGGTTACTTCTGAGCTCATTCGTACAAGATGGGAAAGGTAGTCAACTTGAACTGTCACAGCCGCGCACACCTTTCAGTTTAGGGTGGCAATGGAGGCATGTCCACTGATCTTCCCTAATAAACTTTCCCTTGATCAGCATCGCTGGATTGATTGCATCAGAGTTGTGTTGGCTACATAGGGTCGCTAAAGTAGTCCTGCAACGAGTAATAGGCTCTACCAATGAGCCAGGACTTAATATCTGCCATTACTTCCAAGGAGATGGCACCTGGAACTGTGTTCAACATATTTTATTGTTACATCCTTGGAATGTAAATCGGAAACACCACTTAAATTAGTAAATTTAAGTTTTGGAGTCGTCAGTACAATTATCATTGGCCACATCAAATTTCAGGGGATGTAAATGATGAATGATTCGGTGACGATCTCGTATAATTAGAATATCGGGATTCACGCGTTAACCTACTGAACAATGTGCCATGAATATGCACGGAGCTTGGTACAATAGATGGACTAGTCAGCCGATTGTGAAGTGTTGAGTGGTAAAGTGACTGTGATAAGTAGATTAAATCTTGAAAACAACCTGAGGAACGTGCTTTAGAGGTAGCGTCAACATCAACATCATTCGTCTTATAAGTTTGTTCTATTTAAAGGGGTAGAGTTTTGTAGTCTAATGGAAACAATATTAAAATAAATTTCAGATTTTGGTAACATCCATACTTGAGGTTTGATGTTTATCTAAGATTCAAGTAATACATTTATGTAGGATGTTTGTGTTATAAGATTGCTTCTTTCCTTGGATCAGTATATAAATACAGTAAGTAAATTAGAGACATACATTTTTTGATGTTTACAAATATACTTTTTATTGAGTAAACTTTTCTTTCTTTAAAGCTGAGCTTAGAACAAAAGAATAATTCATTTGATATATTCTCTAAAACACAGTCGGCAAATATTCATAATTATAAATAACCTATTAGTGAGTAAATAAATTAAATTAAAAATCGTGATTAAAAACTTTAAAATCTAAGATTGCTTCTTTCCTTATATCAGTATACAAAATACAGTAAGTAAGTTAGAGACATACATTTTGATTTTAACAGTGATCTCACTACCTTAATAACAGGGTGTCCCTGAACTCTCCTGAACCGACCTTTTAATGTATCGTTTCTGTACTAAAGAAAAACTAATGTCGCATGTTAAAAATGTTCAAACCTAAAAAATTAGGTAACTGAAGAGCCTAAATTTTTTTCAAAACTATTTTTTATTTGATAATGGCTTTTTGTAGTGAATTAACATTTACTGCATAAATTAATAATGCAACTACCTATTTTGAGAAAAAATGTATTTTTTATCTCATGTAGTATGGTGACCATTTTAAATATTCAAACTAAAATAACATAAAAACTAAAAAAGTAGTTGTACACACAACTACTGCAGTAATGGTTTACTTATAAGGTTTTCTTACAATTATAATGATACCAAATTTAAGAAAATCGGTTCATAATAAGGGAGACAATTATTTTAAGAGACTGTGTATCTAACAATATCTACGGTCATTGGGGAAGACTTTTAGTAATACTACAAACACAATCAGCCGTTTCAATTGTTGGTTTCCTGATGAGCGCATCTTAAAAATGAGTTTTTTCCTTATTTTTTAACCGATCTCGTTGGTATCGTTGAATTATAAGAGATGAATTGTCTGAATAAAATATGACTAGAATATTTTTGTTTAGCCTACCTACTGTTTTTATGCTATTTTTGTTTTAATATTTTTAATGGCCGCCATTTTGAAATTACACATGATAATAAATTAATATTTGTTCTAAAAAAAAGGACTTAGTATAGTTAACCTGTGCACGAAATTTCAATACCCTACAAAAAAACTGCTATTAAATAAAAAAGTTTTGTGAAAAAACAAAATGGCGGCTCTACAGGTAATTTTGTAGTTTTGGAAATGTTTTACCTGATATTTTAGTTTGTCTTTGGTCCAGGGATGATACCAAGGTTTGGTATCCCTACCAACCAGACACTCTCAGGGCCCTAAGGGTGTTCAGGATGTTCCCTGTATAAACCAATTCGAAGTCACTGAACTTCGTATTTCTCATAAAAAGTGTTAACAATTTCATTGGTGTGTGTGATTGCTGAACCTATTTCAGTAATCTAACATTGTTACATGTTTTGACCGGGTGAATTTTGTCTTAATTGCCTTCTTGTCATCATGATTAATTTATGTTTCGTTGCTTTAACTTCGACTAGACAGTCTGCTATCGAATGCAAATTATGATTCATCTGCATGTGTTAAACATAAATATTTATGCGATGATTTAAAGACGTTTTTTCAGTCCTAAAAACTATGAACTACTATATAGTTTGCAATTCGTTATCATGAGTCATGATAACAAATTAATATAGTCCTAAGCAAGCCATTTCAATAAAAAAAAACATTCTTAACTCACAAGCGCATTAAAATAAATTTTAAAATCCAGCCATTACAAATAAAATTAATTTTCCTTAAATTGAAAATAACATTCTATTTCAAACGGGAATTAAAAACCATTTGACCATTTTCCTTAAGCATATGCTGAAACAACTGATAGTTAATTGTTCTCAAACATGAACTACCCGCCACCATACACCATGATAAATAGCAATCGGTCAAAGATTTAAAATGGCAGATTAAATAAATATTTGAATGGCTGCCATTTTTGACTCGCTTCTCCGTTTGAGTTCGGATTTGCGGCAATTTATTTTACTAAATAATACCTTTAATTTAATGTCAATCTCGACCTATGCTGCTATTTAAGAATGTTTTTTCTGACTCCTCGTGGGCCGTCCTCGGGATAAACAAAGTGACAATAGCTTAAAAGAGTAGACATTTATGGTTATTATTGATATACCAAGTCTCATAAATTTATCTATATTGGTAAAAGATATATGACATGATTCCGGGACTTTTTAACCACATTGTATATTTGTTCCGGGGCTATAATACATATACAATACAATATATATTTACATATACATATGCAATACATTACATTATAGAATTCTATAGCATTGAGTAATTATGTCTCCATTTGAAGACTCTATTTTGAAGAGCTTAAAAAATAAATAATTTAGTATATTGAAGTGTTTTTGTACGGGATATTGGTTACGGAGAAAATTCAAAAATTGATACACTTAAAATGACCATGCTATTCTTATGGAGAATAAGTAAACTGTTGTAGTTTGCTTATGTCTATGGATATTTTGATCAAACTTGGATAATTTATTTATTTTTTACTAAGCTATTAATATTTTACTAAAAACACACTTTATTACCCACCCCGTAGCAGCAAACCTACTACTACTAGGTACTTGTTGAACCTAATGTTGTTTAAATAGATTTAATTGAAAATCCAATCAGTTAAATGGAAATTCGCTTAGTCTGCAGGTTTGCTGCGACGGCAGTATTTTATCACATATTTTTAATGATAGTTTTTTGGAGTAGTATGTTGAAACAACAGACGAATTAATTTAAATATCATTATATTCCAACATAATTTGAGCAAGGGCGGTTCTAGACATATACTTTGGGGGGGGGGGGGTCACCCGTTGTGTCTGGGAAAATTTTTGGAAATAACGTGGTAAAATGAGTGGTTTTAAAGCTATTTTGTTGTCTTCAAGCTTCCCAATTTATTTAAAGGTCAAAGATTTTTTTTTACAAACGTGTACAATGTCATTTATTTTTGTAATGGTATTATGGGACTTGTGGTTTTAATTACGAAGGAACACTGCAACCACATTATTGATTTACGAAAATACCCTTTCAACTGGTGCCGATGTCTATGTTAAACAGAACGTTTGATATCAGGTGCTCTAAATATGAATACTATTTAATATTGAAAGTTTTAAAATTTGCTACGGTAATCATTGAATTAGATTGCTGTAGTTACAAATTCCTAACGCTGAACTCAGTGATAATTTAATAATCATCTGCCTTTCAAGCTTTGACTATTGATACAACTTCTTTTCTTTATCCAATACCCAATTAAAATTTTCAATCACCTAGGTTAGAATGAATGATAACATTAAAAATTAAATGAGAAGAAGAATGCGGCCTAAAGTCGAACACCAGCATCGGACACTGCCGTTGCCGTACTGAAAGCGTCCGTCGTCTGCCGATCTTCCCTACTTTTCATAACGTACAAAAAATAGTCGGACTAGAACGATCCCGAGTTTTAGCTTAGAGTTTGTAATTATTCCCTTTGTTCCCCACAAGTGTAAGTAAAGACTGCAATGAATTTGGTAGAACGATTTGCAGTAAAAATTATCAAGGTTCCCCTGGTATAATAGTTATAATATACCTATGTAAAAATATTTTGGGAGGGTCACGACCCTCCTGCCCACCCCCTGAGACCATGGCTATTCAAGACCACGACGCGACGTTAATTTGAGTTACCTACTCTTATCTTTGTGATAGATAATTTAAGTGATTAAGTGCAAGAAATCTTCTATCTACCACATAAAAAACGCACACATGATATTCAGGCACCCGACACGACTAACTTTTTTAATAAGGTGGTTTGTGTATTGGTCACTTTGTGTGCTCTCTTTCTCCGTCTAAAAATCGTATTTTTATGTCAGCGTGATCCCTATAAGCTATTGTAGGCTAATTCATTGTTAATGGTTTACATTATTTTGACTTCGATATCTAATTATATTCACTGGTACACTTGTTAAAAGGTACACTAGTGTTTACGAATTATATTGAATTTTTATGAGTGCTAATAAATTAAATACTCTAAGTATCCTATTCACCACTAAAGAGTATTTTCCACTATTTTCACACTGAAAAAATGCAACGACTCCTACCGTTTCACATTAAACTCTTACTAGTCAAATCACTCGTATTTCCACACTTCAACTACTGCAAGAAAAACTATGGTCAGTGATATCACTGTGGCCTTGGCAAAAAAATGCAACGTGTCCACAATTATTGCATTAGATTTTTGTTCAATATTAGGCGTGACGATTACGTCACACCTTATTACAGAAATGAATCGATTTTGAAATCAGATGACATCAGAAAAATCCAAATATTTAAATTACTCATTCAGCCAACAATCTTGGAACTCCAAATTATTTAGCCAAAAAATTAAGTTTTAGCGTGAAAGAAGCTCGAAGAAATACTCGGTCTGTCTCGTCCACGCTGCGCATTCTATATCACAGGATGACTGTTAATAATAATTCTTATGCAGTAACCATGCCGCCTATGGAACTTTGTACCTTATCCCATAAATCCAATAGAAAACCGATGCCGACTGAAGGCAGTGCTGAAAGAATATATAACCGGATGACCGTGGCGTGGTAGAACAACGTGTAGTAGGCCTGGGTGCAGCAGAGGGTGTGTGTGTGTGTGTGTGTGATTATATGTCATGGTAAAGTTCGCCTCCGGCCTCAATAAAGAAGGAATTTCATTTAATTTAGCCTAATCCGGCACAGCGAACTCTCAATTGCTAACCTAGTAATCTGAAGATCGTCACTTCTAGTCTAATACAAGTAGAGTCTCTTTTAGAAGTTTCTTAAACAAAGCTAACTATCTAATAGGACTGTATTAAAAATAACCTAGAATGTAAATGCAAAAGAAATCCAAAATAAATATTATAATAATCAGTTTTTCGCCGAACAAACCCGTAAAACCCCATCCTGTACCTCATTTCACACTTAACGTTCCGAGATTGTTTTCACCTCAGACAACCTAAATTTAATCACACTATTTTCGTCACACTATTGACCCGACAAGAAAGACCATCAAATATTGCAAATTCAAAGAAAATCTACTCCAGCGTATAACTCAGCCTTCCTCAGCGTATCAGCAATCTTTGAAACATTGTATTGTAAATTCTAGGAAGTTTTACTACAACATAAAGGGAGATTCCCTAGTTGAAAGAAACCATCTAGAAAAAATGTTTGTGTCTCAGGCTTAGTATAAAAAACCTATGTAGTACTAATTTCCCCCTTTTTAAGGCATTTTTTAAAAATTCATTGCCCCCACAGCTGCAAACAAAACTTATCCAGAAAACAAATCGGGACTCTCGGGCTAGAGGGATGCACCTACACTGTATTGTATTTATGTTTCAGCTATCATCTCGGAGGTCATGGCCACTGATAAGACATGTCGGGGCAGCGATCGCTCTCATGATTTACTCCTTCACTCCTGCAGTGCTTGTGTCCGCGATCGCGCCTAATCCACCCCTGTTCGGTAGTGTTGCCATTCTACTCCTAGCCCTCACTGTTCTCGGATATTACTTCTATTGTTATTTTAGAGGTGAGTACTTTGACATAGATATAATGTTTAAATATCCTCCGAATATGTATGAATAGTTAAATGAATAGTTGAATAGTTTTAATCGGTTGTTTGATGTCGTTTTGATGAAAGATTTACTGGACGAATTTATGTAAATTCTAAGAATAAATAGCACGGTTGGAATGGCTTGTTTGTCGGTTTTTAAATGTTTTTCGTCCAGTTATAAAAATGTTCTTGTTAATTAATAACAGTTTTCGAACGCTATGTCCATTGCAGTATAAGGATTGTTGCACTCAATGGGCAAAAACTGTGGGTCAAACGCAAAACCGTCAAATTATTGTTGTAACAACTTAACCAATTACCGTAAAATAGTTTCATACGTGTTACAATTTTGATAAATAACTATAAATCCGCCTGTTCGGAATCCCAAAAACCGCGAAATTCCGTTGAATATAAATTACCTGTAGTAAATAGAAGGCCAAAGATCTTAATTGCATTGTGAGTTATCCAATTCAAAGTTTAAAATCAAAACCTATGTTCGTACTCACCAAAATAAGAAGTAAACAGATCAAATATGTTACAAAAATGTTTGAGTTAGTGTTTATAGAACTGCCTTTATAATGCACATTTACTCCTTCTGGTAACCTCATCAAATCTGCAACTAAAATGGCCAATTATTAGAATAATTTAAAATTTCCCTTATACTTGAAACAGTAATATCACTTATATTTACAATAATTGATCAAGAAACAACATTCTTACTGCTTTAAAATACAATTTACGTAACCAATTCAGTAACGGGAATTCTCTAATTTTCTTTCGATATTTACAAACAAAACTGGAAAAATAATTATTTAAAAGTCAAACTGAATTTCAATATAATTATCAAACAACATAGTATAGGCCTACGATATAAAGTTGCGTTAAACTTCGTAGTTTGAAATGTAAAACAATTCATTTAACAGTTTAACATGCGCGCTGCGCTGATTTTAAACACATTTTACACACTCTGAAACACTTTATTCTAAAAATAATTTGTAGATATTTACAGAAAATATAAATGACAAAGGAAATATTATATGTTTACGTAATCAAACTTTGAAATATATGCAGATATTCTATTTTAATAAGTTTACTCTAAAAACCGTGTTATCTGCAATTTTCCTTGCAATTCTCACGAATCCGAAAAAAATAATTTTAGTAATTTAGCAGCTAATGAATGAGAATTCTCTCCTTTTATACAAAATACTACTAAACTATACGTATTATCATTGCAAAACAATGATTATTGTAGGCAAAACGTCTTGCCATGGCACTTTATACTGTTAAGTATTAGTATACTGACCCTACATAGCAAATATATTTATCAAACTGTATTGTTTTAAACATTCAAATATTCTTTGTTTTAACTAGCACGGATGTATATTTTGTATATAAAGAGTGAGGAACAACATAGGAAAACATTCATATACTTAACGGATTCCCTCCCTCAAGATTTTGTACAGATTTGTAGGTGTGGTGTTGATGTACAAAATCTTATTGATTTATCTGTTGTCGTTTAGAAAATATTAAGCCCGTGCGGGACTTTATATACACCCTGTATAATTAAGAACAACAAAATAAATATTCCTCCAAACGATGAACGAGGATGTTAGCAATTCGACTGAATTGCTACCATTTTTAGTAGGACAATGGACTTAGGTTTGTGATCATTGCCAAGGAAACCCCTCTAAGGCTAAATAAAACTGGTTCGTCAAGGACATTAAATATATGTATCCATAAAAGTCAAGTGATTTTAGAAGACATCGTGAGGGTTTCCAATAGTTACACAATATTTGAGTTGACTCTTTTAAACTCATCGGAAATTATTACTGTTATTAGTTTTTAAATATATTCTGTAATACCGTACTTTGCAATTAGTTGAATTCGAGCAACATGGACACTAATTAATATGATTATTTCAATTAAAGAACATTTACAATCGTGTTTATGGGTGGCCGTGCGATGACGTCAATTGACCTTTAATGTTGAAGTGTTGCGTTTAATTCTCTATATTTTTGTAGTCACTGTATTATTAATTGTATTCTTAAATCAATATAATTAAAATTCTAGATAACTCTAGCACAATGTTCCTGCGTTAATTTGATTTTAATCTAAAATAAACAAACATAAGATCTTTGCTTCACAAAACTAAATCCTAGGCGTTGCGTTAAGCAAGTGAAGTCCAGCTTCTTTCTGAGGATACTCCGAGGACTGAACAAGAAGAGCAGGAAGAGCCATGAAAGGTTGATCATTGACTATGGTCGGCAAATATAAAAGTATGGCAATCAATAATTGATCGTTCAAATAGATTTACTAATACACCGATGTTTTGCAATACCATACGGCCATTGATTATGATGCGTACTAATAATGCTGCTTGAATTTCAAGGCCAACAAAGGATAAACAACATTCTAATAAAATTAGTGTACCGAAACCTATTGTTTACAATATTTTACAAACCAATTACTGAATAGTGGAGTTGTGACGAAATAAGTAAATTTATCATGTAGAGTTTCTTGGCGTTGAGGTTGGTTATAGTGCCACCTAATTTGTCATGTAGAGTTTCTTGGCGTTGAGGTTGGTTATAGTGCCACCTAATTTGTCATGTAGAGTTTCTTGGCGTTGAGGTTGGTTATAGTGCCACCTAATTTGTCATGTACAGTTTCTTGGCGTTGAGGTTGGTTATAGTGCCACCTAATTTGTCATGTAGAGTTTCTTGGCGTTGAGGTTGGTTATAGTGCCACCTAATTTGTCATGTAGAGTTTCTTGGTGTAGAGGTTGGTTATAGTGCCACCTAATTTGTCATGTCGAGTTTCTTGGCGTTGAGGTTGGTTATAGTGCCACCTAATTTGTCATGTAGAGTTTCTTGGTGTAGAGGTTGGTTATAGTGCCACCTAATTTGTCATGTCGAGTTTCTTGGCGTTGAGGTTGGTTATAGTGCCACCTAATTTGTCATGTAGAGTTTCTTGGCGTTGAGGTTGGTTATAGTGCCACCTAATTTGTCATGTAGAGTTTCTTGGCGTTGAGGTTGGTTTAGTGCCACCTAATTTGTCATGTAGAGTTTCTTGGCGTTGAGGTTGGTTATAGTGCCACCTAATTTGTCATGTAGAGTTTCTTGGCGTTGAGGTTGGTTTAGTGCCACCTAATTTGTCATGTAGAGTTTCTTGGCGTTGAGGTTGGTTATAGTACCACCTAATTTTTAAAAGGTTGCCGGTTCGACCCTGAGGAACATCAAGTATTTCTTTACGATTTGTAACTGGACACAGCCTGATCATCTTAATACATTGTCCTGGCTAACCGATCAGCTGATCTTACAGTAGCAAAGATCATCTCACTCCATTCTACAATCACCTTGTATTCACATTCAGCTTATAATACACAATTAAAGTAACTCATCGCTGCATTGATAAATTCATTATGTGATTTTGCTTGTATAATCATTAGGTTATAGGTAATAGTTCATTTATAATGTCGTGAGCTGTACGTAAGTGTTTTTAAAATGACCATGTGTGTTAAAAGTGTCATTATGTAGGCTACTGTTAGCTTGTTCAGCTGCCCTATGCATTACATTCTGGAGGAATCAAAATATTCAAACTTATTGTCTCATTTAAAGTATTTCTGGGTAACCTCAACCTGTGGACCGACCCAGACCAGTGAAGTTTACTGGGATTCAGCTTTTTAATTTTGTATAACAAGAAAATAAATAATATTTTATCTTTAATAAAACATTTTGTTGTACTCTTTACTGTTACAAAAGTTCGTGTTTTTTACAAGTAAGTCGACGAAAGATACAATATCAACTTAGTATTCACTATTAGTATTCCGAATAGTGAACTCAAAATGTCGAGAACATAATACAAACAAGTCTTACCAAAAAATTACACTTCGTCCATAATATTAAAAGAATCCAGTTATCAAACTGATTTTGCAGCCAGAATTTTGCAAGTCCTGTAATACCAAAGGTCATTGTTATAAAAAGATGAAAAGGTCAAGGAAGTTCAAGGGGAGTGAAGCGTCAGGATTTGATAACCCAAGATATCGAGACCTTGTGCTCGTAGGCTGACAACCAAGTGTTGGGCGATTGATACATTGTAATCGGACAAGTGACTTGAGCAGGATATGGTACATTTAAAATAATAAATACGTTGAAATTTGTACACTTAAGTTTAAACTCCGACCTACACCAAAGTCCGTCATATTTCTAACAGTAATAAGTTCTGATTTAATTATTTCTATAAAAAAGTCTTCGATAAAAACTATTTTCACTAGTTCATTTGACTGAAATCCATTTTTAACATTTAAATAATACTACTGATAGGCTTCTATTGTTTCAACCTCATAGGGTAATTTGTTTACAATTTGTCAGACTCTACTTTATTTATTCATATGTTCTATGTTGACAGTGATAAGTCATTAAGCATGGGTACCTCACACTTGTTATGTTATGCAGTCACATGGTTGTGCCATCAACACTTTGTAGTGTACCTACATCGATTACCGTCGTATAACCAACGGTCAAGGATCGTGTAATACAGTGTACACTTTCAATATACATAATTATTATTATGTAGATGGAGAACTGGTTTTAAGAAATTATTTATTGGCACACCAGTTGGTACAAAAGATCCCCTCTTGTTATTTTTAAATTTAATGGTAGACTGTGTGCTGAACCTCGCCTGGTCATGAGAAGAGTCAGTAGCTTTTCGATGGTTCGAAACTGGACCTAGCTTAGTTCCCTTGATCATTGGGCTTAAGTAAATGGTGTTTGATAAAACCCAATCTTAGTCAATAACAAAGTTATCATAATCATCTTATACATTCAATATTCACATTTGCCCATAAATACGCCTCCTGGTGAGTTGGCGAGTATCCAATATATTTTCGTCTGTTTCTAATCACATGTCTTCATGTCTTGATTCAAAATCCAATTTCGCTTGCGTACATATTTGTTCCTTCATGCATTTTTCTTTCTTTGTGCTCGACAAACGTTTATACAGAACGAAATTTGCATCGTTGAATCATCCTACTCTTCACCTAAAAGTAAAATCGATGCCATTTTTATCAAGAAATAATCATGATACAGTAATGGTAATAAGCCGATTCGCTTATGCATAATATGGTCGACCGAAGAATATCAGATTTAGACCTAGATCCTGGTATACACTGATTTTGAAATTATAACACTTTTTGGTCATAAACCCCCCTCTTAACCTTTAGGAGGATGAAAATTTAGCTATGCAAATTACGAGTAGTGCTAAACGAGTAGTTGACAATAAATATTATGTATACATTTTTTACGTAATCCGGTACAGTAAAAGGTCACTTATACTACTACGAGCTAGTTCTATTTCTATAGATATGATCTAAGATAATATCATTCATCCTAAGCCGCGAGGGTATGTCCTTACCAAACCATAAAATAAAATAGATATCTATTTATTTAACTTGCATAGAGAACGAGCTCTTCTTTGTGAGTTTTGAGGATAAACTAATTTTATTTTACAACGTGACTGGTAGAAGATTAGGAGAGATTCGAATGACAGACGGATTGGTTGATAATTTGTTTGTGTCGCCGACCTTGGACCAGACGCGGGTTAAGTGTTGACTAAATGGTACAGGTCGGCCCATATAGGAAACATACGTATTGTGGCATAACCGGCATAACCACTTGTAACCGGTGCGTTTAGTATGTGTTGCAAGTGCCGATCTTCCTCGCCTAAACTCCACTTTGTTCACCTACCCCGCCTACCTAAATGATAATTGGTTGAACATTTCTTAAACAATTTACCAATTCAGTTTAACCAATTATCATGTAAATGAGATACTCAGTTTATTATACATTCATTTCAACCAACAGTTAGTTGGCCCCAAATCCCAATCTCGAATACAATATAATTAAATTAAATTTAATTTTAATTCAATTTAATTTTGATAATTAAACATTTTGATAATTAAACAGCAAAGTCTGTTTACTTAGTTGAGACTACAAATTAATTAATACAGGCTACTTAATAATAAAATGTTTACTACTATTAAATTGAAATTGAAAGAAGAAAATTAATAATTCTCAATAATTTCTATATCAGGCCAGGGCGTAAAATTCCGGGGGTAAAAATCCGGCCCGTACATCTACAGTTGCCTAAACGCTAGTTATATCGACAACGGGTAAAATTCTGGTTTTTATTTCTTATCTAATTTATCACGGTCTGGTCTGTCTATTTTCATTAGACTCCCAAATCCGCGGGGGTAAAATTAGCGCTCAAGTGACTACGTCATAGTGACGTCAGCTTTGCCCAGGGGGTAAAAGTCCGCCAACCCTATGTACCCACGTTCTGCAGGTAGCATTTCTTGTATCTTGTTGCTAGTATCTCTAGTGGCGTAGGCCGCTGCGAAGCAAGTACCGGAACCACAAACACAACAAGGTGGACGGGTCGCGAGGCCATCACCACTTCTTTGCGTCATTACCAGTTTTCAAATCTAGTTTTGTCGTTAGAATTTCATATTGAAGTTTCCTTGTTAAAAACTTCCCAGCAAAGAACAAAATTGTTACGTCTGTTCTACATTGGTAACAATCAGTGATTTCCAAGTCCGTTCATATTGGTGGGAAATTAAGAATGTTTTCATGTGTAAAAAAACAACAACCGATGACATTAGTGGTTCTACAATATATATATCGAACCCACAAAAAAACCCGGTATCAATAAGATGACATATACCTTTCTCTTATTAGCTTGTCGCCAACCCTCATAATGAATGGGTAAGTAGTGGGGGTACCTATGATACTGTGGTAAAATCACAAACATTGCAATAACTTTTGAACCCTATTTTTTATAGCCTTGGGGGTCGTTGCTTAAGTGTTCATTTTATTTATGAAACGAAGTAAAATGGTTGCTCTTTATTCTGTGCTTATGCACCAGCCCATCGTTGAAGGGGGGTTTCGTCACTTATCTTTCCTCGTGAAAAGTGAGATATTTTAGCCAATTTGGTATTCTATTTGATGGTCAACAAACGCTACTAGTACGTACCGTACTGATTTGTAAATAACGCTAATAAAATAAACTGAGTATTCTGCGTATGTTTAAACAATTATTACATACTACACATATCTACAGCCTTACGAGATGGGTCACGTTTGCACAGGCAAACAATGAAAATAATCAAGTAGGAAATAAAATGCCAAAGTGTGAGCCTGAGATAAATTAAAAGAGACCGTTTCCATTCTCTTTTAGGTACTTGGTGTGAGGAAAACTATGGAGGGATTCACATTTCAATGTGTTTTGATGTTTGTTTCCTGTAGCCCAGCAAGTTTAACACCTCCCTTTTCCCTCCGGAATAATATATTTAATAAAATAACACCAGAAACTCGATTTGGATTACTACTGATTCTATCAAAAGTGATTTAATTTTGAACACCATAAGTATAAAGATTAAACTTAATTTACAAGGAAAATATCATCAAATCAGTCATCAGGCAGCACTAAATAATTCAGTAGAACCAAGATTCAAGATTATTTATTGTCATAAAACACAAAACAGTGCATAGACAAGCGTCAAGAGTAGGATACAACACATAACTTACAATTCTTTTTAGATTATGTACACTCTATGAAACAAATATCATATTATAACATAAGTAATAAATATGGTAAAATCATATGTGATTTTAACAAGCATCTGTACAAAATGTAGAAAAATTTGACTTTACAAATCTTATGTTTCAATACTAAAAACTAACAGTAACGTTCCCAGCATATATTGAAAAAAATCATCACCTTTATAAAGACATTCCATCGATGAGTATATCTTTGATTTTGTCTTTAAAAATTAGAATGTGGCAGTGATTTCAATACTGTTGGCAATGAATTGTAACATTTAATAGAACTATAAAACCAATTTTTTTTGGAAACTGCTATACTTGTATTGTTGAACTCGTAAACAATCTTTATGCCTAGTATTGTAAGAGTGAAAATCGGCATTAATACTGAAAAAGTATAGATTTCTATGAACCAGAGCAGATGAAATACATAAAGAGAGTGAAGAGTTAAAACACGGAGTTGTACTCATCGATGTATAATAACTCCCGATGTAGAGTTATAATCGATGCAGGGTTATACTATAATCGATGTAGAGTTATTATACATCGATGGTTTTACTAACAAATGTTTACAATACATTATGATGATTATGAACACACAGTTCAGTCGGACAGGACCTGCGCCGAAGATAACTAAAGCAACCTCTTGCTTTATTGTCCTGATTTAAATTTAGCTAATTAGATGTTAATGTGTCTAATTTTACTGTTTATCCAACTAAAATGGAAGGTTTTTATGTAATTCAAGAGAGCCTCAGTTAACCGATTATCCATACATATTTGTCTTACGACTAACGACAATGGCGTTCTGTTGTTGACAAGGTAGTTCATGGTAAACAGCTACGGTTTATAAACAACATACCTTCAGATTAAATAACACGAAATACAACTAATACTCGTTCGCGGTAGGCACAATCACCTGTGAGAATCGTTAGTTTCCTCGAGCCACAATCACTCCCAATAATATCTTTATCTAAATGACGATTAATCACGTTTCCCAGGAAAACACATTTTCAAATCGAGAGTGACTTTGCGAATCACTATTAACTTAATTTTAAGTTTCACATCTAAAAATAGTTAATATTGGTGTATCTTGTCGTGTCACACAGGCAGTGTTAGGAGAAGGACATCAATAAACTTTGTCCATTTTAGCTAAGTAGTCGTTTAACATCGTATCATGGAAAACTATTATCACATTATTTACTATTCTCCTGCTAACGGTTAGAAGTTCTCTGATACTATTTACATCTGAAACATGTGTTAATTCCCTAGTTTGCCTGTTCATAGATACAATCATTGAATTCGTTTGAATTGAAGGAGACTGGTGACTATAGTGTTGAAACTAAGGCAATAAGTACGGTAATGAAGTGAACTACTTCCCTTTACGTAAATCGCAAAAGCTAACAACTATACTCTACAACCCAGATAAAGCACAAACTTTGATGAGAACGATATGCTTTGCGATGGAACAAGATCAACGTTTCTGCTAATCTGTAATGTGTTTCTTTCCATTTGTTAGCATTGAAAAATTGAATTGGCCATTTGTGAACATGGTATTTCAATTACACTTATGGTTAGTAGATTCTACCATACCATTAATAACAATAACCGTCCAAGAGAAGATACCTAATTTCTTACCAGAGAAAAACAATGCAAAATCGTAAACCCATTGCAACCTAAGTGGTTAGTGAAATAATTGATTGATTTAAACAAAGGTATACGAATAACCACTTCTGAGAAACCTATCGGTTCAGTTTCTGTTTGACCTGACATACCTTAACCTTCCCGTTTCAGACTTTCCCCTTAGGATTCCTAATCCTAGAACATAACAGTCTAACCCCCCTCTCTCAACATCTGTTAGCGATTTTACTAAAAGTGAATCGTGCTACGTGGTGATCGTGTGGTCTATCTAAGTAGAGGTAGAGAGAGAGACACGTGCAAACTTATTTAGTAGGCATGGAAAATAATTTCTGACATTTAACTCTAAAGTCCTTGTAACAGGCTATGAAGAAATTTTTTTTGTTTTTAATCCAGTGGTTTCTGTACAATTTTTGACTTTGTCAAATCGTCCGCAGAGTTATGAAATAAATAAATAAGCAATGAATTATCAAGCAATTTTCAGTATAACGATTATTTTTCCGAATAACTCTCATTGTGGTCTTCTAATAAAAAATTCACAATAAATGTAAAGAATCACATTAAAATATACAACAAATGCTAAGAAAACACGAATATAACATCTACACTTTGTCTGATTAGTATTTGCTTTATTAAGTTACTTTCTTGACGGATTCAGAATTTTCCATTTATTACCTTGGAAACACGAAACAAATCAAATAAAACATTAACCAAATCAAGATGACTTTTACTCCTATCAAAAGCTGATTTTATTTATTTGTTATTATGTTTATCAACGCTAGTGTCATTTTGTAAGAGATAAAACTAAACCATGATCATTTTAGTCTCTGGATCACTGATCACTTGTTTACGAGTAAAACAGGGGGCCTGCTTTACGATTGGGTAAAAACTGATTAAAACCTTAAGGTTCATTTTCAATCAGAATCCCAAGTTTTTTTAAAAGCCGACAACTTGGTACCTGTTCACCCCTGGGACTGTGAAGAGTCGTCACGAAAACACACACTGGGGTTTCGGCTCCATAGACTGAAACATAACGAAACTAACGTTGTTGAAAACCCCCCCAAACAGAAAAATATCCCAGCCACAGAAACCCTGCAGACTAAGCGAATTTACATTTGTCTGATCTGATTTATTTCCAAAATATGTCCTTGAACATTTCACATTTACCCCCTATTTAGATAATACTGCAATAGGTTTAATGAGTCCAATATGCAATAGGGTTTCTGCTACAATTAATTTAATAAAGTTGGTTTTTATTGAGATTATAGCATTTAAAAAATTATCTGATTTAATTTAAGTATATCCATAAAAAGTAAACTACAACAGTTTATTTATTCTCCATAAGATTTAACATGTATGATGAACAGTGTTCTGAATTTCCTCCGTAACTATTTGGTGTACAACTATGCTCCAATGTACAATTTTGCAAAGCTCTATAACATGGTTAGGAAATAAATTGCGAAATGTTATCTTTTGAGAGTCAACATCGGGAAATCCTCAGTCATTTTCACCCATAAAAACCCGTTCCCATTGTCCGATATCATGCTGGTACGCGAAGGTTTACATGTTGGTACCAAATTGCAACAGAATCGGATGGTTTTGACTCAAGTTATAGTGTTAGCGGACACTCACACACGGACATATGAATTCAAACAGATGGTATTTTTGGCCCCTAGGGACATCAAACCGAAAGAAAATCGGTCCCGGGTCTAGGTCTTACCATTGACTATAAATCCTTAAGGATTTATAGTCAATGGTCTTACCATGAGAATAGTTGCTCCCTTATTGAAGATTAAATCCAAATTGATCTAAGTGCCACAAACAATAATTTTGGGAAATAAGGAAAAACATACCGGTAGTAAAACTGTCAAAAATATAGTTTTTATTTTTCTTAAAATTTTAAAATGTGATTACAATTGATTATAACCTTGGTTTCGCGTTTTAAACAAATTAGATTAAAAAACTACAATTACAAAACCAAAATTTAGACAATACTTGTGCACAATGGTCTAAGTCCTAGATCATAATCTGCTCATATACACTGTTTGTATCCGTCAAATTACTGAGTACATGCCGGGAATCGAACCTTACCTATCACACCGCAGCCCCCTTCTTTTCTCATCACACACTCCATAGAAAATCAAACCCCAGTGACGGCAACTTTTAAATACCAATAAATACTAAATCACCGCAAGAAGAAAAATAATTAAAAGTAACACATCCTGGAAAAAGGCTAATCAAGCTTTAAATGGCGGGTTTCTGCATCATTTCCTACATTTGGAGTGGCAGTGAGTGACAGTACTGCACCAACTAACCTTGTTTGTGTCGTCGCCCGGTAGACGGTAGGCACTGTGAAGCGACAGTAGTTCCGTGGTCTGTGCGTGGAACGGACAGTCTGTGTGTGTATAGTGTTGTGTCCACTTCTTAGTCACCCAACCTTTCAACTAGTCTGTATAAATGTTAGATATTACTCATTTTTTAGAAGAAAAATACATAGAAATAACATCTCAAGAGATAAATAATTTAGATTTATGTCACGGATTTTTCACCAATACGACTTTGTTCATCCATCTGAAGAGTAATTTTTGTGGAAAATCCGTAATTTGTTACCATTTCCTTGAATGAAAATTTCAACTGGCTGTGCGAGTATTAGATATTTAGGTGTACGTAGTTTTAGTATCCAAACTCCACATCAGTTACGATTACATTTTTAACTAAAAAAGTTAAATCTGCTTTAATACACTTTTTCCTCCTAACTATGAAACATTCATCAAATAAGTATCTATTCAAATTAAATCTAACACGTTTTTTGCATATTAAGTCGATTATAAGCGTATTAGAGTATATACTTATTTTATTATTAATATTGCAATCTTGGAAATGGTTATAGATTTGAATGAATCACTTTAGTTGATTCAATTAATTGAAGGTTATAATTTACTTGGAAGTGTGTAGTCGTTACTTTACACATGCATATTTATTTATTTCCAACGGATACCTCCAATTACAATAATGCATATATCTTATGGCGGAAGATGCAATGACTTGAAACAACTACAGTACATAACAGTTAGCTAATGAATCAATTAAGTTGTGTAACTATAGTAATTGTTTTACAGTGTTGCTGTAGTATAACTATAGTGAAACACTCTGGATAATTCTTTTTATCGTGTTAGCTTTCACACTGGCTTCAGAACCCGAATTCTAGTTCTAAATTTATCCCTTTTAATTTCTGACGAATTTAATTTGTTTTAGGTATATCTAAGATTCCTTAATACTGTAAATAAACTGATATATTTCACTCATAATCAAGCAAGTTTCTTTATTAAATATGATTAAATCATAATAAAACCAAAACGCACAAAAAGACAACCTGAAATTACACGAAAACAAGTAACTTATAACTAACGACGACGAAACATATTTAGAATTGAAATATTAATCAACGCGTTTCCCAAAGTAATTTACTGAATGGTCGAATCTAGAAGCTCCAACAAATTATTGGTTTAGACTATGAAACATAACATGTACTAAGTTGCACTTCTTGATGTCACTAAAATATATAATTTGATATATTAAACATTTTAAATCTACTTGAGCTTATTCTCGTGCCAAAACTTAAACTTTTGATGCAGTTTAACTTATTTAAAAATAGTTTCCACGAATTTACAATTTAACACTTTATTGAGCTTCCAATTCACAATGCAGTACTGTTGTTGAAGAATTCAGACGTATTGTGCAGTACAGTAGTAGTAGAATAATAGAAATAATTGCCGTACTTAATTCTATATAGTTGACTTTAAACATTTTGCGAGTTATCTTCTAAATAAGTTTCTGGACCACCAACCATCTTATTAATGCAGTTCACCTTATAAAATACATGGAGTTCTCGTAGGGTAGAGAATCTGTGTTCACATTCATGGACTTCTCGCCATGCTTTGATTTGGTTGGTGGCGAGAGGAGGGAACCATTGTGATATGAATGAGACGCAATTTACAACAAAAGGTCTTCTCACCAACAATAGACACAGCTGTATATTAGGCTAGCACTTGACTCAAACTGAAATTAATTTTAATTTCCAAGAATCCTTCGATTAGGCTCATTATTTATATTATATTATATTTTAAGCCTTGTTTTTAACAAGTTCGATTTTTAAGGGCAGTCCAATAGTCTAATTAAACATAATATACATTGATGATCAGGAATTTATTTTTTATATACTTTCAAAGGTTGTAGGGAAAAACGCATCGTAAATTATGTTTCATCAGAAGCCTACGTTTTTTATAGTTCGTTGAGTTTCCATATAAGCGATATATAATTAATCGATAGGCCTATATCTTTCTCCCAGCAAATAATCGGTTTGTCTTACTGACCCTAGCAAAACGTCAGTCTTATAATGTATTCTCTTGGGTTGATTTTTATATTAAAACATGACGGTAAGATAATACGACTTCAACATATTAATGTATGATTCTTAATTAAAATTAAAAATAACTTTCTTGCAGACAAATTCAACTACCAATACGTCTTTTAGAAAATAGTTTTTATAGCGTGAAAGACTTATGTAAACTACAATCATAAATATGTTGTATTTTTTAGGCATGATGTTTCTGCAATGATGTGTATCTATGTCATTGCTTATTATGTATTTTATTTATAAATTGTGACGCAAGCCATGCATGTAAATATGTTAACTGGCAATGAAGGAATATTTGATTTGATTTGATATGTATAGTGTATAGTCAAACGAACTCAACTCCCTTCATTTAGCAGTTACGCACCATGCTTTACACAACTGAAACAAGCCTGCCTATTTTGAATTGAAGGAGTACAGAGCAGTGAATCTCGCTTGCGCTTGCATTGAATCGGAATCGTATTGTTTGTTTTGTTCCTTTCGCGTTCACACACACGGAATGATTTAAAAAACAATTCATTTTGTTGCCTATGATGTTATTGGAATAGTGACGCAAATCGTTTATAAGGTCAAATGCGTAGTTTAGACTAGTTCAGAGATAGTTGTTATGATGGTGAGCAAGTAAGAATCTCAAATCTGACAGACAATAATAAACAGTAAGTCAGTAAGTGAAAGTGACAACTAACTGTCAGTGGAAGGAAACCATGTCTTTATACTATGGTTCAAAATGACTGAATAACGTATATGTGTAGAAGAAATATAGTTGTTTCTTGATTTGCTGAATAGTTTGAAATAGAAATGTGATAGTTTTGTACATCCAATACAAATATGACTCGAATTGAAGAGCTTTTCAGTGTAATAAGATGGTGTTTTTCGCAGGTAGGCTAACCTCAAAATTCCTCAACCTAACCTAAAAAATTCCTAACAGTACTTGAATAATTTTCCACTTTCCTGAGGGTTTATTTGATAAAGTTCTAGAGATAAATATGTATTTTTTGTGGTATGATTAACTTACTGAGTTGGTAATGTAATTAGAAAATTGTTAGAATGCAATATGAAAATACTTAAAGTAGGCTATTTTGATTGAAAATTGAATCTGCAAGCAGCATTTGCAAGTAAAATGCCTATCCTGTAAATTATAAAATATTTTATGGATATTTTCGGGTACAGTTTCTTAACTGGGCTAGCCTATGCTAATATCGATTGAAACTATCGAATTAAAAATATTGATTAATAATCGATATTTTTAAATACCTTATATCTATTATAAAATTAAACTATCATAACCTATCCTAACCAACCAAACTTGCTGATGGTGAAAAAATCGCATGAAGGTTTACTAGGCCTATCGATAGTTTCAATCGATATTAGCATAGCCCAGTTAAGAAACTGTACCCATATTTTCTCTTAAAACAATATATTCATTATATTCTGAAAATTACCTAGGTATTCATTATATTGATGTTTATTTGGTAGCCTAGGCCTACTATTCTAGCACCTCAATTGTTGTCTTATTCAATTTTAGAATGTGTTTGACTGTGCTGATCTATGGCCGGAGAAATCTACAGTTTTTTTATCGGATCCTTGAAAGAAATTTTAGAAGAGGTAACTTAGGCCACTACAGTAATAGTTTTCATTGTGCGTTGTGTGCTTTGAAACGATTAACTGTGGATTCATCTAGCCATTCTAACCTTCTTAAGTACATTCTCCCTGTTTCCGAAAAAAAAAACAATGTAACTTTGTTATTGGTTATGTTCTTTAGTAAAATTACATTAAAGCCTGAGTAGGCCTACGACTCCAACATCCCATTATTCTGTCCAGTTAGGTTTTGGCCAGTAAGGCCAGATAAGTTTTGTGATTCCAATGAAAACACATGATTGCATTTAGTGCTATTTATTGACACAACAGCCAATTATCACAACATATGGTGTACGGTAACTTAGTAACTTTATTTGAAATTCAATCTGAAAATAGCGTTTTGAGTAGGGATTCATATCATCTGAAAGTATAAAAATATGTCAAATAATAGGCCTACTTGTAATAATATATTTAAATTACACCATATATAAAACATAAACATAGTCCCTTAGTAGATTTGTCATCCTAATGGAACAGCTGAAGCCAATTTTATTGTTAGTTCTAGGTACGTCCAACTGTAGGGATCATGTTTTGTCTACAATTTGTTTCTTGATAGTTCAGTCATTTAAAACCTCATTTAACCAAATAAAATGATATAATCATGAACAATAACTGGTCTCCTAGTTATATAACCAAATATTAAAGGACAAATCACCCGTACAAAATGTTGTCTATCCCAGGAATTAGTGTGGACGTACACAAACTAAATACATAAAAAAAACAAGCTTTAAAATTTACAATGGGATGAGGAGTCTACTTGTGTTGCACTATGGTTACACTTATATACCTACTGTTTACTCATAAGACAGTAGATACATAAAATAAAACATAGTCAGTGGGGATCAATTTCAATTTGGCACTCCAATACCAGTTAATTTTGTAACCATAATAATTTGTTAAAGGCTTAATGATTAAAGCGAACTGAGTAGGTCTAATAGAAAATGTCAAAGAGGCTTCAAACCAGAGCGCCCCAAGGTAGTGCAAGGCCCTGCACAAACATTCAAAGCGCTGATTCTTACTACTAAAAAGTACTCCCCCATCACCAGTTTGTTACTCATGCTCATAAGATTTTTTAAAAATAATTATAAAAATAATAATGATATATATTGTATATTAGTCTTGGTATGGTACAATTTGTTTATTTTTATTCTTATGCCACGTTGTCTACACAGGGTGGAAAAAGTCCTGGGACAGTTAAATAATAAATAATAAAGATAGCCTAGAGCAACCAAACTTGGAACAAAGTTACTGATCATAAAAATCATATAAAGAATCCAGGGCCGCCCCCTGAGGAGGTAGGGGATCACTGAATAGTTTTGTAGATTGTAGCTTGAATGGATAGCTATGACAACCTAATTAATGTCTATAATATATTTACTCAATGGGTAAAAACATTAAATAGGTAACACTAGACCCAAACATTGAATTAATGTTGAAACATTATAAACAACAATACACATACATACGATAACAATCTCCCACTGTAAATTAGGACTAGCCTAATTTATTTTAAATCAGTCATAAATTTGACAAAAAATACTTTTAAAACTATTAACACCATATTGGCAGCGATTTAGTGGGTATCTCACATGATCACAGCAGCATAATGATTTCGCACTATCTCAATACATTAATAATAATTTCCCACAATTACGGCAACACGCTTGATTGGTTATAGCAACAACAATGATAAATTTCTGCGATCTCGGCAGATTTTGCCATTCATCAATCACGATCGCGGCAACAATCGTAATGATTTTTTTCAATCTCAGCGACTCCCAGGAGTAGGGCAACACTTTGATAAATTTCAGCGATTGCAATTTTTGCTTGATGACATTTCAAAAATAGGAAAACAGTGATTAATAAAAAAAAACTTCCAAGATAGGTACATCTTGAACAATATATGTATTGGTACAATATGTTTGAGCTATATGTTTATTTTGTCCCAAGCGCAGGGCCTTTCGAGGTCTCTTCTTTAAACATACTTGAGGAACTAAGCAGCAATCCTCAATTTACTAACCGCCCCATCCAGCTATCTTGTTATTTTGTTGATTCCTCAGATTTATTGTATCCTTACAATATAAATCACTTCTACAGGGTGTCCCGGAACTCTCTACCAATATTTTAGGGCATTGCTCCTGGGTAAGAAACATACCTAAATATCATATTTAAATTGTCCGGAAGTCCTTAGTTTCTCACTCAGCCGCCATTTTGTTTTTTTCAGTTATTAATTTTTTTGCTAAAGAATGGGTAAACATACGAAATGGAAACTTTGCACAAGCATTATAGACAACTAGACAAAGCTACAAAAAAATTATGACAATTTTTCAAATTCATAAAACAAAATGGCGGCCATTTAAAATGTTGTTTCTTAATTAACTCAAAAACCGTTGATTTTATAAAAAATTTAAATGGCCGGCATTTTGTTTTGTGAATTTGAAAAATCGTCATAATTTTTTTGTAGCTTTGTCTAGTTGTCATAAATGTTTGTGCAAAGTTTCCATTTCGTATGTTTAACCATTCTTTAGAAAAAAATTAATTACTGAAAAAAACAAAATGGCTGCTGTGTGAGTAACTAAGGAGTTCCGGACAATTTAAATATGATATTTAGGTATGTTTCTTACCCAGGAGCAATGCCCTAAAATATTGGTAGAGAGTTCCGGGACACCCTGTATAAATCACTTTCTGTGATACTGGCAATCAAATCTTTGTTCCTTTAATTCAATTGTTGCAACTGTGTTCATATTCTTTACTAGTTAGTTCCCCTGAAACCTGTAAAGACAAGCATATTTAGTTTTATTTAGATTTTTTTAGCATCTTATGGCAGGTAAATACTGCTGTTTGTTGTTACTTAAATATTTTCACCTTGGCTAAACACATTTTTATTTGAGACTAATGTGTTTTGTAAATAACAAACTGAAGAATAAATCATTATATTTAACCTATCACTCTTACATGAGCCTAAAGTTGGTACAGTGCAATAAGTTGTGTAGTTTACTTTAAACAATACAGTAATTATCCTACTCTAGCAAACTAGACAATGAAAATATGGGTTTTCTTATATATTTGGAAAATTTTCCCTGCTGACCAAAAAAGTAAAGGTTCTTTGGTATTACTAGATTACACCTATTAACTATGGATGCATCTGTTCAAAGTGGTGAATTTAGGATGCTACTGAAAAATGTCAGCTTGATCATGATCATTCAATACTTCTTTCTTACTCTTATAAACGTCTTATAGAAATTTTTACCCGTAAACCGGTAGTTTACACCAGGTATTGAGTTTTGTTCTTCAATTAAATACAGGCCTAGATCCTTGATAATTAATAAAGATCTCCATATTCACAGCAAGTAGCGTTATGGACAGTCCCAATCACAGCCTTTCAAAATTCCTTCCTCGAATTGAGAACCAACCAATCAGTTAGTTTACAGTGATTAAGTGTACCTATCATTAATTTCACAACTATAAAACCAGAAACTTTGTAAGTTTTGTTGCAAGTCTTAAAGGAAGCCATAAATAAATAATTAATTGAGAGAAACCTCAATAATATTTTTTCTGTGTCATTGGCATCCTTATTTTTGAAGGCAGTCAAGTTTATACTAATTAATTATTTTCTCTCTCGATGCTGTACGTGCAGTCAAACGTAATACTGTTACTGTAAATTTGCACTATACTATAAGGTTCTTTCAGATTAGACATATTAAAAAAAAAAAAACTGTCTAAGAGCCGTACTTAAATAGATTACATACTTGGTACGACATATAATAAAAACAAATTTTTTTATTCACACACACATCTAAATTCATGTAACATGATTAGTTTTTGTAGACGACTGGAAAAATCATAAATTATATCTATAAACAAATACAGTAGCCTACAGAGTAATTTATATAGCCTAAGCAAATGTGGATAAAAAACGTTTAATCAATTAAGTTATTTGAAATCAATGAAGTTATTATAAATACGTTAAAAATAACTTAAAGAAATTTTTCTCAGCATCTGGCAAGTGATAAAAAAAATTATTCAGTTACTGTTCCATCCTGGAGGGTCGTTTGATGGACTTTATATGAAAGAGACTGGTTGAAAGTTTGAGACAACTAAGGTGTTAGAGTGAGTAATGCTAAGTGGGTTTAATACCACCATGAAACGGGTATATATAGAACTGCAAGCAAACTTCACTGACCGGCCTCCTGATGATAGTAAGTATGGAAGTCAAAAATCTATTTTTTTCAGCTTCCCATACATTTTTATTAAGTAAAATATATTGTTAGTAACAGACGTATGATAAAAAATTGTCGAATAGTTTCATTTTTACCAGTACTTTTTTATTTTTTCAAAAGATATGATCCAGTGAAGTATTCAAATGTAGCATCACAGGTGTACCGTGATAATATTTTTTAGGTTGAGATCATCTGTCATAGTTCAAGGCTTTAGCCTACATACAATAAATTACTATGTATATATGTTTTTCATTACATCAGCTATCAGCTTAAACGCATTACCAGTTGACTAAAATTGATCTACCTTTAACACCCACTTACATATTAGATTTAATTTTATGGGTTTTAATTGACTTCTTAATATTATATAATTCGTATTTAATTGACTCAATATGACAATTAATGATTGCCGATTGATAGCCGAGGAGGAAGTGTCGAAGTTGAGAAGTTGTCGTAAAGACTGACCTCTGGCCTTACTTCCTGCCGTTGTTAACAGCTCTACTTGCATACCTTTCTTATCACTTCTATCTCAGCTATGTCCCACTCTTCTCTATGCTTATTAACATTTTTAAGAGTTATAATAGGCCAACGGGTGAGATTACTTGAGTAAGGATTTTTAGATTTGTAATTACTAATTAGCTTGACCAGATAACCTAATGATAAGATATCAGTGATTTGCTATTTGCTAGTTATTATTTACTTCAAATTTCCTTTAGTAGTTTACTAAGCTATGGGAATAGTGTGTGAGCTCTCAAGTACGTACGTAAAACCTTTAAAATGTATATTTTAAATGTGAAAACATAAATTCATTAAAGAGTTATATTATGTTGTTTTAATTGAAATAGATTGATAAAAGATAACAGTTTGATTCAAATAAGTAAAATAAAATATCTAATTAATTATCTACATAACTGAATGTACCAGCAGTTTTTTTTCAATTTCAGTGCACTGAATAAACAATTAAATGTTTTGTAGGCAAAATATGTGTTAGTTCAGTAAAATAATTTTAAAATGCAACTCTGTTTAACTTTGGGTTTCTTATTTACATACTTGTGGCATTGTGTCTCATAATTACTATAACATATTGAAACAAAAAATAACTTGTACGCAATTGTAACTTAACACCATTTTGAAATTTGACGTACTGAATGTTGATAATCACTGGTATAATTCTAATTTCAAATTATTTTGTTCTATTAAAATGACAAAAAAACTGATGTTTTTATTATAATTTTTCATCAGGAAATTTGCAATGCTGTATTTAAACAAAATCACATTTTTTAAGTGTTGTTCAGAGAAAAATTATGCTTAAAGCCTATGAGTTTTGTTTGATCATGCTGACTCAATCGAACTGTAAACAACCCAATTTATGAAGAAAACATATACTTACAAAATGTTATTTGTAATGTTGATTTTTAGTGAATTACCCATATAGGGAATAAGCTATTACCGTAGGTCTCATGGTAAAAACTAGACCCGGTACTGATTTACTTTTTACGTTTTGAGGTCCCCAGAGGCCAAAAACAGGGTAGCGGAATTTTACCCCCTGTCGAAACTGACGTCATAAACCAGGGGGTGAAATTCCGGCCGCGAACTTTTGAGTTGCACAGCATCAGTTAAATAGATTAATGGTGGAATATAATGTATATTTTCACGGTTGTGAATTTAATCAGAACACATCAAATTATAAAACCTAAAGTGTACTGGCTGGAATTTTACCCCCGGACTTTCCCCCCTTAATGAGGTCAGCTCAAAATGTATGGCCCGGATTTTTAGCCCCAGAATTTTACCCCCTGGCCAGGTATAGAAATTAATGGGAATGATTAATTTTCTTCATTCAGTTTTAATTTAATAGTAGGCCTAAACATTTTACATACATATTAACCAACAGTTGGCCCCAAACCCGAATATAAAATTAATTACAGATAGGCTACTTAATAATAAAATGTTTACTATTAAATTTAAACTGAAAGAAGAAAATTAATCATTCTCAATAATTATTTCTATATCTGGCCAGTGGTAAAATTTCGTGGGGTAAAAATCTGGGGGTAAAAGTCTGGGCCGTAGGTACTTTCAAATATAGTGTACTAAAGTTGTATAGATTAGAAATTTTCCTGTTTATTTCTTCAACATTTCAGCTAAAAAAATACCCTGAGCTATGTAGGAATGATCACGATTACTTAAAGAGTAAAATGTAACTGTTATTGAATCAAAATCTATTGTTTCAGATCTCGTGAGTGGTGGACCATCCCCACCAGCAGAGGACGTAATGTCGGAACACGCCAACGGTGTTGGAACCGACCAACATCAACCCGAACACCTGACTAACGGGGATGAACCTCCAGTGCAACCTGTCAACTTCATAGTCGGGGACGAGGGAGAAGGGGCGTCCATAGAAAACGGCCACACGGAGGAAGAAAAACAAGAAAACACTGATGCCTTCCCTGGAGAGAACACCACCAAGAATGCTTCTTACAAAGACTTGTTTGGGCTTGCTGAGCGACGAAAAAGGCTCAGGTGAGTTTTGTAGTTTGGCATCTAAAAACATTTTGTTGCTTGATATTAAGGCTCTACCTCAGCTCCTATTTCTCAGTACGATGTTGCTTAACTCCGATGTTCCTATACTATTGCACTGCACAGCGCCATAAAGAGTGCTCTCAAGCGTTTTGAATCTGGGTGATTACATCGTTATCCTTAAACCTTTTAGTAAACTAACTGCAGATTCTCGCTTTTAAGAATCTATTGCACTTCGCTATACATATGTTAGTAGGGCTATTGGGTATGTTTGAATCAGTCTGATACCCGAAATGCTGAAATTTAATCTTTAATATAGTGGATAAACTGACACATACATCCCCCCATTAGATATTTAACAACCCTTAAAGCATGTTGTAAGCGGTGGAAGTAACTGATATTCCATGGGTAAACCACAAAAATTGTAATAGTAATCTTGAATAGTAATCTTTACAGCATTGGGAGGTTGTACAATTATGTCTAGAATTAAATGAGCTACCAGAAAAACATAGCCTACACAATTTTAATCAAAATCGTTCAAGCCGTTTTTGTCAAAATCTGAAATGAAAAAATGATCTTATATTTCCCTCTACATACAAGGCTAGTAAAACTCATTTCCCTCCAACATTTTATTTGCTTTTGGTAGGTTTTTGGACCTGTTGGTGAATGTGTTGTGCTGTTACCTACTAAACTCTTGGGGAACTATGTATGCAAACACTAGATTAAAAACACATTATCATTAAGAGAATCTTATTTTGGTTACAACTGAATTAAAATGATTTACCGTAGCAAATATGTTAAGGAGTATCAAAATGTAGGCCTAGGCCTACCGTAAGAACTTGCAATTTATTTTATTATTTACTTCTATTTTAGATTTTGTTATGTTTGTTGTTTTTATTACCTCATACATGCGAATGGCCGAGGTTTTGTTTGGGTTTGGTGCAGGGATGTCACTTACTTCAATGTCAACCTCACTAACAACGAGGCCATCCGTGACTTTCGTTAGAAGATAGGCCTGTAAGAGAGCGTGCGGGATACCAAAGGACACGTCGACGTGGGTGGGGATTTTAAACCTCCGAGTGTTATTTGTTGCTGCAGCGACACATAACACACTTTGTGTAGTGTTTTGTGTCGCTGTAGCGACTCACAAACACTGTTTACGGCGAAGGCTCTATGACTGACAAAATCGGATTGAACTGGATCGAGTTAGGTATCGTTTTATTTGACAGATTCAGAGCTTTCTCCGGAGGTCTGTCTCTAAGCGCTATTCATTTTAGTTCCGAAAATATTGTAGCAGACAGCTGACGTGCGTATTTGTAAACAGCTTGGTTAACCTCGGACCGATGACTGATGTGTTTTATTACGTTTATCATTGTTTTAGTGTTAAAAATCAAAAGTAGTGATATACGTGGTGCATTATAAGAAGATTTAAGTGATTTTGAAGGGCTGGTTGATGATCCTGAAGAAGTAGGTAGGGATATTGATGTAAATTATCAGCCAGATTCCTAGCTATGGTTAGGCTATGCATTCTTAGCTAAACGCTATGTAGCCTACTGAAATCTGTTTTTTGCCCATAACTTATTTATTTGCAAATCTACTTCCTTATATTACTATATATTTGTAATTGTCATAAAATTTAGAACAAAGTGGCTATTTTCAAATATTTATAGGCCTATAATTTATACAATTTCATCGAGCGCGAACTTATTTTTTTTTTTGAAAATTTTCCAAAATATCTTTTTTTTACCTAAAAAATTTTTTTGAAACAAATGTTCCTTATGTTCTATGTATAATATTAAAGCCCATGATTTTCCAAACAAAATGGTATATAGAACAGTATAATTAACATTGTTTTCAAGCTTCTCAGATCCGTTTTAATAAAACCTTGCAAATGAGCAAAAAATAGGCAGACATTAAGGCCAAAACAAGGGACACTCGGAGGGTTAATGCTAAGGCTGTTGAGGGGGGAATGACCCTCACCAATTCCCGGGGCAAGTACATTCTGGACTTTGCTGCCAGAGCTGGACTCTTTGTCGTCAACGAGGGCAACACGCCAACTTTCCGGCGCCCTGGGATGCGGGGAACGATCCTAGACGTTACCCTTGCATCTGAGTCCCTTTTGCCAGGGATCAGAGCCTGGAGAGTCCTGGAGGATTACACGGCCAGTGACAACCAGTACATAATTTTTAATGTCCTGGATGGTCACCAGAGACAAGTAACCGGGTTTTGTCAAGTGCCCGTTAACTGGACGTGGTAAAATTCAATGAAGCCATTCAACGAGAAACACCGGTGGTTCCTCCCGCAAGTGGCGTGACTCACCCAGAGGCGTTGGTTACATCTATGATGGGGCTGATTGTTTTGGCCTGCGATGAGTCTATGCCTCGCAGGAGATCCCGGTGCAATAAGCGACCTATGTACTGGTGGACAGACAGACGTCGTAAGTCGGATGCTTACAAGGTGGCTAGGAGGTCTCTTCATCGAGCCATCAATCGGAGCACCACAGTTGCTGGGAGACATTAAGGGACAATGTCGATTCCAACCCATGGGGCCTTGGTTACAAACATGTAACCAAGAAACTTGGCAACTGCTATCCGCCTTCCGTCATGGACGGGGCCCCTATGGAGAGAATAGTCGAGTCCCTTTTTAGTCAGAAGGGTGGACGAAATCCCACTTTTCAGTCTTGAAGAAATAGAGGTGGCTGTCCTATCCTTGAAGAACAATAAGGCTCCCGGACCCGATGGGATACCTGGCGAAGTCTTCAAGAAGGTTTTGACTACTAACCCCTTGATCCTTTTGAGTATGTTCAACGCCTGCCTGGTCGAAGGGGTTTTCCCCTCTTGCTGGAAAACAGCTAGGCTTGCGCTTGTTAGGGGGGGGAGACCCAGACCTGCCATCGTCTTACACACCTTTGTGTATGTTGGATACGGCTGGCAAAGTCCTTGAGTTCATCGAGTTAAGTTAATCCGTACCCTTCTGAATTCAGCCGTAGTTGCTGCGGGGGACCTGTCCCCTCGTCAGTATGGGGTGATCTACGGTCGACGCTATTTAGGAGGTGAAGCAAGCCATGATGAGAGCTGAATATTTTAACCACTACTCTTGTAGAGTTGTGCTGCTCGTAACTCTTGATGTGCGAAACACATATTTAATTCCACAAGGTGGCGTGATATGCTGAGGAGAACACCTTTCACCTCCCGGCATACCTCATGCGCATCATAGAGGATTGAGGATGTTACCCCCCATTACTTACTAAGTAATGAGTAATAAGTGATAAGTAATAAGTTATCTGCTCATGAGGCGGTATCTCCGGTTCCGCATCCTCATGTATGACACTACAGAAGGCCCGCGGACGATGAGTGTCACTTCTGCTGCTGCCCAAGGTTCCATACTCGGCCCAAACCTCTGGAATGTCGCTTATGACAGCCTTCTGAGGTCTGAAATGCCTGAGGAAACTATTTTGGTTGGGTACGCAGACAACTTTGCAGCTTTGATAGCTGCACATAGCGTTGGGCTGGCTCAGCTAAAGCTGAACGAGTTATGCGTACCTTAAACGCATGGATGGCAGACCACGGTCTCTCGCTCACTTTGAACAAAACCGAGATTGTGATTTTGATAAAAAAAAACGGATTGACCCCGTTATGTCGTTCCAAACTGGTCTAAACCGTTCCTACTGCCAAGTACCTTGGGGTCATGGTGGACAGCAAGCTTAGCTGGCGGTATCAGATCTTCCGTACGGATCCCCGTCAAACTTTTGGCGGCGGAGAGGAAGGCAATTTATCAGCGCCGTGGGGAGGACCAGGCTGGAACAGAAGAACGCACCCTCACCTACCAGCTATGGCAGGAGAGCTGGGAACAGGAGACACGGGGACGCTGGACCAGGCGACTGATACAGCAAGTCCAACCTTGGCTTAATCGGCGGTGCGGGGAGGTGAACTTCTACCTCACCCAATTTCCGACGGGTCACGGCTTTTTCCGGTCGTACCTGTTCAGGATGGGAAAAGCCGTGTCACCTGATTGCATATACTGCCCAGGCATTCCCGATGACGTGGAACATACTTTTTTCTTCTGCCAGCATTGGGAAAGGCCCCCTGGAGGCTCAACAGTTCGTTGGACTGCTGTCGGTGGACACGGTCATACCGATGATGATGGAGAGTGAGGGCAATTGGATCTGTGTGTCACATTACATCCAGGGTATCCTCTGCGCTAAGAAGCTCAACCTTGACCGGGATGTGGTGCAGGTCATAAAGAATCTAAATGCCAGAAACAGTGCGAGCCCTGAGGGCTTAGGTCACATGTTGGCCTGACTTGAAGTAATGTGACAAACAATTCCAAGTCTGTGTCCAACAGAGTAGAGGGGGTTTTTAGTGATAGTCTGATAAATTCAGGAGTCTCACAATACAGACTGGCTACCTGTGTGCGTAAAAGCATTTTCCCTCCTCTCCCTAAAAAACCCATATATTCGATACTGTACTAAGTTTGGAGAAATATTTTTTATGTAGAGTGATATTCATTTGGGCTGATCATTAAATTTTATCCTGGGTAAAAGATTGATTAAGTAAGATAACAAAATTCAGGGAATTAAGAGAGAACTGGGAGTGAAATACAATGCTTAATATTGTAAAATAAAATGTAAATATTAAATTATCAATATACATATATACAGTATAGGAGCCTGATATAATGGGACAATTCAAGTCATGAAACAGATCATTAATATTAGATTCAGTTCATTACTTCATGACTTCTATTTATGTCTTTTATGTATATGTCTGTTAGCATGATAACATCAGTAAAAATCATCCAATCTTGATGAAATTTGGTACAAACGTATAAACCTACGTTAATAAATGAGTTTGCGAACCACCATGACCGGACTATGGGAACGAGGATTTTGGGGGTTTTAAATATGAACTCCACTGATTATATTAATTATAATTGTTAATAAATAATGACTTTAAACTACCTCCATTTCTTACTAAGCTACTTTTCTTTAACACTAAAAGAAAAGGATATTATATTTTTATTTTTTTAAATTTTCTGACGAGTTAAGTACTATTATAAAATGAATGGAAAGCGAACAACTATTTGTTATGTGTGAGTTTTATACTACATTTTTTGAATATGAATTATCTTAATGTTCCTGTGTTATTTTATATTAGATTATTATTGATTTTTCATACTTTTGGAATGTTAACTGTCTAAAGTATAAACCAAGAAAAATATATTTAAAGATATGCATTTGATTGGATAGGTTTTTGGTCTCTGGGGACATCAAAACAAACCTATGGTAATAGCTTATTCCTTATATGGGAAATTCGCCCAAAGAGAAAATCTCCAACTCATTTCTATTTAAAAGAAAACTGCAATTTGTAGCCAGCTGGTATATTACATTGGTTATTTAATGGGAATACTTTTTACTAGAAATACTTTTCCTCACTGAGAAGATTAGCCAAATAACCGCATCGATCTTTCAAGTACGGTATAACAAACTGGAAGGTATACCACTAATTAAGCTGATACATATTTATAATATGTACTTTTTCTAAAGTCATTTGTAGCGAGTGAATCGGTTTGTATTTAAGATGAAATCTTTCTACTGATATTTCCCCTGACCCATTATATCAAACTTATAAAAATAAACATTTGATTAAAACCAAAGTTGGAAAACAGCTCTTGAAGTTTGAACTAACCAAACTTAAAATGAGTATTACATTATTCAGGATGTTGTTATCAAATGTTTTTTTTTTTAAGCATAAGCAACAAAAAATAAACAGTTCAGATAAGTTCATAAAGTTGCATTGGTTTTCTTATCATTAGCATTCTCTAAAGCCACATTTTGCTATCAAGTTTAGTTGATTAAAAATAATGTACTATATATTATTATCATTGATTTATAAGACAAATGATTGTATAATATGTCTCTTTTCTATAGACTTATCTTTCATTCATTGAATCTTAAAAGTACTGTTGGTGTGTTTTCCCTTAACGTAATTATAATTTCTTTATAGGAATGAAGAGGTAAGCTTTTTAGTTAATTATTATATTATAACAGAAAATATATTTTGCATACTAACAGTTATGTTTAAAAACTCATTGAAAATTAAATACTGTAATTAAAACTTTGGAAGTAGTAGGCTATTTCTCTACAGGTAAATTATTTGATAAGTTTTGATTTGATAGGTCGTAGAAATTGTTTTTGGACCCAGTGAATAAACCATTTTCACAACCTCAATTGCCTTACAATTTATAAAAGATTTCTGCAAATAATGGAAGTCTTACTATGTTTATGAAGATTTCTGCTATAGAACCATGTCGCCTAATTCATTGTTTACACTTGTAAACATATATACGAGTATATATTATTTTTACTCCAATTGAAATCATGATTTCGCCACAAGGAAGAGAGACGATGATGATGTCTCCTTGACTGCAGTAGTTGTTTAAGGCCCCTATTAGCCGTGAGCAACATGTGGCGCAGCTAGTGGAGCCGCCGGTGGACAATAGCGTTTTGGAAACTGGACACTAGTCGCGCGACACATTCGTAGCTCGCTCAAACCGTGGAATTCACCACAATACTCTAGTGCCAAACATGACTTTGAGCAGTTCAGAGCTCCTTCTTCTTGTTCTCCTGTTAAAAAAAAAGAGTTGCGATTTCTTCTACTGCATCCACAATTACCACGACACTATTGGCACTAGACATTGTTTTTTCAAAACTAAAGACAACTAAAAACTCTAATGAATGACACAAAAAGGAAAGAATACACCGTTAAAAAGGTCACAGGTAAACAAAGGGAACAGAAGTAACTAATCAATAGACCAACAATATGGCGATGCACGTCTCAATCGACTCAAACCACGATGTAGACTGTGTGGCATGCTCCGTTTTCACGTTTTTAACGCATGCGCGAGCAGTCAGTGGCGTCGCATGTTGCCCACGGCTAATAGGCTCCATATACTGCAATGCCCCCCGACTGCCTGGACACTAAAACGGTCGCGACACATGTTGCCGGGCAAAATCACTCCCGGCAACACCTCGGGCAGCTTTTTCGGCGGCACCACCGGTCTCCCCGCGGCTAATAGGCACCATTTGACTCCATGCCCCTCTACAGGTCCGACACCGGCGGCTCCACTAGCTGCGCCACATGTTGCTCACGGCTAATAGGGGCCTTAGATGGCGTGGCAGTCACAGAGAAATGCTATCCGTTAACTTGGGCAGAAACTGACAAACTTATTTAAATAGGAATTAAATCAAAAACAATTTTAAGGGAATATTTTAGTACTGTAGAAATCCAGCCAGATAAATCGAAATTTGCTTAGTTTGCAGGTTTGCTGTGGTGGGGGTATTTAAAATTAACGGAATAATAAACAAATGATTTTGATGGTTCAAATAATTTGGGTGAAAAAGTAATAGCCTACTTAACAATTTTAGGAAACAATTCTTTTCATTATTCTGATAAGGGTGGTTTGTGGAGCTGTGCAAATAGATGTTGGTACCTAGGTTAGCATATTTTCAGTTTGATTTCCTATCATACTTAGTGAGCAATGCTTCTATTTGACATTGCATTGACCTAGGAGAATGAGTTTCTTATGTTACTTTATTAACAAGTAACAGATGTCCAAGTAACACCACTATCGTAGTCTGTTCTAGTCTAGATCCTAGATTACTCTGTAATCTGTATACTTGCAGTATTTTGGTTTTGCTGGGCTTCTCTTCTCTAGTAGATGTTTTAGTTACCCTATGATATTTTCCCATAAAATTGGTTTCGAGCTCCAGTTGCACAAACCTAGATAGCAAACAACAAAGATATCTTTTAGGATAGCAGAACTGTCTCTCTGTAGGAGATTTCTTTCACGTAGAAGTTGAACCTTAGTTGATTTGTATTCAGTATTTTGTCTTTGATATGACAAACACTTAGATAACTTCAAGGTTACTGATGAATTCAAAGCTGGAAATATAGCTGGGCAGCAACAACCTAAAAGTTGACAACTGGGACCTAGAAGAATGATTCTGTGTTATTGTTGAAGTATGTCAGTTTTCCAAGCACAATTTCAGGCTTGTAAAATAAAATTACTGAGGTTAAACATTTATGCTTTAATAGTCTAATCTCTTAGAGTACTTGTACACTGATTTCTAAAAACCTCGCAAACAAGTAAAATAGTGGATTGCATGTGCAAAAAGGAAATACCACACCTACGTGCTATGTGAATATTCTATTGGGTTTGAAATAGAAGGTTTCTTCAAAGAGAACCGAAATAATTGAATTAAAGAAGTGAGGGCTCAATCCAAACTATAGTCCTCGCCACCCTAACTTGAGGCAGCCCAAGGCTGCAGCCGTATATCTAGTGCGGGCTTGGGCTGCCTCAACTTAGGGTGGCAAGGACTATACAAGGGTGGTTCAAAGTATCCTTAGAAAAAGATAGAATAACACTTTTTTGTCGTATAAATGTAATTGATTTTTCAACATTATCTCCTTTCAGCTCTGCAAACTTATTTAAATGTTTCTCCAACTTCCTTTTGCTATCCAAATAGTAAAAAGTTGAAAAGCTTTTGAAATACTCATCTGTTTTAGACATGACCTCATCATCTGACATGAAAAATTGCTCACCAAGCCACTTTTTTTATATAAGGAAATTAAAAAAAAGTCACTCAGGGCTAAATCTGTAAAACGGTAGATGAGGCAATAATTTGTACTTCAACTCCATGATCTTTGCCATAAAAACCGTGCATGTGTGCTATCTGCAAAGGTTTGCACTGTCTTCATGAAGGAGGGTCTTTTTATTTTTCAAATGGTGATGTTTTGCCTTAATTTCATCAATGACTGGCTTAATAATGAGGATTAGTACTCTCCAGTTATTGTTTGTCCCTTTGCCAGGTAGTAAATATAAATTTTTCTTTGAGCATCCCAAAAACAGTTGCCAATACTCGCCAGGGATCTCACTGTCTTAGCCTTCTTTGGTGCTCGTTCGTTCGAAAAACCCCACTGCTTGGACTGTTCCCTTCTCATCAGGATTGCTACAATAAAGCGCTAATACAGCTTTGGAATCCACCACATGCTTATTCTCATCTGAAAGCAAGCGTGGCACCCATCTTGCCGAGACTTTTTTTCACACCCAGCTTTTCATATAAAATTGATTACATTGTACCTTGCCAACACCTGTAGCCTCAACTATTAAACACACTGTAATTCACCTGACATTCAAAACCATATCCTGGATTTTGTCAATCATATCAGGGGTAGTCACTTCCACTGGTCGTCCTTAACTAGGTTCACCTTGTGTCGATGTACGGCCACATTTAAACTCCTTTTTGTTTTTTTCCAGTTGTAAACAGTTGCAAATACAGGAACAGATGTGCCATGAACTTGATCCAACTCAGCTTTGATCTCCTTGGGTTTTAAACCCTTAAAAATGTAAATGTTTTATATCCGCTCAAAACTCACTGTTTCCAATTTTTTTTTTTTTAATGCTTAAAGGTTTTTTTTATAAAATCAACAACACAAATTATGAGCTTTTAAAATGAGCTCGTTTTGTTCAGCTGATTTTGACAGAAACTTTGTCAGCCACTTGTTGAATAGTTAAATTGGCTGTGAAAAAACCATTTGCAAAACTATTGTTTTCTAAGGACTTAAAAACGTCCCTGACATTATTGTAACAAAGATGGTAAAAATCATTGATATATTTACAAAAAGGAACATTTGAAAGACGTTTTATTACTTGAAATAACTGGACAAGGATATATTGGCATACAAATATTGTCAATCAAACATATCACATAGCTAGAGCTTACCTCTGGTGTCTTGATAGAACTGCACAAGGATATAATTCGTGACATATAGATTCTACCAATCAAACGTATCACATATGTAGCTAGAGCTTACCTCTGATGTCTTGATAGAACTGCACAAGGATATAATTCGTGACATATAGATTCTACCAATCAAACGTATCACATATGTAGCTAGAGCTTACCTCTGATGTCTTGATAGAACTGCACAAGGATATAATTCGTGACATATAGATTCTACCAATCAAACGTATCACATATGTAGCTAGAGCTTACCTCTGATGTCTTGATAGAACTGCACAAGGATATAATTCGTGACATATAGATTCTACCAATCAAACGTATCACATATGTAGCTAGAGCTTACCTCTGATGTCTTGATAGAACTGCACAAGGATATAATTCGTGACATATAGATTCTACCAATCAAACGTATCACATATGTAGCTAGAGCTTACCTCTGATGTCTTGATAGAACTGCACAAGGATATAATTCGTGACATATAGATTCTACCAATCAAACGTATCACATATGTAGCTAGAGCTTACCTCTGATGTCTTGATAGAACTGCACAAGGATATAATTCGTGACATATAGATTCTACCAATCAAACGTATCACATATGTAGCTAGAGCTTACCTCTGATGTCTTGATAGAACTGCACAAGGATATAATTCGTGACATATAGATTCTACCAATCAAACGTATCACATATGTAGCTAGAGCTTACCTCTGATGTCTTGATAGAACTGCACAAGGATATAATTCGTGACATATAGATTCTACCAATCAAACGTATCACATATGTAGCTAGAGCTTACCTCTGATGTCTTGATAGAACTGCACAAGGATATAATTCGTGACAAATAGATACTGCCTGAGCCTACTGTGACAACGCATGACTTGTGATTCTCCCTGACCACCTGCTGACGCCCCCGCTATGGACGGTGGATGGGGCCCGAGGTCTCACTGTCCTAGAGAAAGTCCTCAGTGTGTAACGCGCTTGCGCCGTGTTTGGATCGTTACCGCGCCGCCGCGACTGTCATCTCGCCGTTATCATGGTTTGAATTTATTCCCTTTATACCTGGTAGAAGAATATTTGGGGTTTGTTTATTCGTTGACAGTTTATTTGATAATTATTATTTTGGTATAGTATGATTGCCGGCACCTAATTTATCTAGGGCATTAATGTTAAATATCGGTATGTTAAATATACGAGTAATTTTGATTTTTCATTTTAATTAATTCTGTTGTATTTAGGATTTTATTGAGTTCAATAATTAAAATTTCTTGGTGAATAACGTAGTTTGGATGGTAATATTCTTCACAGTAAGACACCTGCTAGAAGAATATTTGCGTTGTATACGATGTTAACTGTTCGGACATTATTTGATTGAATTGTTATTTATTCAGTATGTCAAAACGCTGGTAATTCATTTTTACTTCTAGTTTTGGGCTTAAAATTTAAGTAATTACGAGCGATTTTGTTATATTTTGAATGTTTTTTTCTTAATCTAATAGTAAACATGTCTCAGGGAAGATATAGTTTAGATAGTGGTTGAAGAAGAAAATTCTAATTTTAAGTAATCCCGACGTGAAGTTAGGTTTACCCACCTTGGATTAACTATCTAACTAACTATGTAATTCGGATCAAGGTTCGGGGTCCTTAGAATTTTACTTGATTATTAACGCCATTGCATACCTAGTATAATTAGCCTACTATATCACATATTCAACTAGTTGCATTGACATATATAACGCTGAATCGTCGTACTTGTTACATTGAATTGGACTTAATCGAGTGAGAATACACGTTGAACATTTATAACTGTAGTTTTGGTTAGTAAGTGAGCTATAAATTTGAAACAGTTGTATTTGTCGAGAACAATTTTATCATTTACACTCAATTCGTCAACGATGTGCCGTGTTTGGTCGTGAACTTAACTTAAGGCTAAACAAGATTTCTGAAAATATATCTCAGTCGAATCTCAGTGTTTATTTCCCAGGAAATCTTTCAGGCTAAACTCGTTTTGGTACCTCAAACACGTAAACGATCAAATGCTAGTCAAAATCTAACTTCGATCATTATTGTTTTTTTTATTAGTAGGAAAATTGATATATAAAATTCTATTTGAAAAGTGTTTTAAGCCCACTTGGAGTGGTTTTGATTTTGGCATCACGAGCTAAGTGAGTTATGAGAGGAGGCATGCAGTATTTAATTTTAACAACTAAACATGCAACACCACCGTTAAAATTTTTCAACTTGTAATACTAAAAAGTGGGTTTTAATATTTGATTACGATATAAATCATTGAAACTTGTTCTAAAGATTGATGAAATATATAGTACCAAACAATTAATATGTATTATAGTTCTACATACATTTTAAGAATCGCCTAAAAATGTAGGTATACCTATTCCTTCAGGAACTAAATGTCATTTTATCCTGTATGGGAATTAGGATTATACAATATCGTAACACGGAATCTACGTGTTTCCATGTTTGCTTTTGGAGTGGAACTTTTGTCTATCTTGGGGCCATGTCGACCAATTAGGAAGATGATTTTCCCTTACGCTCAAAGTGACGCGGATCTTCCATACCGGAATTAGCAAAACAGGGAAATTAGCTGAACAATTAAGTAATAATTAGAAACCATCTTCTTGTTCAAAACCCTTCGACATGAACGTGGCTGATTAGAGTACCATTACATTATTACTTTCGTCATTCGTGGAACATTTCCCTGTGGATCTTCAAAATATTACCACTCTATATAATTGTTATTTATGAAAATCTGGAATAATGAAATCTACTTTTTCAAACAACTTTTTAGCTACATGTAATATTATTGTTGGAGTAATATAAAATAACTTGTTCGTTAGCAATTCGATAGCGTTTGTATAGTTAGTTATAAAACCGATAGTGACCATATAGAATACTTCGTGGATAAAATTCAGAAAACTTCAACACAAATTAGGTAATTACAGTTAATTGTTTGGTAAGCACTTCGCTTAGTAATAAAAATATGTTACTTTACAACAGTTGCCTGAGTCTACTGAAGGTTACAGTGTTTACAAATGGCAAATAAGGGTCAAGGACCATACCCCACTAAATCAACTAAATTTGTTAAAGGATATGGCAGTTTTTGCGACCGTTTGTGGGAAGGAACCACAGGAAATACTAGTTTGCCTTCGTGAGGAAAAAATAACGCTAACCATCAATTGATCCTTGTTGTTTACAATCAGAAGCGTAATAATTCGTATACACAATACAGTAGTTTGCTGATTTAAGTTCTATAGTTACTTTAAGGATCTTTATATACTCAGTTTGTCGTGAAATTTGTAAACTATTCGTGGGAACCAAAGAGGGGGTTTTAATATTAACAGGGATGATTAAATTTGTATTTTACGAAAGTATATGTTCGTGTAAAATAAACTAAAGCAGTTTTTGCGATCCCGTGTGAGGTATAATTCACGTGAACTACTTAGAACAACGCCAATGAATTGATCAACAATCCTCGACAATTCTAGATAATCGATTGACTATAAGACTTTATTGACTATAGTTTACATCACGCCATGTCCTGTAATTTGTGACCAACTGTTAACTTTCATGTTATTTTTAGACGGAGGTTTGTGCTAGGATATGTATACACAGACCTGGCAAGTCGACCTCTTTTCTGGCCGTTTAAAAATTAGGTATCAGGTTTACGGTGCGGCGTTACAAAATCTACCAATTTCAGAAATCAATTTTACAGCGTAACTTACAAACTAATCAAATACATAAAGTTTTAATATTACTTCGTGACAAATATTTAAATTTTGAAATCAAGGAATAAATACATACAGAAAACAGGAAATTTGTCATGCGAATTTAAATTTTAGGTCTTCTAAGTCAAGAAGACCTAAAATTAAAAGTGTATGGTATAACAGGATAACTAAAAAAGGTTAGCATGATATGAAATACGAACACAGTATTCGGCAGAGACTGAGCGAAATGTATATTCTTCGTGTGAACTATAAATTCGTAAGTTTTCAAAATAATTACAATCTCATTTTGAAGCTAGTTTAAGGCGTTAACATACGTTAATATTCTTCTACTACGTAGTTATTAGTGAATCCCACTTTTTGTAGGACCCCTAGAACTGTGGTGAAAGTCAATACAGATATAGTAAAGACATACGGGTGTATAATGATGTGCAAAGTGGGGAGTTGACGTGCAAACTGTGGGAGTTCGCGTCGCCATGATACAACGAAGGAACTCTAGGAGGTTCATCCTCTCAGAGCTGTCACAGGAGGAGGAGGAACCCGAGGTTGAGGTTGAGACCCCAGCCACCCCTGAGCCAATCCCGGACACACCACCTCCGACTCAGAACGAGATACTAAAATGGAGGTCCTTAAAGTCGCTCAGATCTCAGATAACGTAAGTGTTGGGTTTTCAACATTTCTCTCTGATTTTTGTACAGATTTTGATTACTTTTTAGGAGTTTGTTTCCCCCATAAATGTTAGTTTTTGATCTGTCATCGTGTAATAATCTCTTTGTTCGATTGTAATGGGAGAAACGTTAGCACGAATGTTAAATAACAATAGTCAAGTAACGAATTACTTACGATATTCAACTATATGGTGCAAAGACCATTACAAATTTGGACAGCATTGGTTTTACAAAGAGCCATACATGCCAAACTTAGATTACAACCAATCGGTAAAACAACATTTTGGTGAGTTGAATATTTCCACTGTACATATATATGGATTTTACATTTTTCAATCTATACATACGCTATAAACTGAAATGAATAAGAATACAAACCCACTATTGGGAGCCGCACATAATATCTTCATACTTGAAATCGAAACTACCCAGCCATCCAGATACATAATCATCTAGAGTTTTATAATAAAAACCCTTAGCTGCAGGTGCTAGGTTCTTTAACTTTCATACAGGGTTATTGAAAATGGTGCAAAACTTAACGGTTAGTACGTCTGTTTCCGTGATTTCAGCTAGGGCGTGTTTATAAGTTTGTTTTGACTAGGTTTTTTTGTCCCAGTAACTTAGTTGAGTACCACGGTCCACGAAACCTGTTAACAAATGGCTCAATAAAAAATAAGTATTTTGCGTTTTAGTTTGCTCATACTAATTTATATTGTTAGTGTTCAGCGTAATTTTCGGACCAAATCTAGGAAGGAGGCTCCTCATCGGAACTGTATAGATCGTTGGATCAGACATTTCAATACAACTAGACGTTTGTGCCGGGAAGATTCCGGGTCGTCATCAGACTCTGCCAGACGCTGTGGAGAGAATCTAAGCTATACGTTTAGTACAGTAGTGGACATCAGCTGAGACAACCCATGACCTTGAAAAACCTTATAAGTACACCCTTTCTATTATTGTTACAATTTGCTGTTTGAAATCACTGAAACAGACGTACCAACCGTTTCATTTTGCACCATTCTTATTAAATACCCCTGTATGAACGGAATGTGTTTTGGACCTTTGGACCTGATGATCATGTACGCGAGCATAATGAAACTATAAAGTTAATAAATAAATTAACCGTTATGAATTAGTGATCCCACCACAGTCAAAATTCACTGGTCGCTAATAATAATAATAATAATAATAATAATAATAGTCAATTCTCAATTCTCGGCGATATTACTATTAAAACGTATACTAATAAATGATGGCCAAAGCTAATAAATTAATATTGTAAAACGTGCTTGATATGTGTCATCAACCAAAGTTAAATCATTTCAAAACTTAATAAACATGTTAAAATGCTATACACTTTTGACAAGTTGTATTACATTAGGTAGCGTTTTTAAGCAATTACGTAGAACCTATTAAACATCTCATTTAAATGCATTAACGTTAGAAGTGTTTTCTGTGCCCTATTGTTCGTGTTTAGAGATTCACTTTTGGGTGGTTTGGTGATGTACATCACTGTCAAATGTCTATAACTGGTTACAGGGTGTCCACATTTTGGAAAGTCATGGAGATTAATGACAAATTTTCTGTGGACACCCTGTGGTTATGAAACTCAATTTGGATTTGGTCAGTTTATAGAGGAATTCAGGTTGAATATACAGTACTGCGGTCTTCAGGCCGTTGTATCAGCACAACACAATATTTTAGACTCAGCATTGTGCATCCGTCGCCTTAGCTCGATCAGCTGGATGTACTGTATTTAAAAATTATAAGTGAGTGGAGTTTTGTCCGTTCCACTCAATGGAAAGATTCAAGTTTTATAAAAAAAACTATTTTGGCTGTTATCCGCTTTATTTGGTATGATTTTATTTTGTGTAATAAGTTTAATGTCACCTAAACATATGCGTAAATTCTATAATAGTAGTAAAATAAAATTTACTTTTCACTATACGGGTAGAGTATTGAGTTCTTGACATATAACTGTCCTTAGCAATTAATTACATTAACACAGTTTAATCCCATCTTTCGCTTTGACACTCGTACACAATGTTTATAATATAATGTATAGGCCCTAAATGGTTCGCGACTTGTGCAGGCTCAAATCCCGCCAATCACAAATGGCCTTAAGCTTTCTGATGATTTCGTAACCCAGTGGTTTGCTGCGAGTCAAACTGCCTGGAGATAAATAAGGATGGACCTCTCAGGCGTGGTACCTTTTCTGCATGGAAGAAGTTTCGCTTTTGAAAGCCATGCTCTATATTCTATACAATTAAGCCCCTAAATACTGCTTTTTACTTGCAGTTAATTGGTCCTTTTTTCAAGTGTATGCCATATTGCCCCGTTCAAGGTAGAATACAACCGTGAACCTCAATACGTAATCAACAGCAATATCGGGATTCCCTTGCACAAGGTCGTCAGTGACGCCATCATTTATCTAACTTGAGCAAACACTCAACTTATCAACTCTACGTCAATGCGTTATCACGTAAATCCAATATTGAAGGAATGTGCAATAATTAACTACGTTTGCGTTGTTTTATCACTTTTTTTATAATCGAGATTGTGTTCAACGTAAATTTGAATACAATCTGATACCCTGTTAACGTTATTAAAAACTAATGTTATATCTATAATCGCATATAATTCGCAATCCGGAGGCTACTCACACCACAATAATGTTATATTTTTTTCATGCCATATCCAAAATATGGTTATTATCTGGCGATGATCACTTGACCTCTATAGGTACATTTATGGATCGGGATTGGCTTTAATCAATATTCACTTATTATGTCAGCATAGTTTAGTTTATTAAACAAACAATAGACAATAGACAATTAATCTTTATTTACACATTCATTAAGAATAGTAATAGCGTCAAACAACCTCTAATATGACATTGTATGTTCAATTTGGGCCTGTGACTGTATTAGCGTCTCAAAACTTAAATAGTTATACCTACTAATCTGGGTTTGGATACTGTGCGTTTTCCAAACAAGGTGACAATCTCTCGAACTCGTCTGTCAAAGTATGCTCAACGAACATTAACAAATTATAATAATAAGCTAATAAAATAAAAATGTGGTGGTTCAAAGACACCTTGAAAATGTACACAGCGGGTTGCTTTTACTAAAAAGGTTTTACAAAAGTAGATGATTCCAAAAAACTACTAGGCCTATATTTTACCAAATTCGAATATTTAAAAAATTGTGTAAATTGATATTTAGTTTGAAATCATACATGTAAATTATAGTTTAAAAGGTGACTTACATTTTCCACGAGTTGTATTTATTTGAAACCAAGTACAGTCGTGAAGTAATGGTTGTTATTTGAATGTAGAAAAGTCGGCGAGCCTCCTAGATACAATAATCTTATTTAGTCAAGTATATAATGCTAAAGTTAGATAAATTATGTAAATTTTCACGGGTAAATACTTAATATAATAACTGGTATAAATTTGTTCTATCTTGTCAGAAAACAATCCTAAGAATCCCAAGAATAATTTCGTCAATTACTCCTGCTTAAATGGAATGACCATACAAATGAGAAAGCCAAGGTTTCAGTTAATGATACAATACACAGTCAATCGCCGCTAACAGTTTCCTATACATGTATATGCTTTCCGAATACCCTCGCCCAGGGTGTTGCAATGCGCGTGGTTTTTGCCCTCTATGAAAGTGAGTATTCGTAACAAAAACTTGACCTCAGCTCGATGTCCTGAATAAACAAGGACGGCCGTAGGACGCCAGACTACCAATTTGGAAATGGAAACTTACTAGTAGGGAAATGCTAATGATAACGCTACAATCAAGCCGGTTGAGTTTACCATGCCATGATTATGCCGAGAAAATGTGTTACTTTGTCAGAGTCATAGACGTCGGAAGTAGCCACAGTTCCTGAAACTAAAAGTAAATTGCTCATTTGGAATTGGATAACAATATCGCTCGATTCTGTTAACCATGGCGCGATACAGTCTCATTGGTTCTTATAGTTCTAGTTTTTATTCTCTTGTGGGACAATACACAGACTACAATTCAATTATGAGCCATATAGTGGTTTTTTACCCATTATATTTATTATATATTTTATATTTATACCTATCTTACCCCTTACATGTATTGTATACAGGGTGTCCCGGAACTCTCTACCAATATTTTAGGGCATTGTTCCTGAGTAAGAAACATATCTAAATATGATATTTAAACTGTCCGGAAGTCCTTAGTTACTCACACGGCCGCCATTTTGGTTTTTCATTTATTTTTTGTAGTTTTGGATACGAAATTGAAACTTTGCACAAACATTAATGACAACTTGACAAAGCAACAAACAAATTATGAAAATTTTCAAATTCATAAAACAAATTTTGTTACTGAAATAACTCAAAACTCGTTGATTTTACAAACGTTTTATATGGCTGCCATTTTATTTTATGAATTATAAAAATTATCATAATTTTTTGTAGCTTTGTCTGCTTCTATATTAAAATTAAATTTATTTTCTCAAATTATAGTTCGATATGCTAACAAGTTTTTTACAGCGAAATTATCCTATACAGGGTGTCCCGGACCTCTCTACCAATATTTTAGGGCATTGTTCCTGAGTAAGAAACATATCTTAATATCATATTTAAATTGTCCGGAGTCTTTTAGTTGTTAATTCAATTTTATAAACATAAAATTATTGCCCACTGATTATTGTAGAGGTGTGTGTTAAAATTCGAATTAAAAAGTAATCCAAAATTCTGTATTTTGTGAATAGTTTCTAACGGATAAGGTACTTAATCATAACTCACAAACAGAGACCACATTTTGATTCGAGCCTTGTGGGTAATATTTAATGACCAATACCAATACGTCAAATTAAGGTCAAACAACTTACTTAAACCTAAGATCTTTATAAATCGTGTGAGAAAGTCCTAACAAAGATAATGCTGAATCAATGTTGTTATGAAATGATCACATTACAGTTGAACACTATTGCGGTATGTCGGTGGGTCATATTAGGAGTTTGACTAAGTTCTCTGTAATCCGCCTTACTTACACGTTGTATAGTTTATCTAAAAAGGAAAACTTATCGCTTAGGAAAGTAACCGTGATATAATTACAATAAAAAATTCGTTTTCCTACAGTCACCTGACAAAGTGGGCTTCCTTGCACTGATTGTAGTACAGAACGTTGCTGATTGCTGCACAAAACAGCGTGCTTTTATTAGCCACGTAATCCGTATACGTTTGGAAATAGGTTGGCAACACTTTAAGATACTACGAGTACGATCAGCTGGTGCAGCGTTTCCCATTTCGTTCAACGCTTGGATTTAACCTAACATAAAACGTGTTGTTAAGTGTTTGAAAAACTATTTTTTTCATTTTTTGTAGTAACTGTAGGTAAAATATAATGTGTAATACGAGTGCAAAGTGCATTTGCTGCACTAAGGAAACTTTCCACACTCGCCCGCGGCTCTATCACTTAGATAAAATCCATTGGTGATTTGGCGGGATTTTAACCCGAGACCTCGACCTCAGGGACCAAAGTCGCTCGCTCTAACCACTAGACCAGCTCGCTCCCGCGACGTTTGTACGAATGACAACGACCAATATTAAAATACGGTAAAGCGTATCCAAAATCCATGTCAGGTTTGACATCCACACTGGTTCCGTTTATTACACCTCTGGTTACTATGGAGGCGTTATATCTTCAAAATTCTGATAAACATTATGAAATGGAATACGTTTTATACTCGTTATTCTGGAGGAAACGACGCGTCGCTTAAATTCTGGTCAATCTCGAACCACGAGTTAATGGCTTATTTTGAAATTCAAAAGATCTCAAACATTACACAAGAGTTTGGTATCCAAACGCAGTCCATGGAGACTTACAGGGATTATATGAACAAAATGTGACTAAATTTAGGTTAAATTGTACCTCGCGGGTTAAGTATCACTTTTGTCTGTCACGTTTTTATTCCTGTTAGTAAGGATAATCTACTGTCTCAAGTTTTTACTCAATGAGTTGAGTTAGGCTATGTTTATTTTTGCGTATCACATCTCTATGGATTACCTTGTGGGTTAGTTTCACCTATTTTTGTCATGTTTTCACCCCTGTCACTTAGGCTTTATCTATATTCTCAAGTTTTTTCTTTTCCCGAAGTTTTTACTCTGAGTGTCAAGTTTCTCCTTTAAGGGTTAAAATTTACCCTGTGGTAGGTTTCTCTGTGTGTAATTTTTTTTAGATATTTGAGCCAGGTATCTATTGCCTCAAGTTCAGTCGCTGTCCCAGGGGGGGTTGATCTCCCCAAAATGTCAGGGTGGGCCCTGTTTTTAAGCTTTATATTTTACAGGGTAGGAGGGGGCTTCCCTTCGAAATAAAATTCCGTCACTGCTCAAGCTTTTAACGTGTGTGTAATTTTTACTCTGTGTGTACATGTTTCCTCTCTGGGTTGATTTTACCTCCGTGTAACCTTTTACTTACGTGAGCCAGGTTCCATCTGTTGTCTCAAGTTTTTACTTTTTAGCCTGAGAGGACAATGGTTACCCCGTCATCTTCGACCCTGCCAGTCATCTCCAAGCTATTTGTCGACCATTACTACAGTCACCACTAATTGCAAACATAACTTGTGTTCGTGGCATCATGGAGGACTGGAGGAAAGGAATCCGAGTTGTGAAAACACATGTTTGTTTTACCCGCCTTGTGCTTGTCAAGCCAGACGGCGAGGTCGAACGAAGTCTTGTCGGTAGAAGCAAGAATTACCTCTCACGTTTTTAAAATTACTGAAAACACAATAAATTACAAAAATATAATAACAATTGTAGTAAAGAATCTAGTGGCTCAAAACGTGTTGTGTTCGTACAACTTTAGCTTAATGAAAAACAGGTATTTAGTGATTCGGTATTTATTATTTCATTGTAAAATACATAAAAATACATAAAATAACAGAGAAAGATGGGGCCTAGGCCTATTATAGTTAAAAGTAGTTAAATCGTGTCCATAAAACTGGATGTCGTTTACTTAAACTAAAAGTATTTCGTCTAACACAATAAATTTATTATTAAATATTATATAAACATTACAGAAAACGTACTTATTTGGCCGTATTATTAATTAATACTTTGTAGGCTTACGATTGGGTTTCCTATCCTCCCTATGGCCCGATACCAATGTTTTCTAATACCTTATCGCTCGATAGATATGATTAAGATAATTTGTTTTTCTTAATGTTGAATATGTTCTGGTTGTGAATATGATTGGGTTATTAATTTTTATCGCGTCTAATACGTGTAACACGTGCAATACGGTGTCCAGCTCTGGGGCTACATATAAATATCAATGGTCTGGGGCTATAGTCCTCGCCACCCTAAGTTGAGGCAGCCAAAGGCCGCACGGCGTATATCTAGTGCGACCTTTGGCTGCCTCAACTTAGGGTGGCGAGGACTATAACAACCATGTAGGTACTGAACTTACAAAGCCAGACCTTATAACACTTTCCCATCCTCATGCGTTATCGTATTGTCCTGAGGAATGATCGCAGAGGTTGTCTCAATCGCCTACGTACCCGTGAGAACTAACCAATATACCAAAAAGTAACATTCACGCGACAAGGAAATGTCAGAGAAAGGATTGCTTCAGCCGGAACTTCTGAGTGTGAAGCAACCATAGTCCTTTATTGCGCTAGACCAATTTCTACTCTGTAGTCCATTTCGGGGATCACACGAAATACCTCTGCAGGGCAGAAATGTTCGGTGACTTATTGTAAGTACATACGTAGTAAACCCGTAATCTGTTTATTATTGCAGCGAAAGCTGCTTTCCCAAGTGTGGATATGGGATTTGGATTTATGTTGGGTTGAGTTGATCGGCACTTTCATCCGTATTGGTTATCTATAGTTGTGACATTCTGATTTGTGTTTGAAAGCAATTTGTTCTGTTTATTTATTTTGTTTTTAGTTCTGCGAAAAGTCCAAAAACTTAGATGCTAAAAGACTCTCAAAAGTACAATACCAAAATCAAAGTAAATTCATCTATAATTTTCTCGTTCACAAAAAAAAAAATATTGCCTTTGACGGTATCCTATTAATAAAAACTTATATTCTCTGAGTTATAGTTTCACTTGCTATCCCAGATCTTGCTTAGTTCAATTTTGTGTGTTCATAAAAACGTGTCTTGTCATACGAAAAAATAAGTTTCATGTTTCAAGTTGGTAATGAAAATAATTTATTGGGAAGGTCAAACCACGACCTACTCCAGAAGGTGAGGACTCGCTGCAAGGTCGCAGGTTCAATCCCCACCACACTGTATAATTACGTGCTGGAGGAAGGGGGAGCAGTTTGCCTAATGCCTATCTCTTTCTGTAAAGAACGGAGGGCCTACAGATTAGTGGAACACAACTGAAGAACTGTTTGCTTAATGTACAAATATCTCTAGTAGCCGTACTGTATTTTGAATTGATATTACAATATTTGATTAGAGACCTTGGTCGTGAAAGTTATGAGGCTGTTCGGGTCTCTGTGACTGTGACACGCTGACGTAACTGCAGCACCTTGCCCACAGGAGAAAGTACTGTACTTCGATAACACTTTCTTTGTTCTGTCATTCCTCTATGCCTCTCGTCCTCGTCTTATATTCTTCTACTTTTACTTCTAATGTTTCCTCTTTTAGGTGTCTTTTGCCAATTTTATTGTTGCTGGCGGGTTTTTGATCTGACGAGGCCTTCTATATCACTATGACACGAGTTATAGATATTCACGAAACTAAGACATATTCTAATCTAAATACAAAAGCAATACCAGTGAGGGATTAGTGAGATGATTTGTGTTGCGCAGCTTTTTTTACAGACTGAGGTCACTTTTTTTAGCCTGATCCAGTTTGTTTGGCAAAATATACAACTTGTGGTTTTAACCACAACAATTTCGAAAACTCAAAAATTTAAGACCATTGTATTTTTCTTGTAAAAAATGGTGCAACAATTTATAAATAAATAAATAAATTTCCATACCCCCCGGCGAGGCCCTAAGCCTTCTGCCTGCAACTCCTCCCCCCCCCCCCTTCAGGGCAAAATCCTGCTGGATACGCAAATGATGACCCTCAGTCGTCAAAGTTTTCAGGCAGCAACAAACACTCCGGCCCTGCACTCAAAGTCGACGAATTAATCTTAATGTTCTCCTACATTTAAATAATTATCGGTATGAAAGTGATTTGAGTAAATCGCTTGGTACATTTTCGCCATAGAGTTTGAGTATACAGGGTGAATAAAAAGTCAAGCCCTCTATAATTTTGTAGTAAATATCCAGAGATACAGTATCCTTTTGGTGGTCGTACGATCTTAGCAGGAAGTTTCATTTTACGATTTTGAAATATTTTAATGTCCTACAGAAAGGGGGATTTTGGGGGCAACTCAACAATTTTAAATGTACCTAAACCCCCTTCAAGTGACACCTCATTTTGAAGTGTTTACAAAAACTTAAAGAATGGCGAATACCATAGTTCACTATCTCATCTCTATCCAAAATGGTAGCCTGTCAAATGTTATGGAAAATCAACGGTAATATTGGTTCGTAATGATAATATTTACAACCATTTTGGACAGAGAAGAGATACTGTAGCGAACTCTGGTTTTCACCATTCTTTAGGTTTTTGTAAACACTTCAAAATGAGGTGACACTTGAAGGGGCTTTACATTTAAAATTGTTTAGTTGCCCCCAAAATCCCCCTTTTTGGGGGCACTCAAAAATTTTAAAATCATAAAATGAAACTTCCTGCTAAGGTTGCACGACCACCATACGGATATCTACTTATGAAAGTATTAGATGGAGGGGTCTTGACTTTATATTCGCCCTGTATAATTTTGCATTTTAACAGCCTATTTACTTATTTACGGTAAATTAAAATTAGTGACTAACCATTTTTTTGTCTGAAAATCCAATAGGCCTAATAAGAAATTCCACTTTAACGTTTGTAGCCAGTACAGTAGCAAAAAATCCCGTTTCATCCAGCGTATGCTCTGAATATCCCGTATTCGGGAATAAAATCCCACGCGTGGACATTCTGGTTTCCATTCATAATGTAGACTTTACTTACCAAGATGAATCATGCGTTGTCATTGGTCAAGAAAAATCACGCCACCATCGAGGAGTGGAGGATTCGTTCATATCTGGCATGACGTCACGTTGTTTAGTCAAAACGTCATCTTGCTTTGCTCCTGAGTCCTGTTGTCCGTATCTCTTAACACAGCTGTATCTGATTCAGCTGTCAAAATGACTTAAATACTTTAGGCCTACCTTGTAAACTCTTACGATGTATATTTTCAATGGCATGGGATAATAGTTATTACAGGCTGTGTCTTTTGGTATGATTTTAAATGTTGTCACTCCCGTGCTTGTTTCTGGTGAAAATTTGTGTTTATGATTATGAAGCATAACCTAACTTAACATTGTTGTCATCTACCCTACCATGACTAAATGTAAATGTGAGTACTCGAATTTGAATGGTCTCGAATTAGAGAAACATTTTAATGGAAAGGATTACAGCGAAACAAAATGCTCTATGAGGTATGATAATTTGTACCTGAATTAATTGTTAAAGCGACTCTAGGTCCTAGGCTTTCCTGTGTTATTATTTTATAGGTTAGTTATAACTATTTTCACAATAATACTAGCGGCGTAAACTATTTGTGAGCAGTAGGACTTAATCAACATTTTAGAAACTGACTTAGCTTTGCAATTAATATAAGTTAGGCCTAAAGGCCACGGCTATACTGATAGGCCTAACCTTTGAGATAAAAACCATGAATTTATCTTAACTGGGCTACGCTACTATCGATTGAGAATATCGATTAGATTAGTAAACCTTCATTTTATTTTTAACTTAGGATAGGCCTATATAAATTATAAAATTAAACTGTTAAACCTATTAAAAACTGCTGATGATAAAAAAATTGATTGACGGTTTACTAATCCAATCGCTGTTTTCAATCGATAGTAGCGTAGCCTAGTTAAGGAACTGTACCCCTTAACTTAATCCTTTCAGTGCTATGCGAATATATATCAATATTTTCTTATATCGTTATATGTATATATTGATATACATACCTATTGAATAACTTAGGCCTATATCGTTGTGCGTCTTTTTCCCAAAAAAAGCTATGAAACAATATAACTTATCGTTGTTCACGTTTGATCTGAAAAGTGCTTAGCGACGATTTATTGTGCCGGCGCGACTTTGGAACGTGTGTAAATGGGCATAGGCTATCGGTTGGGGTTGACTCAGTTAAGAAACTGTACCTCTTAACTTAATCCTTTCAGTGCTTTGCGACAATATATCGTTGTGAGTCTTTTTCCTAAAAAGTGCTATGGAACAATATATCTTTGGTCACGTTTCATCTGAAAAGTGCTAAACGACGATTTATTGTGCCATTGCGACTTTGGATCGTTTGTAAATGGGCATAGGCAATCGGTTGGGGTTGACTCGGTTGTTGTTTCGAAACAGCATATGATTTATTTCGATTCCTCATATGATTGAGGCCCAATATATCGTTTCTTAGCACTTTCGAGATAAAAAATTTTATTTTAGATACCGGTTTTGTTTCACACACACTACACTTCGCCTCCGTGGCAAGCCTAGCACTTTTTAGACTAAATAAGTAAATAGGCCTACCTCTAGCATTTTTCGGAAAATTTACTAAAAAAAAAATTTGCATCGGAAGGGTTAAGTAGAGGTATTTGATGTTTTGGCCTTAAATTTTTTACAAACGTATATAAGTACTGTCTTCGTAATCCAGATTTGTTATTGCATTAGCCTTATAGCCGTTTCGGAGGTTAAGTTACTCTATCGTCGGGTGTGTAGTCGTACACTAATCTAAATGTTTAGTGTAGGAGGCTACAGGGTGAGTTTTAAAAGAGTTCCCCCCCCTACTGTTTTCTACATTTCTTAAGATATCAACCCCGGACCACGTCAGATCACTGTAGAGTAGTAAGTACCTACTTGATTTTGACTGGGTAGGTATACATTTATGGCCGCCATCTTGGATCCGCCATATTGGATACCTACAAAGTTTTTTTTTAAATGTAAAGGTAGGGTTGTGACCCATTATTTCAAACTAGAATTTTACGCTGATTACAATGCCGCAATTAGTTTTTAAAAATCTTTATCCGTTCTAAAATTATGAGGACTTTTTATACATTTATTTTGAGCCCATTTTAACATTGTGCATTTTTACAAACTAAGACCATAATCTCAAAATAGTATTAGATAAAGATAAGTATACACCACCATTTATTGTCGACCTATTTTCACTTGGTTATGACGGATGTATTTTTTCGACCGCCATCTTGGATCCGCCATTTTGAAATGTGACAAATTAATTTAAATATGAAGGTGATGTTGTGACCCATCATTTTGAGCTACCGTACTTTTTTATGCTGAACACAATGCCGCAATCCGTTTTTCATTTTCTATATTTGGTTTTTGAAATATTGAAGTTTTTGAATAAGATAATTTTAATATTTCATCAAGAATGCTTGATAACCAAAAACGGATTGCAGCATTGAGTTCAGCATAAAAAAATAGTTCAAAATGATGGGTCTAAACACCACTTTTCATATTTAAATTAATTTATCAGATTTCAAAATGGCAGATCCAAGATGGCGGCAAAAAAAAAAATACATCCGTCATAATCAAGTGAAAATAGGTCAACAATGAATGGTGGTGTATACTTATCTTTATCTCGCACTATTTTGAGATTATGGTCTTAGTTTGTAAATGCACAATGTTAAAATGGGCTAAAAATCAAGTTATAAAAAGTCCTTATAACTTTAGAACGGATAAAGATTTTTAAAAACTAATTTCTGCATTGTAATCAGCGTAAAATTCTAGTTGAAATAATGGGTCACAACCCTACCTTTACATTTGAAAAAAACTGTTTTGTATCCAAGATGGCGGCCAAAAATGTGTACCCAGTCAAAATGGAGTACTTACTACTCAACAATGATCTGATGTGGTCCTTGGTTAATATTTTAAGAAATGTAGAAAAAAGTAGGGGGGGGGGAACTCATTAAAAACTCACCCTGTATTTATCTACACACAATCTGCCAAATTGAAAAAAATCATTTATTATTTTATCAACTTATTTTTTCGATATTAGGTTAAGTTAATTCTTTTCAAAGAACTGCGTAGGCCTATAGGCCTAACTGTTTACTAGCTTGGACAACGGTTCGTATTAAGATGGCGACAATCTACCAATGTGAACCTTGGAAACTACAAAAACTTATGGTATATTATTTGTACTAAGAGTGAATATTTATTAGTGAATACCTAGCATCAGAAAACGGTTATAATTGTGGAACACTCCTGCCATACAGACATCAAAACAGATATAATGCGGATGTAAAAAACTGTATGTTATCCTAGTATAAAAACGCAGATTGTTATAGTTGATGAGATACCAAATATGCACATTACATTGAAAAAGGACGTTCAAGGGCTAGGTAGCCAAACTTCAGTTGTGTCTAGTTAAAAATTATTATAGGCCTATTGTAACGTCTATTGTTGAAGTTAGTCAATTTTTATTATTCCATTTTGGAATTGTTATTGTACTATTCTGTACTTTATTGGTCATTAAGTAAGAGTGGTCATAAATAGACTTTCTGCTTGTTAAACAGTAGGCTTACTTATTGTGCCAGTGATTGCCAGAACATTTATATAGGGCCTACACCATTCCCCCCCCCCCCCCCACCAGACTTCACTGCTAAACATTAGGCTATTTGTAATTGCCAACGTTTAAACTGACTTATCATAACCAAACCCAATAATGATCGTATTTATTTTTTTAATTGGAAACTTAACAAATTATGCTAAATTTCAGTGTTTTGTTGGGAAAAGGTTTTTGAAGGTGTGTCCTCAATTTTCCCAACTTAAAAATTGGATTAGGCTAGGTTAAGAATGCCCATTTTAGACTTAGACCTTGAGTTATTGATTCTCATAACAGCAAGCTGTTTAAGTTACTCGCTTCGGCTGTTTAGTCTGTCTGATTATTTTAGGAGGTAGTTAGACCCATACATTTGGGAAAACACTTGAATACTAGTTTGGGTTTACCAATTTAGTTATATAAATGACTTCTAGTTAGAACTTTGGTCGCTAGCAATCCGTATAGGTTGTTCAACCAAAACGCCAATTGACTGCTAGAATCAACATGTTCAGTATATTCAAGTACCGTATTTAAGAGCAGCACGACATATTCCATTAGGCTATTTCTATGTGACTTGGCGAATAATACATTTTTCAACGTTGAGTTGTAAGAATTTTGTAAGTACAAAACAAAACAACACCTACCTAACAACTACCTACTACTAGATAGCTACACAATAGTTAATCTATGTGTTTAGGTAATACATTTTTTTTTTTTTTTTTTTTGTGGGGGCTGGGGTAGTGGCATACCCCTAGCTACTTCGGCCTGGAGACCTTTTGTAGCACCCTTTAATTCATTCTGACAGCCCTAGGCTCCTCAAGTAGCCCAGGAGCTGAAAGACACCCAGCTTCCTTATCTCTGTTGGTTCCAGGAATAACCTCCCCAGAGATGTAACCTATACATTGGTCTATGGGCCAACGCTGGACAGTCCAGCCATAAGTGTTCTGAGGTTTCTACCTCGTTCTCACAGAACCTGCATAGGTCTGTCTGTGACCTCCCTATGGTCCTGAGATGTTTCCTGATAGGACCGTGCCCTGTTAACACTCCTACTAGTAGACTAATGTCCCCTTTCTTAAGGCTCAGCAAGTCTTTTCAACCTTTATCAGTAGGGTCGATTAGTAATTTGGACGTCCTCATACCTGGGTGGTTCATCCAGGCCAGAGCCTTTTGAACCTTGACCCAGTCTTGGACTTTGGCTACTTACTCCAGTGAATCTAAATAAAAAGTATCTGGTTCATTGTTTCATTTCATTAATACTCAAAGAATTTTGTTAGTGTTGGTGCTTTTTCTGAATGTTTGTAGAGTGTAGTCAAGCCATCTGCCCTATACATTGGCCAGGGATTGTTGCTATGATTTAATCAGGCTAACAGCCAAGGGCTTGAGCTTAATGCTTTTGCGTTACTCACATAATTACCCTCAAAGATCAGTCAAATACTGCAAAGGATCTTGTGGAAAATCTGTAGGGTCTACGATTGTGTGTTCTTAACCGTTTGCTTATTCTCACTACTTGCACTATTATTGATTTGGGAATGGCATTATGTATTACAAAGGAAATAATTGATGTGCCTTATTGAAATGTTTAACATCGATATTCCCTTAGTGTATTCTTTGGTTGATCTTAAAAATGATCGACGACAGTACTATTAGGATCCTAACAACTTATTATAGACAACATAGTTTACTACTTTGTAAGTAATTCCTCCTTTGCAGTCCATCCTGCCTTTAACCTATCCTTGTTTCCTTCCAGAAATCGATTGCCAATATAATTTTACCTTCATCTTCCTAAGTTCTCAGTGATCCTGTAGCAAGATGAGTACGAATCCTCTAGACGGGTATGTAATATTGATTGTATTTTAAGATCAGCCTCATCAATCCTAAAAAGTGAAGCTCCTCTAATGACTTGTTTTGTCTTAATTTATTGTTACTAACTCTAATGAAGCAATTCACATCATGACAGTTAACTCTGTACGGTACTGTTCTAATTAAAAAAATGTTAGTTAATAACATCATTTATGTATTTTATAAAATGGCTTAACATTTTAAAAATCAATCTTTACTCTTTATTAGGCTAGGGGATATTTAATTTGTCAAGTAGGCTAATATTCAAACCAATAAATATTACAATTTGTAATAAACATTTTTGTAGGTTTATGATAATCTATAAATTTAAATATAAAATTTAAATTGTATTCATTTTGATCATATATTAGCCTATATATCTCTAATTATTTGTATTCTAACTGTCACAGATGCATTTTTCATATACATTTTAAGATATATTCAGTAGGAAGCTAAATACCATGAGGTAGAACAATTATGAGGTAGCTCATAATGTTATGAGTTTTATTAAAAAAGAATTATACTTCTTTAATAGTATAAAATTAATTTTACTCTTGTTTTATGAATTACTAGTTTAAACTCATTTCCTCCTAGCAAAGAAGAGTAGGCAATCATGTTGTTGAACAAGTTTTATCTGACAATCTTATCTACTATTTTGGCCTTACTGATATAAATAAGCCAAACATGTAACATGGTAAATATTTTTATTTCATTTGCATATCAAAGATTTTAAGAGTTGGTTTGAGTAATAGGATTTTAGAAGAAACCACAAGAGATCATTTAGGTACCGTACCTGTCCTGGATCCTGTCAGTCATTGTTACTTTTTCCGGACCTTTTCCATTAATTCATTAACCACTATGTGTAACAATTTACACAATTGAAATTTTAGGTTATGTCTTGGTTTTACCTTACTCTGAACATATTTGTAGATAATTCTAAAATTATTTAAACCTTAAAAACATATTGGTAAAAATAAACGGAAAAGGTCCCTCTTTCCTTCTCCAGAACTGTCATAGCCTACTAGCAGAGCAGCACATATGTATTAGTTGTTAGGTATATAAATTTCTAAAGTAAAATAGTTCATAGTATTTTGTTAATTTCAGGCCGAGTATGTCCCAAGGGACAGTGATCCATGCTCGCCAGTTGGACAAAGACTTCACTGTAGCCACTCCTGAAGAGTTTGTAAGAAGATTTAAGGGAACTAAAGTTATCAACAAGGTACGTTTGAACGTGATTTTACTCTTATAACGTCTTTAAAATATCAATTTTATCTCCTTTTGGAGAATTTCCCATATAGAGAATAAGCTATTACCGTAGGTCTCATAAGACCTAGACCCGGGATAAGTGACCATTTTGTAAAAATACGAATCTATTTTATTATAAAGCACAAAGTTATGGAAAAAATTTTTTTTTCTTTCGGAAAAAGTTTTTTGATGGTTTGAAACTGGACACAGCTGTCCTTGATCAATGGTCTTTTATTAAATCATCAAGATTGTTGAAAAAGCTGATCTTATCAGTAAGGCTATAGCCACACAGGTTTTTTCATGCGGTAAAACGTAGCTTATTTTTGTGCCGGTTGAAATCCATGAGCGGTAAAACGAAGTGGGAACCCACAGTTGAATGCTGAATTCACACGATTTTATGTTGAATTTCTTCCTAATGGCAGGTTTTTGAATAGGCTTAGTGAAGAAGAAACATCAATGATTTTACCAAATTTTAATATTAAAACAATTTTTAAGTTTACTTTTATTTTGATGACCTTTTATGTAGCTATTTACATGTAACATAGTGCGTTAAATAAAATATAAAATAAATCTACATCTTGCCAAAGTGATTGTAATTTAAATATCCGTTAAAACGTCTAGGCTCCAAGGACTCTTAAAATAAAATTTCCAACAAGTTTTCGATCAACTCTAAGAATATTACTACAATTAATTGCTCTAATCAAAGCTCCAAGTTTTCATCAATGTTAGGTTTCTTTACTATGCAGCTCCGCATGGGTTTCCTTTTAATTCCATAAATGCTTCTTCACATTTTCTTAGTTCAAGTAAATTTCTTTCCTTGTCATGAAAAACTATTAAGTGGTTCCAGTAAGGTAGAAATTTCTGGGACAAAACCTGTACCTATAGTAGTTGGCTGGACCATAAAATATTTTACGCTTTTCAAAAGAAATTACATTTATCTCGATTTACGAACAATTAAGACAGGACCACCTGTTGACTCCCGCCCGTATCGTGTGGCCAGGAACTGAGCGTGAAAACAAACTTCAAGCTTTCATAGACACGCCCGCTGCTGGGGGAAAACACACTGCCTGTGGCATCTTACATACCCCATTACATATAGTGCTGCTGCTCATATTTCTCCCGGATTTTCACGCTGCGTTTGCGTGTGAAAAAACGCCTATGTGGCTGTAGCCTAACAAAGCTACACAGATAATCTCACACCATTCTATACTTATCCTTCACTCATACTTGGGTTAAAATAAGCACCGAGGTTTCGTCCCCATCTCAATTGCTAATGCTAATGCTAAGTTCAACATTCTGAGAGCAATCACCTGGTTTTAATGTAATGCTCTTGGTCTCAAATTTCAATGTTATCAAGATTTGTTTAGTAAGTCGGAGAGAGAAAACAAACTCCCTAGAAGGCTATTATGCTAAGTTCAGTGAACAAAAACCTACATGAGATAGCTATGTTGTCACTTCTATTATGCGATCTTATATTCACCTATAAGTCCTACTCACTTAGTTCACTTGGTAGTTAGTTGTTTGCCTTCAAATTAGATTATTGAGTTATTATACTCGAGACTGTAAGTTAGTTTTCATACAATTCAATACAATGACTTACCCTGATGATTTATCTTAGGTTTTGATCGCCAACAATGGAATTGCTGCTGTCAAGTGTATGCGATCTATCAGAAGATGGTCTTATGAGATGTTCAGGAATGAGAGGGCCATTCGATTTGTTGTCATGGTCACCCCAGAAGATCTTAAAGGTAATTATTATTTAATAATAGACCTAAGTAATTTGAAACAAAAGCGTAAACAAATTATTTACCTAAACAGACTCAATCATAGAGTACTATAAAGTAAACTGTTTGATATAAATTTGCAAGTTCTTTGTTTCAATGGAGAAAGTCAAACTGTACAGACCTACCTAAATGATATGATATCTAATTATCCTGACGAGCATTTAATTCTCTTAAATACGTATCTAATCTATGGAAGAAGATATCACATTTATTATTTCTCCCCTGTTTACCTTAAGAATTTCAAAATTATGATGTTCATATTGATGTCAAGCCGTAACAACAACAATATGTTTCTTCTACTGAAAATTTCCCTATTCAAACACATTGATTCATAAAACCGAGCAAGACCAAAATGTGAATATAACATTTTGATTCCATCAACTTTTTCTCTTGCATTTGAAGAATCACTTGCTCCAAAGTATTTCTAGTTACTCACTGTAATTATTGTGTCTTTAAAGTTACAACTGTATTTATTTCCTCTTAATCGTCGTTCAGCTAATGCTGAGTACATCAAGATGGCTGACCACTACGTCCCAGTACCTGGAGGAACAAACAATAACAACTACGCCAATGTTGAGCTCATTGTCGACATTGCTGTGCGCACACAAGTACAGGTATGACTTTTCTTGTTAATTGTTTATAATTTTCGAACCATTGTTTTAAATATTGGGCCATTCAGTACAATACATACTGCTCTAAGATCTCTATAATATTTTTACTTTGTTTTTGTTTGATAAAAATTAAGATCTAGTGTCGGTTCTGTTTTATTGAAATTAAAATGAATGTAAGTAAAGTTACACTTGCGTCCTAATGGCAAAGTCAATGGCAGAGTCAGAACTTGACATGACAATCTCAGTCGGAGTGCGTGTCTGGTTGTTGGTGGGACAAGTGTTTGTTTGTGTGTGGTTTCAAATTCATTAAATTCAATTGCAGCGTACAAAACTCTCCAATGTAGCTTAAGCTCCTTATGATAACATGGGTCAAAACGGACTGAAACAAAGTTTCCCATGGAAAGTTGATACAGTTTGAGATCTTAAAAAATCTGTTATGCTAGTCAGTCCTGTAAACCCAGATACAATAACAGATCAGTGCTATCGACTTGTACTGTCTCTTTTGATTAGCCTATTTAAAATATTACTTTTCCATTATTAATTAAATATGCTTTTTCACAGGGAGTGTGGGCTGGTTGGGGCCACGCTTCAGAAAATCCAAAACTCCCAGAATTGCTACACAAGAATAACATAGCATTCATCGGGCCTCCAGAAAAGGCTATGTGGGCCTTGGGAGACAAAATCGCTTCAAGTATCGTGGCTCAAACTGCTGAAGTTCCCTGTCTGCCATGGTCTGGCTCAGGTTAGTAACAAGAATTGAATAATTCTCCTGGTGTACTTTAAACCAACCGCTATACAGAAGCTGTACCTAACAATGTTGTTACCTAAGAGCCGAGCCAAACCCATCGAACCGACCCTAATGGGACCGGACCTAGGCTGGGTAACTCAAAAGGTCGGTTAAAAGGCACAATCCATAAAAACTAGGGATGGGTCGGTACCACGTTTTCAATGTCGATACCGGTTCCTAACCAAAATTGATTCTCGGTTCTCGGTTCTGGTGACCATCGGTACCTCATTTTAAATTAGGCTATTTAATTGTTTTATTTTAAAATCAAAATATCTTTTCAAAATATATTTCAATTTTTAAAACACTTTTTTTCATTAGTGTAGGTTTGTTATATTAAGGGATTAAGAAAATAAAACTTAGGCCTATTTGTACAAAAACACTTTAAGAGCCAACCAAAAACATTCAAATCAAAAGAATACCATACCAGAAGTGTTAAATATATAGCCTATATGTTGAAATGATTCACTGCTAAACCAATAAATTTAACATAGGCTACTAATCATGGAAAGAAAAGTGGCTCTGGAAATTTGTTAAACTATGTTAACTGCCCGTTAAGTTCTAGCTAAATATTTAGAAGGGAGTAATTTCAAGTGATTTTGTACCTATAGCCTGCATTAAGTTAATTTTAGGCTCCAGTATTAAGGACAATTTAGAAAAAAAAAATATTTATGGAAAGTACATTTTGAACAAAACTTTTAAAAAAATAGGCAAATATTCATTTGAGGTCATAACTTAACTTAATTTAAGGTGCAGGCTTGTTGAAAAAAAATTTTACAAAGGCTTAGTTTCGTGACTGTTATGGTTATTTTTTTGTAGACCTAGTGCCTGTACCGGTAGGGTTCATAAACTTCCATAGCATCAATGTTTATAGGTTTTACATTTTAAAACAATACATTGTCTCTGTCACACTCACTACGACCGGCAGCCACTGTAAAAGTAAGCAACTACAGTAATAGACAATGTGCTCGTGCTGTATACAGTCCTAGTTTGAAATAGTTCTGAGATTTGCCGTTAGATTCCACCACCTACTGGGCTGCGTCATGACTAGAGGGTCTCATAAAATCGCTGTAAAGAGTTAAAACTACTACACATAAGCTTTGGGTTTACCAGAATCCTTAGCAAGGTTTTCCGTCATTACTGATCAATATCCGAGCTGTCTAAGGTGGGTCAGGTCTGGGTGCAACTCATCAGTTCACCAATCAGCTGCTAAGTTGTTGGTAGAAGTTAGTTAAAATAAACGGTGGATGGCTCAGATGAATGTTTACCGCTTGTATGGATTCTTTGAGAGTTTGACCTCTGACGAGGTATTTTGTTACCAGCCGTACTCTGTGTCTCGAGCAAAAACTTGATCTGTTTGAATTTGAATTTTTGTGTACAAATACAAAGTAAAAACATAATAAAAATGACACTGTTAGTTAAATCATTGTAAAATCTATGGGAATCAAAGGGTAAAATCATTGTATCTGTAATCATCAGTTATATACTTAAATATGTTTCTTACAGAACTGATAGCTGTGTATGCCAACAAGAAGATTAAATTAATATGTTTCGTACAGAACTGATAGATGTGTATGCCAACAATAAGATTAAATTAATATGTTTCTTACAGAACTGATAGCTGTGTATGCCAAGAAGAAGATTAAATAAATATATGTTTCTTACAGAACTGAAAGCTGTGTATGCCAACAAGAAGATTAAGATTAGTTCAGAACTGTACAAGAAAGGTTGTGTTACAACGTGGGAGGAGGGGTTGGTTTCTGCCCAGAAGATCGGCTTCCCTGTAATGATCAAGGCTAGTGAGGGAGGTGGTGGCAAAGGTATCCGTAAAGTCGACGGTCCAGAGGGTTTCGACAATCTCTTCAGACAGGTATTTATTAAAATCATGATGGTTATTATAATTAGTCTTATACGGTAAAGTCCCACAATCTCGCCACCTGGTGGCAGTCCAATGTTCTCGGCAAATCTGTTCTCCAGAAGAATTCAAATCCAATCAAATCATTCTTTATTCGTTATACATAAAATGACATGTATTGAATAGAGTTAAATAGGCTATAAATACATATATATATATGTAAATATTACCTACTTCATATTACAAAGTGCTTAAAATATACTACAAGATTTATTGTCTACAAAATAATCTTTAAAAAGTGAAGAATCTCTAACTGAATATTAAAAAAAAATATATAACATTATTGCAATCACAATAACATGAGCAGTTAATAAAATAAAAAAAAACATGCATCCATTTTCCGGACTTAAATAAATAAAAAAAAACAAGTATCACTTATCATGGTGAAAATTTAAATTGTTCCCCTAATTTTTCTATGGAATTCAAAATATGCAAGCTACTATATATTTTTTTTGTTTTTTTGTAGTTTTCTATGGAATAAAATTTGTCTACAAAATAATCTTTAAAAAGTGAAGAATCTCTAACTGAATATAAAAAAAAATATATAACATTATTGCAATCACAATAACATGAGCAGTTAATAAAATTAAAAAAAACATGCATCCATTTTCCGGACTTAAATAAATAAAAAAAAACAAGTATCACTTATCATGGTGAAAATTTAAATTGTTCCCCTAATTTTTCTATGGAATTCAAAATATGCAAGCTACTATATATTTTTTTTGTTTTTTTGTAGTTTTCTATGGAATAAAATGGAAATTTGATTAAAAAGACTTTTAGTATTCTTTTAAATTTATTCAAATTGTCACTAAAAAGATGTTGTATTCGTACAACCTTGTTCCCTTTATCAATTGCATTTATAATAGACTCTATAAATTCTATACCTGCTGTTACTGTGGATTTTCCTTTTCGAAAGCCATGTTGCTTCCAATTCTTCCCTAAGTTCAACAAAACCAGGTTATTTACAACCTTCGTAACTTCAATAGCTATGAACTACTCCATTACTACAAACTGCTTACTTTATTTCTTTGCTATTTGGAGTTAGCGCTACTTGCGAACGATAGAAACAGGAAACGTGCATGACGCATGCCTGATTACCGCAGTGCTACTTAGTGAAATTGATGATGATTGTTTGTCAATCAGTTCTGTAACCATGTTTTCTCCAATACATTTTCTTCAACAAATCTACCTATTTTGACATTATAATGTTTAAATTTAGTATGGTAAAGGTAGTAAATTACATTCCCCAATTGAACGCATACAAATTTGTATTACAAGATATTTATTTAAATAAATACATATACACGTTTTAGTATGTTCTACAAATTAGTATGTAGAAAAATTATTCCTTGTGAGTCTAATTTATGTGTGTGAGGAAGAGTCCTTCAGCACAGGTGGTCTCTACAGTTGCTTGATAACCAATAACGGCTGTGTTTGTTTGATAACAGGTGCAATCAGAAGTTCCTGGCTCTCCCATTTTCATTATGAAGCTTGCCAGCTGTGCTCGGCATTTGGAAGTCCAGCTGTTAGCTGATCAATATGGAAATGCTATTTCATTGTTCGGCCGTGACTGTTCCATTCAGAGACGTCACCAGAAGATCATTGAAGAGGCTCCTGCAGCTATTGCCAAACCTGATGTCTTTGAAGAGATGGAAAGGGTAAGAAATTTTAGAAATGATTTTTTCATTCAATGTACAGGTCAGCCTAAATTTTATCTATGTAGGGCCTACATGTACTAACATGGATTGATAAATACCTCATCAGTAGTTACTAGTTTTGATTTTTGCTGTCTACAGTTCAAAAGTTGTCGTACAAAGTGGTATTTTGTTAATTTGAATTAGTTTGCAAAACAGCTGATTTCCCGACATTTCACTACATGGCCATTACTTCACCCACTACCTTGTTAACTACTTTGCTCACTCCAAATGACAACTGAACAAAATAAAATGTAGACTAACTTTATTTAATCCCTAGGAAATGACTCGTACATACGTTACACTAATACTTAGGTTTAAATTTAAAATATTACAAATATACAACAAAAACAGCATTTTAGGTCTAAAATGAAATAATTATTTATGAACATAATAAACAGCAAGTTAACAGAGAATAATTTTTTGAGTTTTTAAGTTGTCAAAGGCGTTGTTGCCTTAAGCACATAATAATCCATATGTTGTGTGATTTTTACTTATATTTGGAAGGAATGGACACTTTGGATGGATCAGAAGATGATAAAATTTCTAATGTTCCACTGGAAATAGTGGGAAAAGCTTAATATTTTGTATTATATTCACTTCCTCAACGATTTAGGGAAAGTACAAATATCAATATGAACTGTTTGTGTTGTAAACAAACAATAAAGTTCTTAAGATTTTTATCTGGTACAAAATAACAACTGTAGACAAAATGTAATGCAACTGTATTTTTAAACTAAGTAAAAAACAGTGTTCTCCCGTTTAAAAATTGCCACTTTTCTCACCAGTAATACAAATAAGTATGTATTTAATTTAATTAGTTTTCTCCAAATTTATTTGAGAAATAAATTGACAAGTAGGCTTATGCCTAATAGTACTAGTAGAGTAGAGAACCCATTGGTATACTTGGTCAAGGAATTATGTATTTGTATAATGAATGAGTCTTCCTCCTAAAAAGACATATAATAATTTTAATTTTATGGTATCATAATACCTTACTGTTTGCCATTGTTAGACAGTATGTGTGTGGAAGTAACCAGCTTGTTCTTGTTAGACTAAGCTAAATGTGGGTTTCAGGCTGCAGTAAGGTTGGCCAAAATGGTAGGATATGTCAGCGCAGGAACCGTAGAATACCTCTATGACACTGCCGAAGAAGACTTCTATTTCCTAGAGTTGAATCCTAGGCTGCAAGTAGAGCATCCTTGTACAGAAATGGTTTCTGATGTCAACTTACCTGCCTCACAACTTCAAGTAAGTTTTACTTCTTGCCTAAACATTGCCAAAGGTTAACAACATAGTACCAAGGATTATACTAAGACTTTGATGTAGTATAGCGGTCATATTAATAATATAGAAGAAAGTGTAGAAATTAAAAATATTAGGTAATCTTTTGTCAGTTTGTTTTCTTCAATCTTTTACATCAATCATTTTAATGTCTAAGTGACACCTTTTCAATTCAGGTTGAAGTCAGATTGTGGCTTAGGCCCCGGCCACACGAGGCGGTTTAACCGCGCGAAGTTAAGCCGCGCAAAGTTAAGGGGATCGACAACACATTGAATCAAATGAGAGTGGCCACACGAGGCGAAGTTTAGCCGCATGTGCGGTTGAGCCGCGACATGTCGTCCCCCGACCGCGCGAAGTTTAGCCGCGTTGGAGGGGATGACACATGTAGTCTTATAAGAGTGGCCACACGATACGGTTCGACCGCGCGGTAGCCGCGCTTATCGGAAATATTCTTCGGACATTTCCAATGGTTTTATAAGTTTGTTTTGATTGTTTTTTACCGGTTGTGTGTTGTTCAAACAATGTTTGATACATACAAACTCCGAACTATGGTTTCGCATGTGCACGTAAAAGGTTTGGAACACAAAAAATGGTTTTCCGTTATGAAGGGATGGACCAAATGATTTATGTTAACATTTGGTTCCAGATCACCACAAGCTACTAATGCACAAACTAACATAAGTGTTTTGTCCATGACTAAAAAGAGTGGACTGAACTATTTAATAGAGTACTGATACTGGAAAAACCCAACAGGAAGCGGTTCATCCGCCCCGTGTGGCCAGGCACTTCGCGCGGCTTAACTTCGCGCGAAGATAAGCCGCGCGGCTTAAATTCGCCTCGTGTGGCCGGGGCCTTACTGAAAAGTATATTTTGACTTACGAACCAACGAATAAAAACATGTTGTGGAAAAATTTTCTACTTCGCACAAAGTAGTTTATTTCTTATTATGGTATTTTTTATTTGTTATCATTGTAACTGATAATTGACATGATATAGAATGTTCAATGGCACAAGCACACACGCATACATTGGTTAAACTACACAATTTCCTAATTTTTATGTTTTAGAGATATTTTTGGCAAAGTCCCTATAAAAGACAAAAATGTATTTTTGCATATTTTCATATTTTAGACATTATTAAGACTACTACACCATTCCATATATCAGTAAATACTAATCATTTATTTTTTCCAGTCAAACCAATCAATAATGCTTTTGTTCCGTAGGTCGCTATGGGCTTACCCCTGCACAAAATTAAAGATATTAGAATGTACTATGGTGAATCACCTTGGGGAGACAGCCTCATAGACTTTGAAAATCCGACGCACAAACCATCTCCTTGGGGTCACGTCATTGCTGCTCGTATCACCAGTGAAAACCCTGACGAAGGTAACGTTACCCTCTGTACCGCTGTACCTAGAGGTTTCATATTCCCCTTGTTTGATAACAATTCGAGTAATTTTATTTACTAAAGTCAAAGTCTTTCTTTCCATAATATACACATTTGTATCTATGGCAATGTCACTTAGCATTAACTAACACTACTATAATTTGAACATACAATACACAAATTCAATAATTTAGCAATTTGAATTTAGAAGTGTTGTGTGCAAACTTTAAAATGTTTGCACAAATATTTTATTTGTTTTATTTTATTTTGAGAAAATGATTTCCTATGAATAAATGGTATTTGACTACAGTATTACAGTCATAATCATAGTCAGGAATCTTAATTCATTATGTACGAGGGTTATTACAAAAGTAAGGTCCGATTTGCTGCAACTATTTGAAGTGGGCGCCAAGGATAAAACACGCAAACGCCCCGACTCCTGGCATGTCTTGCGTGTCAAGCGCCGCCATGAGCGTTGTTATTGTTACTGTGTGCTGTTTATAGTGTCAGATCACAATTTTTAAGACAATTGATCGGCCCGCCGATTGTAAAGTAAAGACAGCGAAGCAGTTTTGTCTGCAAGAAACATTTCAGCGGCAGAAATTCATCGACAGATTACTGAAGTTTACGGTCCTATCCTAATATAATGAGTGACAGTAAAGTGTGCAAGTGGGTGCAAGCTTTTAATGAATCACGCTCTGGCCAACCATCAGTGATTTCAAAAGATTTGGTCAATGCGGTTGACCAAAATATTTTTGAAGATCGACGATTCACTATTTCAGATCTCCACTTGTTTTCCAATTTTCTCACTTTGATTTCCACTTGTTCCGCTACCTCAAGGAGTTTCTTGGCGGCAATCGCTTCAACACAGATGATGAAGTAAAAGAAGCAGCTAAAAACTGGTTATTTTCGCAGGCGGCCGATTTCTACGACTTAGGCATTTAAAAGCTTGTTGAACGATGTGACAAATGTTTGAATAAGCATGGAAATTATGTAGAAAAATAGACAAATATGCACGGAATGTTAATAAAACAATTGTTTTGGGGAAAATTTTGAGTTTTAATTTGTTTTTCTCAACAGGACCTTACTTTTGGAATAACCCTCGTATATACAATTACAATATTTTACATGAATAACATCACCTAAACTACATAAACTAAGACTAACTAACTAAGACTTAAACTAAAATAACACGGCTGCCAAATCATCCAAAGAGTAATTGGACAAGTCTATCATATCTTTTCCTTGAGTAGGTGGTTTTTAAGTGTATTAATTTTGTCTTCCAAAAATACAATTAGGCCTATAGCCTTCCAAACTTTCGTGTATTTCTAAGGATCTCGTAAGTGATGGTCCTTTGATACAAAATAATATTTCTATCTTTTTTGAATCTACAATTACATTCCAATTATGGCCATGTAATTTTTTTTTTAATTTTCAAGATACAAAATATTAAACATCTTGATTTTTAGGTTACTGCTTAAATACATTGAAGACATTGGACTGTTATTAAAGTTGTATGTACCTCATTTAACAGGATTCAAACCTAGTTCTGGTACTGTCCAAGAACTTAATTTCCGTTCCTCCAAGAATGTGTGGGGTTACTTCAGTGTTGCTGCGTCAGGAGGTCTCCACGAGTTTGCTGACTCCCAGTTCGGTCACTGTTTCTCATGGGGAGAAAACAGAGAACAGGCTAGAGAGTAAGTCATCATAATAACACTAAAATTCTTGGTCCTAGCCATAAAGTTCAGGTCAAGTGTAAGAGAGGGCCATGTGGCCCTAACTTTGCCTGGTAAAACAAAGAAGTTTTCATTTAATTTAAATTTGGAACTGAGATGAGGGTTGTAAACTTGTAAATTAACATTGTAACAACTCAAATATAAATGTTGGTTGTTGTTGCAAAGTTAATAAAGATACACTTTTGATTACTTTGCTTATTCATGTGTTAGTCCCTGTCCTTAGAAGCTCAGATAAACTTCTGGATAAAAAACAGTTACAAAAATACCAATTACTACCGTATTTGGTAGCAGTGCACTTGTAAAAAAATTTCTAGCCATACTAGTACAAAACCTGTAATAAATCAGAATACCAACTTTCACTATACCTTGAAAATTGACCTTTTACTGTATATTTTATTTGTGGTTTTTTTATTATTTAACTATAATGAAAGCTGGTAATTTAATACGTAGCATAAACTTTAATCTGTGATATGTAAAATTGTAAATTTAATGTTGTAGTTATTTTATGTGATTTACGATTTTCAGAAACTTAGTCATTGCACTGAAGGAGTTGTCGATTAGAGGAGATTTCCGAACAACTGTCGAATACCTTATCACTCTATTAGAAACTGACGCCTTCCAGGTTTGTTTTTGAAGCTTGCATAATATTTTCTTAAGTTACCTATAATAATATGTTTTTCTATTATTCTGGATTTTGATTTGAATCTTTTTAACTTTTATTGAATATTTCAACTCGATTGTACTGTCTTATTTTTCAAAAGATATGTAAAATTAAATTTGTATTTAAATACAACATGTTTTTACTTACATGAGATAGTGATTATGATAGAATATCTTTGGTCAACAATATTTTAAAGGTGTTCTTAGAAATATCATAACAGTTTGGACAAAAAGTTTTCAAATTGCCCACTAGTTCTATTCACAACATTTAAAACTACAATTTGTTTAGGTATGTAACATCTTAAATACCTGTGTTAACGTTTCACTTTTTAAAATATTGCTGTCTGTTGTTCATACAAAATTTTTACGAAAAAATAAAAGAACTGAGTGTGAAATAGAAAACCAATAAGCCTACGCTGTAATCTCAGAAGAATATATAATTATTGCTTTATGACAGACTAAAGATCACTGCACCTAAGAGGTACATTCAGTACTCCTTTACCAAATAAATATTTTTTCAAATAGCAAATTTTCCAGGGATTTTTTTTTTTTTTGTTGCCTCTTGTAAGAAAATATTGTTTGAGAAATATCAGTGAACATTGTCTTTTACAGAACAACACTATTGATACTGCTTGGTTGGACAAACTGATTGCCAAGAAGATGCAAGCAGAAAAGCCAGACATAATGTTAGGAGTGATCTGTGGAGCTTTGCACATTGCAGACAGAAGAGTTGTTGAAAATTTCCAGAACTTCCAGAACTCGCTGGAGAGGTAGCAAAAACCTGTTTCATAATTTTGCTGTAATGTTGAGAGATTTTTTCATTGAACTGCTAAGCCCACAATAAATTTCTTTGAGCCTTCGGTCCAAAGCCTAAAAAGTTTTTATCTACTTTTTGTATACAATTGAAAACTGTATGTTTTGATTTACTTGATTTTAACATGTTGTCTATCAGCTGTTACACTCCTCTTTATGAGTGGCTTTGTGCCATCTGGTAGTAAACTAGTTAAACCTAAACAAACAGAAACATCAACACCTTTAAACAATGCACAATTACAAGTATAGTGTCAACAAACAACAGCAGGCTGTGAAAGTATACTCGTTATGGGTCGTAAATGTACAGAAAAAATGGAAAAAAACACATTATAGTATAGATCAATACAACTTACATGCCCTATCACTAAATGCATCACAAAGCAGGGACACAATTCCGAAAAATTAAATGTGAATTGCTGACTTAATTCCCCATACCATCTAGTGATTTTGATATAAATTTGACTTGCTACAGGGCAACTATCATATAACAACTTTATGGTTATAAAATTTAAATACTGGAAAACCATACATCATAGTCTTCTACAATCCTAGAAACTGGAAGAAAAAGCTTTTCAAACTAATGGAACTTGTGAATGATTGCATTAAATTCCCAATGCTACTATCATTAGACATGGAATCTATTCTCCCTGCAATAGGAATTGAGGAATCCAGCCACACAGAGCTACTCCAAATACTCTTGCAGTTTGGGTGTAATGCATACCTGCATCGCATTCGTCTCTACACAAAGGAGAGAAGAACAAAGAAGGCTGTAAACAAAATAATAGACAGCTGCCTTATTAAACATCAGAGAAAAATACAGAGGATAACCCCCTGCAGGGATACCAACTGCTATAGTATCAGAGCTGCAATGAATCAATAGAAAGAATTATGGAGAGCAAGAGAAGTATACCTTTTAATTCAGTTCCGGACCATCTACAAGGAGTATAACCTTCAAGATCTGAAAGAAGCTAACAGTGAGCTAGAAGATCACCTGTTTCCAGTATAAATGTAAATATGCTGTTATAGACCTAATAACTGGAAGGTTTCTTCTAAAACAAGAACTTGACAAACCTCACCAATTTGGCTTTGATGGTTCACAGTTTGTGGAGCTAGTAAGGAAGACAATGGAAAATATAAGGCTGCTCCAGACACCTGCCCAATCAACAACACCCTGCTAGTCTCAAGTGACACAATTTTAATGAATGACCTTAGACTGTTTAGTGCTGTAAAGAAACTAGACTTTGATAACAGCCAGAGATTGAACTAGACGTGGTACAAGGTGTCCCAGGGTGTGGAAAAACAACATTTATTTTGAACAACTACAGAGAGGGGGACCGGATCCTATTTCCAACTAAAGATGCTGTTCAGGATTTTAGAACTCGTTTTACAAAACTTCACCCAAACTGCAGTAAGAGTAATATAATTGACTTGTTTGAAACTACACATTCATTCATCATCAATGCAACCAGACACTTGAAAAACGGAGAGATGTATCACAGAGTAATCATAGATGAAGCCCTCATGCTGCATGCAGGTAAAGTACTGTTTGCAGCAGTACTCTCCGGTGCAAAAGAAGCACTACTGGTGGGCGATATTAACCAAATACCATACTTTAGCAGAACTGGATTTTTTGAAACCAAATACCACAGGTTAACAAAAATATTGCAAACATTTCTAATACCCTCAACATATCATGCAGATGCACCAAAACCACAACAGCACTCCTGGCAAACATCTACCAACAAAAAATTAAAACTACTAGCAACATAGAAAATGAGATGACCCTATCAGTTTTCAAAGACCTTAATAGTTTTTCTGTTGACAAACAAAAATATGAGCTTTTGACCTTTAAACAGTCCGATAAAAGAGACCTGCAAAAACTTGGCAACAAAGCCTCAACCATACACAAATTCCAAGGACAACAAGCTCGACATATAGCCGTAGTAAGAATGTCAAAAAACAAAGAACAAATAAATGACTTGGTTGCTATATCCAGACACAACGAAACTTTTATTTACATAACCCCAACCCCAACTGACCAGCTTGCTTCGTGGGTATATAAGGCTTCCTGTCTCACAACTAATGCTCTTAATAGTGTAAAAACAATGCACATACCAGATGACAATAAACCAAAACTACCTGAGATCACATTGCACCTTAGTATAGGGCCTCCTCACTTGGTTCTGTAGGTGGACCAACACCCAGTGGCAGAAGGTAGCTCTCCGCACCTAACAAACGAGAGTGGGAGTTTATGTGTGGTAAATCTGCCGAACCAACCCCACGTGCGAGGTTTGGCCAAAACGGCGCGAAAGGTTCTCCTACTCACTTAACCTTCCATTTTTTGTTCAACACAAAAATTATAAAACTATCACCCTATTTCACTCCTGTCCACATTCTCAAATATAATAGAAAAAATAGCACTCACAAGGATGTCACAACACTTAGACAATCAACAACTACTAAAAAAAAATTAACATGGCTTCTTGAAAGGAAGGTCAACCATCACTGCCATTGCAAGCTTTGTAGAGCACATTACAAACCAACTTGAAGATTACAAACATGTCTCACCCATTCTGCTTGATTACAGTAAGGCATTTGACTGCTTAGGTCACAAGCTAGTACTTAACAAACTATCCCTACTAGGCATTAAAGGCAAAGCCCTTGACTGGATAGCAAGCTTTCTATTTCTAGAAGACTGTGCACAGATAGTTGAAATACAAAAAACATTAAATGGAACAAGACACTCCTTCAAAAAACAAGCCCAAAAACAACCACCAGGGGAGTTCCTCAGGGTTCGGTTCTGGGTCCTTTTCTATTTATACTTTTCACTAATGACTTCATAGACTTTATTAATAATGAGAATGCCAAACCGATCATGATACAACATTGATTATTAAGAATGATACAACTCATGGACTGTAGTCAGAGATCACTGAACTAACCAATAAAGCAACAATGTACTGTCTTCAAAATGACTTGGCTATAAATCCAACAAAAACTATGCAGATAAATTTCAGCAAAAGACAGCTACAGTCAACTGAAGCTTCAAATATCACTGTCAATGAAAAGTCCAAACTAATAGGCATGACCGTCGATGCTAAACTCTCTTGGACAGAACATGTGAATAGCCTGTGCAAAAAAATAGGATCAGGAATTTATGTAATGCGTAGAATTAAATGGATAGGAGGACAGGAAGCAACTAAGACTGCATACTATGCCTTAGTAGAGTTCCACATATGATATGGATTAGTGGTCTGGGGTGGAACCACAGATTAGAACCTTACAAGAATACTGCGACTTCAGAAAAAAGCGATAAGAACACTAGCTGATCTCAGCCCTACAGAAAGCTGCAGGGAAGCTTATAAATCACTAAAAATCATGACTGTGATATCACTATACATCCTTGCAAAACAGAATGAGCTTACTAAAGGAAAAGATTCTCACTTTCACAACACTCAAAGAGCTACAGACTACCTTCTCCCAGCTCACCATACAACTCAATACAGCAGGAAGCCTACCTACAATAGTCTGCCCAACCACTTGAAGATCTTAAGAAATCAAGACCTGAAGAGGAAACTCAAAGACTGGCTAATGGATCAACCATTCTACTCACTAAAGGAATTCTTTGATCAAAATTGTTAAGCAAGATGAAAATTGAAATTACAATCTATGTATATGACTATTGTATGTCTTAAAGAAATCTCAATAAAGAAAATTGATTGATTACTAATAACTGAGACAAATATGAAAACACAGTATATCAAAGGATACAACCTAATGATAGTTTAGTTGGAAAGCAACTTGGTCTTTATTTGAATGTCTTTGAAAAATCACAAAACTAGAATTTGAATTTTGAAATTTGGGGGGCAACAAATATAAGCTTTCTCCATTCACACTTGTTCAAAAATCAAATATAATTTTCCTTTCAATTGTTTCTATATGCGAAAATCTTTATTTCACTGAAATGGACGTAAAACGATTTTGTCTAATCTTGTCACAAAATCAAACAAGTGAAGATTTAAAACTAATTTCCCTAAATTTACAATAATTTATGTTTTTTATTTCAGAGGCCAAATCCAAGGTTCTAACACACTGGACCATACTGTCAACGCAGAGCTGATCCATGATGGATACAAGTACAAAGTGAGTGCCACCAAGTCTGGACCTAACCAATACTTCCTTGTTATGAACGGTTCCTTCAAGGAGATTGAAATCCACCGTCTTAACGATGGAGGTCAGTACTACTTTGATTAAAGAAATGTATCAGCATAGTTGGATTTTTGTACACTGAAATATAATGTGTATTGTGGCTGTTAAACATACATAATGGTTGTTGTTTTATCCCTAGGTTCTTTATATTAATGCTAATTGAATTCCTTGACCAGAAATACTGTTACAGCAATTTGATAATGCTGGTAATAATATGATTTACCGCAATATAATATATAACACCTTTGACTATTAATACAACTAGACATTCCATCTCCATGTTAAATTTGTCGCTAAATTTTTTACCAAAACCGTCGTAGATGATGTGAGCCAATAACAGATTGTACTAATCTAAATTACTAATTTCTGTCAAATACAAGAACCTTTTTACCAAGTTAAACTAATAAACTAATAGAATGACTAATTGTGAGCTATAGCAACTGTAATGATCAATCAACTTGGTCAGCAACAACAAATAAGGTAGGAAATCAAACTTTAGCCTCTAACACATTCTGTGACGGGATCACACAACTAAATTCTTTTTCAATCAAAAATTGGTGACAGCTGTTCCATATAGATGGGATGGAATTACTGCTTCAGTATCCAATAGTAAATGATAACACTCTTGATAAATAAGAAAAATACATGCTGGGTAGAAAATCACTGATGGAAATTAAACCTCTGCATGTGCCTAGATTGGAACTCAAACTACGCCTTGGTATAGTTGGTGGCGAGAGTGAGAGCGAGAAGGTCATTATTCTGCATTTTTTAGGCCTACATTTGTCTTTGTCTCCTTTTACTTTGTTCTTAAAATTAAATAAAAAATGTTCTTATCATACCAAACAATATTTAGTTATTTACTTTATAACAGTAATAAATAATTAATACCCCCGCCGCAGCAAACCTGTCGACTAAGCGAATTTCCATTTGTCTGAATTGATTTTAAATTAAATATATTTAAATAACATTAGGTTGAACGAGTACCTAGGTTTGCTGCTACAAGGAAACTAATAATGTGTGTTTTTAGTGAGTTATTGATAGCTTAGTATAAAATAAATAAGTTTGATCAAATATCCATAAACAAGCAAACTGCAACATTTTACAATATTCTCCATAAGAATAACATGGGAATTTTAAATTTACAATTTTTTAAATTTTCTCCGTTACCAATAATTGAACAAAAATATTTTTATATACTAAATTATTTGTTTTTTTAAGCTCATTATAAAGGTCCAAAGAGAAATTGGGAAATTTTGTTTTTTGAGGGTCAAAAGTGAGAAAAACCAATTTTTACCCCATAAAACCCCCCCGTAAAGCCCCGTTCCCATGGTACGATCATGCTGGTTCGCGAACTCATTCAAGTTTATCCCGCTTTACACCTTTAAACCAAATTTCATCAAAATCGGACAAAAATTACTCAAGTTATCGCGTTCACGGACGTATATATATATATATATATAAATCTATATATATATATATTAATAAATAATATGTAAAATAACATGACTACCCTTTTTTTATATTCTTTTTTATTTAATAAAACACAGCATGTTTCGTCTCTAAGGACATTTTCAAGTGTGTTAACCTAATTTCAAACAAAAATATTATGTTATGAATAAATACAGCTGTTAATTTTGTTAGTATGTGTAATTAGTATATACATACAAATTTGAACAAATGGTGTTTTTGGCCTCTGGGGACATCTAAATGAAAAAGTAAATCGGTCCCGGGTCTAAGTCTTACCGTGCCACCTACGGTAATAGCTACTTCCCCATAGGGAAATTCGATAATACTTCCCTATAGGGAAATTCGCTAATAATTTAACTAATAGAAAGAAAGTAGTGATAAGAGGATAAATGTTAGAAAATGTTTTCATACAATTTTAGGATTCTTAAGTTATCTAGTTCTTTCTGAAGGATTTGGCTGTCCCCATAGGACTCGGGCTGTGTGTGGAACAGGGGTGAACTACATTAGTACAGTACAAGAGTTGAACTGTAGCAGGTACCAGGGATCAAACCCACAACATCGCTGTCATGGATCCAAAGTCCGTTGTGCTACCCACTGATCCGCCAACTCACCAAACATGGAGTGTTTAACTTTATCCGAATTTATAAGTTTTATAAGTTTCCTATCTTGCTTTTTAGGTATTTTGCTGTCAGTGGATGGAGCCAGTTTTACAACATACATGAGGGAGGAAGTGGATCGGTACCGAGTGGTTATCGGAAACCAGACCTGCATCTTTGAGAAGGAAAATGACCCTTCTCTCCTGAGGTCTCCCTCTGCTGGTAAACTGCTCAACTTCCTGGTAGAAGATGGAGGACATGTCAACAAAGGACAAGCCTACGCTGAAATTGAGGTTAGATATAGACAAGGATGTATCATAATAATTAATCATAGCCAATATGCACTCCTTGGATTCTGTAGCCCACAGCGAAATACTAGAAGAGGCAAAACAATGATTAGAGCACTAGATCCTGAGCTTAATCTTAAATTAAAGAATTAATTTATTTGTTAAGGTAAAAAGCATTTAATATGGAAATGAGGGAGATAACTGTAGATTTACGAGTTTGGGGGAAAAATTGGTAATATGCACACAAAAAAACTTGAGAAATGAGTAAGGTGGAGATTATGACCATCCAGAAAAAAAAATAAAAAAACTGATGAAAAAGTAGGCCTATTCTGACAGAGAAAGTACAAATTTTTTCAATCTCATCCTTTCATATATTACATATGGGATGTTTTAGAGGGGTTTCAGGACAAGTGCTTGCTTGCAATATTGTGTGATTATAGGATTTGGAAAGGTAGAGATAGAAACAGACACATGTTGTCGTTCCTCTCTTCTTTGTCATTTTCTCAATTGAAAAATATTTAATAGCATAGAATATTGGCTACAAGTATGTTTTTTTTTTCATTTGAATTTTTTATATTTACAGTCATTTCAATACAAACACTTAATGACTATAGAATCTAGTCTCCCTAAATAAAAATTTGAATTTTCTAATATAGGCCTGGTTCTTTGTTTGAGGTTTAGTTTTGTGACAGTAAGTTTATGTTATTCTAGCTAATATTAAAAATTAAAAATTGCATACATTTTACATCAGGATTAGTATTAAAGGTTTTATGATGTTTTGGGATCTGGAATCTTATCTCGCCTCAGGTGAGAAAGTATCTAAGATAAAATTATTACACTCATACAGTCAAAGCTGAAAAATCACTAAGGAAAACCACATAGAGAACTAAGAACATATAGTTGTTTAGCCTAATTCAACGTATTTAGAATACAACTCCAAACATCAAAAAATTGTTGTCATTAGGTAATGAAAATGGTGATGACGCTGACAGCCAATGAGTCCGGTTCAGTGTTCTACACCAAGAGACCCGGAGCAGTGTTGGATGCTGGCACTCTCATGGGTCACCTGGAGTTAGATGACCCGTCCTTGGTCACCCGGGCAGTCGACTACAAGGGACAATTCCCTGAGTTGGACGTCTCCACACCCATCATGGGTGACAAGCTCAACCATGTCCACAACAGCTACCGCACAATGCTGGAGAACATATTGGCTGGTCAGTCGAATGTCATTTGGTTTTAACATTTTTAGTTTTACCTTTCAGCACTACAAAACCATTAAGTGCATTGGAGTAAACTGAAATCAATGCAAAACACGGTAGCAAATCCTTCATGCTTGGATGTAACCTGAATGTTTTGACCAGGGTATTGCCTGCCTGAGCCTTACAACCTTGCCCGTCTCCGTGAAGTGATAGAGAAGTACATGAGCTCGTTGAGAGATCCGACTCTACCATTGCTTGAGCTACAGGAAGTCATTGCATCCATGTCTGGCCGTATTCCCATCTCTGTAGAGAAGAAGATACGCAAGTTGATGAACCAATACGAACGCAACATCACCTCCGTACTCACACAGTTCCCAAGTCAACAAATTGCTAGTGTCATTGACGGGTAACTATATTTAAACATCTATAGCTATTAAAGTTTTGTTATTTTTAGCTCTAGCTCTAGATATTTTGCTTCAAAGTAGTATTATTCAAAGGTTTTGCTACTCGACAAACTTGAGTTGTTGTACTTGAGCTGGGTTTGTGTATAAGACTATTTTAATGAGTAACAGTAGCAGCTCCATATGTTGTATCCTTTTTTATTAAGTTCTAAAATTTGATAATTAATTTTTATAAACAATAGTTTTAGCAATGTTTTTAGAGTAAACACTTAATTGTGTTAATACAATCAATGTATAGGTCTTGTATTCAAAACATTTAAAGCTCTTGATCTTCAACAAACAATACATTAATCACGCTTAAATACTTACTTCTAAAATATTACATTAGAACTCTAATTATCCGAACTCCAACTATCCAAATCGCTGATTATTTGAATCACTAAAGAAACCGTTTTAAAACCTAAAACTACAGTAACAAGATGTGCATGGTTATTATCTTTTGTGATCACAGCAAAATCCTGAACACCTTCAAGCGGTTTTTTAGACATCATCATCTCCTGAGGTCATGAAAACATCATCATGCTATTCCATGATCGCGGTAAAATCTTGAATACCACCCGCGTTTGTGTGGACATCATCTTCGTCTCCTGTGGTCACAAAAAATCATAATCCTCCTCAGTCTCGGCAACAGCTTGAATTGTTTGAACACAAAATGTGTTCTGCAATAGCAATTCTAAGAGTTCAGCTTGACTTTGCCTATTTCCTGTCAAATACCAAAAAATTTCGGTAAAAATCCAACTATCCGAATTTTTGATTATCTGAATTTAGGGTCCTAATTGATTAAAGTTCTACTGTACCTCAATTGGATTTTCTTGTAAACCAATTAGTTGACCTATTTATTCTAGTATTAAGGCATATTTTTATGGATTAATCTTAATTTTCAGGCATGCTGCGACCCTCCAGAAGAGAACAGAAAGGGATGGCTTCTTCCTGACTACTCAGGGAATCATTCAGCTGGTGCAGAGGTACAGGAATGGTATCAGAGGACGCATGAAATCTGCAGTCCACGAGTTGTTGAGGCAGTATTACGAGGTGGAGAGTCAGTTCCAGCAAGGTTAGTAGCTCCGTAGCATAGACCATAGACTGATGATCTAAATACAGTGAAGTACCAATACGGTGGGCCAAACACGCTACCAGTACCAAATAGCAACTGTGTTTGGTAGCTCAATACTTCCCTCTCAATATTTGTTAATATTTCCAGTAGTTATATTTTTCTGTTGATAATGATGGCGTATCCTTAATATCAAATAGTTCTCTTTACCAATATGCATAGGTGAAATGGTGTCTAAAAATAACGAGTTAAAATACCAGGTTTATTTTTAGATGTCTTAATGATCCAACAATCTATGATCTTACGATGACGATGATGTTGAGTTGATATAGTTAGCAGAAAAATAATGATTCAGCGTAATTTATTATTTTAAATCAGTAATCATCTTAATTGCCAATACTTTTTTTGTAAGTGAATGTGAATAATAATTATGAATTTGACACCTTGAAATCTAAAATAAAACCCAAAATTGAATGAAACAAACGAAACAAAATAAACTGCGTGAAAATGAAAAACAATAAAAAAATCACTTGTTCATGTAACACACAAGTTTATATGTTTTGTATGAATAAAAAAATCACAATAAATTGACTTAAATACACACTAATTACAACTTAAAAACCCAAGTTTTAAATCAAAGAATAACATAAATACAGTTGTAAAGTAAGTTTAGTTTAGTTAACAACAGTCTATTTTAACAAAAATGTCCAACTATTTTACACAAAACCCCAGAATGTTACATAGATTTGAAAAGTTTCTGTGGCCTTCATTGACATCAATGGTTAGTTTGTTATGAGGTTGGATATTTTACATGGAGGTTTCCTCCAATAGTCTACTAACATTACGATCCTTTGATTCCAGGAAGCTACGACAAGTGTGTTGCAGCCGTTCAAGAGAAGTACAAAGATGATGCTTCTGCCGTAGCTTCCATCATCTTCTCACACTCTCAGGTAAGCTGTAACTTTGAATACCTCTATGAAGCCTATTTTCGTACATCATAATGGCTTGAGGATTAGTTTTAAACAGTAATAAATAATCGTTACTTTTTTATATGTTTACAAAATAAAATGTACAGTTATTTTTTAGGGGTTCATAAACATTTTCAAATGCATAACAAAGTAAATCTAGGGTATACTATGAGTTGTAAAAGAAACGCACTGAAACATAAACCAACATTAGGAAAGTCTAGATGTAATATTACAACAATAAACAAGTTTTTGATTTCTTATGCTTATGAATTGAAATTTACATATCAATATTCCCCTCATACAATAACATAACTTTCCTCTTCTTATTATTCAGGTAGCCAAGAAGAACATGTTGGTAACAATGCTGATAGATCATCTGTGGTCTAATGAGCCGGGCCTGACTGATGAGCTCGCTGCTACTCTCAATGAGTTGACATCTCTCAACCGCAGTGAACACTCCCGAGTGGCCCTCCGTGCCAGACAGGTAAAATAACTCTCTTAACATTCATTTCTAATTTTTCGGAATCCAATTAGCTTTTTGACTCTGTTAGGCTTATATTTTAAGACAGAGCACAAAACACAGCTGGTTTTACTTTCAGTTAAGTTTAGACAATTTTTTACTTAATATGTTTTTAACTGAAAATATCCTATTGCAAAATTTGTTTTATAAAACTAGTTTTTCACAAGCATTTATTTTTAATATTTTTTTTTGACAGGTACTTATTGCCGCCCACCAACCGGCCTACGAGTTGAGGCACAACCAGATGGAATCTATCTTCCTCTCAGCCGTAGACATGTACGGACATGACTTCCATCCAGAGAATCTCCAAAAACTCATTCAATCCGAGACTTCTATCTTTGACATCCTGCATGATTTCTTCTACCACACAAACCGCGCTGTCTGTAACGCTGCTCTTGAGGTAAAGAAATTAATTTTCAAGTAAAGATATTACATACTTACATGTTAAACAAAGATATTTTAAGTTACATATGCAAAGTGTGGTTGGAAAGTAATAGTGCTTAAGGTTGAGTTGATGGACTTTTCCCATCCACATTTTAGTGGTGTAATAACTGTGGTAACTGAATTAACATAGAATGTTTAAATGTTTTTAATTACTTTATTACGAGTATTTTTCTCAGCATAAGACCATTTTTTACTCATAGGTTTATGTTCGGAGGGTCTACATCTCATACGACTTGACATGTCTACAACATCTAGAACTGTCAGGAGAAATTCCTCTTATACATTTCCAGTTCCTACTACCGAGCTCTCATCCGAATAGGTTGGTATTTTTTTACACACCTTTTTATTAATATATTTAACTACTTAGTGCAAGACATACATATTCTCTTTCAAAAACTTATAATAAAGGTTTCTTCGTAGCCTTTTTGCTTTCACTATTGCCTTTCCCTAACCATTATGTTGAGCCGGTCATAATATAACCTTTCCTACTTCTTAAACAGTAATTAGTGTTTTCATATCTACTAAATTAAAACCATTTGGCATAGTATCAAATCAAAATGTTTCAAATTTTAATAAAGATTGGTATTAAATTTTTAATAAGTTTTTGGTAGGCATATACATTGACTATACTTAAAATAGATTTCCCATATAATGTAAAATGTGAATCCCAAAAAACTTTGTGCAATCTGTTGAGATGGTCTACCAGCTAATGACAATATTCTGTGTCAAATGATAAATCAATCACCTGTTTGCTATGATAACGCATTGATTTCAATTAATATTTAACTCGATACACTAGTACCTTCTAGTAAGATGGTCCTGAACATCTATTTTCTTGGCTTCAAATTTTTACATTACTTGGGAAGTCTATTCTGTGTATAGTCAATGGCATATTGCAATAACTCTTTTTCTTCTCTTCTATGACTCAAACACTTCAAAAGTCACTATCCTAACAATGGGAGTACTGTAGTGAAATTTACTCTGATATTTATCGATACTTTTACTAAGAAACACGTTGGCTCGTTTAACAGGTTTACTTTGATGTTGACAATAGTGAACACAACATTTTGTTAAGAACTTTTCTGAATTTACACTTGTTTAAATCACATTTACGAGACATTTTAAGTTGGTTTGTAAATGCACTATAGTCAATTTGTCATAATTACCAATTTTGCTGATCATTCTTATTTTTGTTTATCACCCTTTGACAAGCATTGCAAATTAAGTTGATTTACGATTTTGTTTGGGTATAATTCTTGTAAATTAATTTAGTTTATTGCACCTTTGTCAGTAAATAGTGACTATAATTATCGTTATAGACAAAAGCACTCTGATGCATTGAAAGAGAACACTGTGGCTTTGGCTGGAAGTGCAGATACCCTGGAGACTCTAGGACCAACCATTCTGCACAGCTTCCAGAGAACTGGCTGCATGGCAGCATTTGAATCTTTCCAACAGTTTGAAAACTACGCTGATGAAATCCTAGATCTACTTGAGGTATGATATTCATCTAGAGAAAAATACTAGTGAATTTGTATTGTGTGGTTTTAGCCAGCATCTACTCTGTATACGGGAAATTCTACAACAACAAACCAGATATCATAAATAGTTACATTTTAAGGAAAAACCAAGTTGCTGGTTATAAATAATTTTTAAATGTTTAGAGTAGGGATGGACGGGATTGAATTTTTAGTTCGGGACGGGACGGGACAGGATTTTTATTTCCTTCCCGATTTTCGGGACGGGACGGGATTTTTTTCTGTGCATAAAAAGAAAGTCTTGAGTATTGCAGTTACCAAAAAAGGCATACGAAATCAATCTTTCCCGTTTGTGGCACTGATCTATAAAACCAAAAAATGGGTAACAATTTTTCAGGTACCTACAGAAACTTGTGACTCGCGGTATGACTCACGGTCACGGCATGATCGTCGGTATGACTCACGGTCACGGCGCGATCGTCGGTATGACTCCGCGGTCACGGCGTGATCGTCGGTATGACTCACGGCCACGGCGCGATCGTCGGTATGACTCACGGTCACGGCATGATCGTCGGTATGACTCACGGCCACGGCGCGATCGTCGGTATGACTCACGGCCACGGCGCGATCGTCGGTATGACTCACGGCCACGGCGTGATCGTCGGTATGACTCACGGTCACGGCGCGATCGTCGGTATGACTCCGTGGTCACGGCGCGATCGTCGGTATAACTCCGCGGTCACGGCGTGATCGTCGGTATGACTCCGCGGTCACGGCGTGATCGTCGGTATGACTCCGCGGTCACGGCGTGATCGTCGGTATGACTCCGCGGTCACGGCGTGATCGTCGGTATGACTCCGCGGTCACGGCGCGATCGTCGGTATGACTCCGGGGTCACGGCATGATCGTCGGTATGACTCCGCGGTCACGGCGCGATCGTCGGTATGACTCCGCGGTCACGGCGCGATCGTCGGTATGACTCCGGGGTCACGGCATGATCGTCGGTATGACACCGCGGTCACGGGGTGATCGTCGGTATGACTCCGCGGTCACGGGGTGATCGTCGGTATGACTCCGCGGTCACGGCGTGATCGTCGGTATGACTCTGCGGTCACGGCGCGATCGTCGGTATGACTCCGCGGTCACGGCGCGATCGTCGGTATGACTCCGTGGTCACGGCGTGATCGTCGGTATGACTCCGTGGTCACGGCGTGATCGTCGGTATGACTCCGCGGTCACGGCACGATCGTTGTTATGACTCCGCGGTCACGGCGCAACCGTCGAAACGACTTCGTCTCCTGCGTTCGCGGACCTATCGCTCGCAATAGCGGCGTCATCGGCACTCGCGAAGCGGCAAAATCGCCGGCGATCAGACCAAATCCCGTCCCGAAAAATTCCCGAATCAAATGTAATCCCGTCCCGATAATCGGGAATATTTTTTTCCCGAAAAATTCCCGAAATTTCGGGACCCGTCCATCCCTAGTTTAGAGTTCAGCTAGCGTACCTAAGAAAATTAGTCCAGAGGCTAATAGATAAAAAAAAACTTAACACCGGTATTTATTTTTTATATTAGTGTAATGTTTTGTTTTTTTACTTTTGCCCTAGGTCTCTAATTTTCTCAGGTAAGCCAGCTGAAATTTTCTCCCTTTTCAAACAGTTCTATATAAATTAAATTCAGCTAGCCTATAACTCAAATTTATAGATATGTAATAAATGAAAAGTATTTTGGTTATAGATTATTTTATTCATTGAATGATGTACTAGTTTGAGTGATTTGTTGTGACATACTTTTATACTATTTTAAGTTTGAAAATAACCTAATTTAACCTAAAATGGGGTTTCATTTGTTTAAATATACCTCTACAGTTTTTATGTAGATGTTAAATATTAATTAAACAATCAATTAATTGGATAGTTAACAACAGAGCTGTGAAAAATGTTTATTTCTTGCAGGACTTTGCAAACCCAAGTGTCGTATCGCCAAAGATTCTAGAAGCTGTTGAAAGTGGAAGTGAATCTCAGAACATGAGTACGTCCATCAATGTTTCACTCTCAGCTGATGTTAAGCCAGCAGTAGACGAAAACATCCAGGTAAGTCATGTCCAACTTTTAGTTTAACTACCTACAGTTTTTTTTTTTCAAAACAAAATTTCAAACAGGAAAGCTATTTTTATTTTTATTATTCCTTGTTTATGATTTAGATTCAGTGATTGCTCGTTAAATTGTTACAAAAATTTAAATCTGTATCTGCTTGTGTTTGTTATGCAATCAATTTTAATAAAAAAATATTTACTTTATGATTGTATTTAAGGTACAGAGAATCGAGTCATGATAAAAGTAAGTTTCCTCTTGTTTGTACTATAACCTATGTATAAGCTTTTTCTTACGTTTTAGTTGTAATAATAGTGTTTTTGTTGTAATAGTAACAAAAATAAAACAAATAGAATTCGTGTAACTTCTCTTAAAACATTTTTTACCATTATTAAAGAATTGTCTTTTTTGTAGACATGTATTTAGTACTATTAGCTGAAGCTGTACATGATAGCAAATTTTTAAATTATCCTTAAAAATCACCTAAAAATTAAAAGAAAAACCAACTAAGTTATTGGTAATCTTACTGGATGTTTTCCAATAATTAACATTATGGCCTAGAATTTCCCAGACATTCAGTTGATCATGCAGAACATGATATTTTAATTTTTAACGATCAAAAATGTTTTAACCACATTAGTGATTAAACTGTGTGTGTTGTATATAAATATATAACATATCATTCCTCATGTTAAATGTGTCGGGGAAGAAAAGAAAAGAAAAATAATATTAATAAGCTGAATGCAAAGTTACTATGAAATTAAGACCAGGAACATAATAATCAACATTCTTACTTGTATAACTCAAATACTTCTTTGCTTGAATAACATTTTCTAGACTCTCATAGCAAGTATGCAATTTGTTTGTACATTGCTTGAGAATCCAGTCAACAGTTAAGCCCTACTATTATTCTAGTTGTGGGATATACAGTAATACAAGTTCTTGAGCACTGTTTTCCTTCATTACACATTTTTTCTTACAACTCAATTACTCTTTCAAGATTCAACCAAACCATCTGCATTGAAATATTTTCTATTCAACAATTGGAACTGTTGTTCTTTGGCAATATCCTAAATAATTATAAATGTGAATTTACTCCTTTTGTTTCATTACGAACCTAATCGCACTAGTTAGTCTTAAAAAAACTACCTACCATTAATTAGGTACGCAATTTTCAACTTATAAAACCGTCATATATTGTTAGTAATTATACATGTATTTTACAATGAAAACATAGCCATAGTTTTTATATATTGTAATACTTAAGGAGTATGAATCTCGGTTCAAATTGGCTGTCCATTACTTCAAAATAGAAGTCCAAAAATCAGTAGGCTGAGTCGATACTGGACCCAAGGCGTACTGTGTTGCCATCTGGTTTAACAGTATTTGCCGATTTTTTTTTCAATTAACAACTCAATCGAGTGGGTCCCTTTCTGTAGATTCATATTTCATAAGTAAATGGACACATTTGTATTTCTCTGGTATCTGCTCAGCCTTAGCCCATCAATCATTGCAATATTTTGAAGGGACATTCTCATGGATCTGATTTGATAATGGAATCACATGATTTGGCACAAAATATTGCACATCTGTCAGGAGTCGTCACACAGGACGGGAAAATTGTAAAACAATACATTGTCAAAAATACCCTCGTTCTGAGCGATAGTCTAGGTAGAGGAGTGTCTCTTATATTGAGTGATAGATTAGGACCGAAACACAAAGTGAGTGGAGTCGTAAAAGCCGGGGCTGGGATTTTTGAAGTCGTAAAAGACACGACAAGCAGAGACAAATCAGAGGCCGATACGATCGTCATTATCGCTGGGGCAGATGCCACAAGACTCGGTCAGTTCAAATCTCTGTTTGAGAAGATGGAACACATTGTGACTAGTTTCCCCAAGAGTGACACAATAGTTGTGACTGTCCCGACCAGAGTAGATCTGAAAGAAGACGATCCCCTCAACTGCAACATTCGCCTCTTGAATGCCTATTTAAAAGAGTTGAGTGAGAGACTCCCCAACGTCAGAGTCCTAGATCTAGATATACTCAAGCGAAGGCACTTTGCCAAGAACGGAATCCATTTAAACAAAAAAGGAAAACTGCGGGTGTCTAAGCTTTTAATACCGATGATTCAACAAAATGAAGAGCCAAACAACAATATTATCAGAGAGACACTCCCTGGCATTTCTTCAGTCCCGCAGCAAAGTAGTAAGGTAGATATCTGGATTAATGTAGTCTATGTTACTCACTGTTAGGGTTAGTTAGGAGTTAGGCATTTATATTGTGATGGATGCAACAGTTTTCTCTGTCTCATAAATAGATGTTTCTATGTAATATTTAAGATTATCTCCCATATTAATTGAAACTTACTGAATATGAAAAGTGTTTAACAATAGTTTAGTGTAGCATTAAATAACACTTTTACACAACAGAAAATCACTTTATTAGCATTTTGTTTGGATCCTTTATTAGGTTAATTAATTGGAGTAAGTTATAGTTTAGCTTGAAAAAACCCGTCTTAAGTCATATATCTTTACTGCCCAGGTACATGACAATATTAAAAACATAAAACAATAATCAATTGTTCTTCATCTACACCATTGTTGTCGAATGGTATTAGAGTCAACACAATTTTTATCATGATATTTATATTGCCTTACAATTTTCAACGCTTTTAGAAACAATAATTGTGAGAAAAAATATTATTAAAATACAAACACTTTACAAAAAATTGAGGAAAAAGAGTAAAATATGAGGGCTACATATTAATCTGAAAATGTTATTGAACATTATTTTTATTGTAACAACAAACTCTCGTAAGCATGCTGTAAAACCTCCCAGATCTGACATCAACTTAACCATTTGTTACCATATGTCCATCAGCTACCTTCTTTCCTGTTGCCTAAGTTTAGATTTGAGTTGATTGCATTGTTTAATCATTTGTAAATATCTTTTATTAAATTAATTTTGCGTACTAGCAAGAAATATTTGGTTTGTTTCACTGTAAAAACCCTTACACTTTACGTGACATCCTAACTATTGACGTCTTAACTATATTTTATTGACAGATATTGATATTACTAAAAGGAATTTAGCCCTAACATGCTTTTACAAACACATTTTATTTGGGTTTTCTTTTTACTTTTTAGTATATAACTGCAATATATTTGCAATATTATCTTGGGAATTCATGGTCTAATATCTCCCTCTCAAATAAAAGCAGTTTTTCCAATGTTTACTCCTGTAATAAAAGCCCTCGGTTGAAATCTTATCAGAAAATTGTTGCATCCTGACATTTTCCAATTGATATCCGAATCTCAATAAATAAGTAAATGAATTAACTGCCTGGTTGTACAGTAGAACCTGAGTGTTGCTCTCAAGGATACACTGTATCATAGGTAGATCAAGTTATACAAGTGTGGTTGCTCTCTTGTCTACAGGTTGAACCAATCCATATCCTGTGCATTGCAGTCAAGGACAATGGAGACATGGAGGACTCTAAACTATCCAAGATGTTTGGAGATTTCTGTGCCCAACATTTGGAGGAGCTCAAGCAAAGATCAATCAGAAGAATTACATTCCTCGCTCTAAACAAGTAATTTCACTTTGGAATTCTTATCAAATGTATATGATTTACAACCTATTATTTAAATAGGTTATATTCGGTTATAAATAGGTTATAGTTTCGGTTTTATTTTAATTTTCCGTGTTCTATTAGTACACGATTGCCTTTTGAGTAGTGTTATGTAGGACAAACAAATATTTGTTCTCCTGTCTCTTAAATATTTATTCTGTATGTAAATAATGATTTCATAATCTGTGTCACTGTACAAAGAAATGATCATACTTATTTTATTGTGATTGAAATTAAGTTTCCCTTACTTTGTCTGCCCACTTGTGGAGAAATGAATCCCAATGAAGCTTATGGAAATAATCAACTCTTTGTTAACTCCTAAGATAAGACAGTTAATGTGAGAGGGCGTAAGATTCTAGATGTTATGGACAACATGGGATTTATTATTTTGAATGGGAGATCCAGAAGTGATAAGGACGGGGAGTACACGTTTATAGGGTCAGTGGGTTCTTCAGTTATTGATTATGCATTGGTATCTGTAAACTGTTTATCCATGGTTAGTGATTTTAAAGTTGTGCCATACCCGGGGTCTGACCATCTCCCTTGTGAAGTTAGTTTAATTGCTGTGAGCCCAGGTGCAGAGGGACAGAATGAAGGGAAGCTATTACCTTTATTACCTAAATTAAAATGGTCCACCAATGATTGTTTAAATTACAATGAACGTATTAAGCTGAACTTAGTGCAAGTTAAAATCTCAAATAACAACCAGGACAATGTGAATGAGTTAATGGAGTGTATCTTAAGGTCGTCTGAACACAAACAAAACAATGTCGTAGGAAAAAATAAAGTAGGAAATAAGCAGCCATGGTTTGACTACAAATGCTTAGCTGAAAGAAAAAGAATGTTCAGGCTAAAACCTATATAGGAAAACAAATTCAAAGATAGTCAAACTCGATTATATAAAACAGTCAAATATTTATAAGACATTGTGTGTTATAAAGAAAAGGTCTTATTATGATAAAGTTATATTTGATTTAAGTAATATAAAATGTGACAGTAAATCTTTTTGGCGGTCCATGAACACATTAAAAAAGAAAGGTAGTAATGTTGTGGGAGAAATATCGCCTGAAAGATGGATAACACATTTTAGGAATTTATTGAATCCCCCAATCAGAGCAGGTGCGATCAGCTATGCGGAACCGCTTATAGATAACTGCCGATTAGATAGTGACTTCACTCTTGCTGAACTGAAGAATATTTTGAAAACATTAAAGTGTGATAAGGCCCCGGGGCCAGATAGAATTCCTTATGAATTTTTCAAAAATGCACCCGAAAATTTTTTGTTTATTTTATTAATGATCTACAACAAAATTTTAAAAAGTGAAATTGTTCCAAAATATTTCAAAACCTCAATTATTTTCCCTCTACACAAAAAAGGAGACCTCGATTTAGTTGAAAACTACCGTGGATTATCTTTTATTGATAGCGTGGCCAAAATTTTCACAAGTCTCATAAACAATAGAATACAAACGTGGGTTCAAGAAAATGAAATATTAACGGAATTCCAAGCGGGTTTTAGGAAAGGTTACTCCACCATTGATAACATTTTTAATCTGGCTTGTATGGTTAAGTTACGTCTATCACAAAAAGGGGGGAAACTTTATGCGTTTTTTGTTGACTTTAGTGCGGCTTTTGATACAATCGATCGAAAATCAATGTTTTTTAAACTGTCAAGTTTGGGATTATCGACGCGCATGCTGAATGTATTAAAAAACTACTACAACAACACCAGTTCGAGTGTGTGGTGTGAAGGAGGTGTAACTGACAGTTTCGAAACTAACACAGGTCTGAGGCAAGGCTGCAATCTCTCACCGACTTTATTCAGTTTATTTATCAATGACCTGCCGGAGGCGGTAGGAGGTGGATGCCATTTTGGTGGATCGAAAATAAATATGTTGCTTTACGCTGATGACATTATTCTTCTGTCTCCAACTAGTACCGGGCTGCAGCACATGATAAAAAAATTTAGAAACCTACTGTGGGACATGGAATTTAACTGTAAATTTAAATAAATCAAAGATTATTGTTTTTAGAAATGGTGGGAAATTGAAGACGAGCGACAAATGGTGGTATATGGGTAAAATTATTGAGGTAGTAAATGAGTACAAATATTTAGGAATCACGTTTACAAGTTCCCTTTCATGGAGTAATCATTTCAAAGAAAAAGCCAGAATAGGTCAATTTGCTGTTAATTCAGTCTGGAGTGCTTTATTTAAAAACCCAAAAGTACCGCTAAGTTCTAAAATGTGTTGTTTCGAAGCGGTAGTGCGAGCTACAATCTGCTACGGAGCTCAGGTGTGGGGATGTATAGAAAGCGATCAAATAGAATCTGTTCAAAAAATATTTCTCAAAAAATTATTCTCTTTACCTTTTAACACACCAAATTATGCATTATATTTGGAAACATGCTGTGAAAAGTTATACTTTTATACTTTGAATGTAAATCTAAATTATTTATTGAAATGTTTAACGTTACCAGCGGGAAGATTGCCCAAAATTTTAGCTAAACAAATTATTTCAAGGAGTGTATTTTGGAGTAAAGAATGGAAGCTTCTGGGACAACAATTTAATATAAATATTAATTTTCAAAATGATGATTTAGCGGAGCTTAGCGAACAGTTGAGGTCGGTATCGGAGGGGCCACGTTGTAGGTGGAGGGGGGAGTGTGTTGGTCAAGCGCGCACCTCCGTCCACCACAGCCAGTTACTCACGCTCGACCTTGAACTTGGAGATAAGAGTCCCCTCAAACTCAACAATACTCGTACCATTTCGTGGATTCTTAAAGCAAGATTAGAGCTTATCAACCTGAACTACAAGCCTTGGCTCAATCAAAATTATAGATGTTCTTTATGTAACCTAAATGAAAATGAAACAGTCTATCATTTTATTGCACTTTGTCCGATTTTAAAACACATAAGACATTTGTGGCTGGGAAAACTTTTTTTAAACGAAATAGAATATCATCAATTTATAAATGGGAGGAATTGGCGAGCTTTAGCTAGTTATCTAGAAAACGCTTGGAAGTATAGATGGGAGATAGTGACCTAATTTAACTTTTGAACCTAAATAATTGTATATGAAACTCGTCTACAGATAAGTTAGGATCAGTATGTTTTTGTTTTTTATCACTTATGTAATAATATTTCGTTCTCTCTTATCATGGTGTCTACTCTCCGGGAAATTCGGGAAAACCGGGAAACCTCCGGGAATTTTATCTTACCTTGAAATGTCCTGGAAAACTCCAGGAATCCACCCAAACCTCCGGGAATCCGGAGCCCAGTCATCGGAATCGATGCCTAACTGAAACACTACCGCTTTTGTTGCCACGATCGCGGGAAACGATTATCGGTGTTGCCGAAACCGCAAGATATGCTCACGGGTATTGCCGCGATCGCGAGTGACGATTATCGGTGTCTCTGAAACCACGAGATATGCCTACGGATGTTGCCGCGATCGCGGAACACGATTGTCGATGTTGCTAAAACCGCAAGATATGCTCACGGGTATTGCCGCGATTGCGGGAGACGATTATCGGTGTCGCCGAAACCACGTGAGATGCCTACGGGTGTTGCCGCGATCGCGGGAAACGATTATCGGTGTTGCTAAAACCGCAAGATATGCTCACGGGTATTGCCGCGATCGCGGGAGACGATTATCGGTGTCGCCGAAACCACGTGAGATGCCTACGGGCGTTGCCGCGATATGCGCACGGGTATTGCCGCGATCGCGGGAGACGATTATCGGTGTTGCTAAAGCCGCAAGATATGCTCACGGGTATTGCCGCGATCGCGGGAGACGATTATCGGTGTCGCCGAAACCACGTGAGATGCCTACGGGTGTTGCCGCGAACGCGGGAAACGATTATCGGTGTTGCTAAAACCGCAAGATATGCTCACGGGTATTGCCGCGATCGCGGGAGACGATTATCGGTGTCGCCGAAACCACGTGAGATGCCTACGGGCGTTGCCGCGATATGCGCACGGGTATTGCCGCGATCGCGGGAGACGATTATCGGTGTTGCTAAAGCCGCAAGATATGCTCACGGGTATTGCCGCGATCGCGGGAGACGATTATCGGTGTTGCCGAAACCGCAAGATATGCTCACGGGTATTGCCGCGATCGCGAGAGACGATTATCGGTGTCGCCGAAACCACGTGAGATGCCTACGGGTGTTGCCGCGAACGCGGGAAACGATTATCGGTGTTGCTAAAACCGCAAGATATGCTCACGGGTATTGCCGCGATCGCCAGAGACGATTATCGGTGTCGCCGAAACCACGTGAGATGCCTACGGGCGTTGCCGCGATATGCGCACAGGTATTGCCGCGATCGCGGGAAACGATCATCGGTGTTGCTAAAACCGCAAGATATGCGCACGGGTATTGCCGCGATCGCGGGAGACGATTATCGGTGTTGCTAAAGCCGCAAGATATGCTCACGGGTATTGCCGCGATCGCGGGAGACGATTATCGGTGTTGCCGAAACCGCAAGATATGCTCACGAGTATTGCCGCAATCGCGAGAGACGCGTGAGATGCCTACGGGTGTTGCCGCGATCGCGGGAAACGATTATCGGTGTTGCTAAAACCGCAAGATATGCTCAACACGGGTATTGCCGCGATCGCGAGAGACGATTATCGGTGTCGCCGAAACCACGAGATATGCCCACGGGTGTTGCCGCGATCACGGGAGACGATTATCGGTGTCGCCGAACCCGCGAGATTTCCTCACGGCTATTGCCGCGATCGCGGTAGGCGATTATCGGTGTTGCCGAAACCGCAAGATATGCCTACGGGAATTGCCGCGATCGCGAGAGACGGTTATCGGTGTCGCCCAAACCGCAAAATATGAATACGGGTGTTGCCATGATCGTTGACGGTGTGACGTTTTGTCGCTGATGTTGAAGATACTGCAAGATATGCTCACTGATATTCCCACAATCGCGGGAGATGATAACTGGTGTCGCCTTACCTACCAGTTATACTGTTTTATTATGTTGTATAAAATATTATTCTTTGGAAATGTTTTGTTTCAAATAATAATAATCATTATTAATAATAATAATAGCCTAATAATAATCATTTTCATTTATTAGCTGGTTGCGATTAGTTAAACGGGTTCCGATAGTAGCTCCTTAAAATTCAGGAATTTGTCTTGAATTCTCCTGGAAAACTCCTTGAATTTTTCAAACCAGGTTTAGTAGACACCATGCTTATATCTTTTCTCTTATGTCTTTATTTCAGAAATATTAATAAATCTTTTTAGTGCTCAATAGGCCTACTATTCTAATCTTAAGTAATGGAACAACTCTAGTGCCAACAAAACAGACGGTTATTAACCATTGTTTTTATGTGTCTGTGTAAAAATGTATTTATGTTCTAAATTGTACAATAAAGCACATTTTCATTTCATTTCATTTAATTTTAACTCCTAAATTTGTTTGGACAGTATTATACTGATAGTTCACAGTTAGTTACAACAGTAAAATATTACAGTTGGTTAGTAGTTTATTCTTTCCCACAGGCGCCAGTTCCCTAAGCTGTTTACATTCCGTAACTGTGACAACTTTGTGGAAGACCGCATCTACAGACATCTAGAACCTGGCATGGCCTTCCAACTGGAACTCAACAGAATGAGGACTTATGATTTGGAGGCTCTTCCCACTTCCAACAGGAAGATGTACCTTTACCTGGGAAAAGCCAAGGTGATTGTCAATAATAAACCACATTGATCAAATAACATTTTAAAGTTTAGACTTTTTGGTTTTACTCTCACTATAAAAAAACAGTGACTATATACTTGCAGGACAACCAGCCTTAAGAAACAAAACAATGCATAGTGCGTGGACGAAAACCACATAGTTACCATCTGTTGTGTCTAGCACTAGTCCTTAAAACTATGGGAATGGCTCACGCTCTTCAGCAAAAGCAAAAACATTAGACATTTTGAATTTTTATCAATAAATTAAACTTTAGGCCAGTCATCTTGTCACTTCAAATGTTGAAACAAGCTCAATACTTACAAAAAAGAAGTGAGAAGAAAGGTCAACAAAAAGTAATTTTCCGTCATGAATGTAAAGGTGACAACGGCTTGTAATTAATTGTACTCGCCAATCGGCAATTAAATCACTGCCTATCTTGTTCACGTTACAGACTAATGCATTATGCCTTACATCCGTAGTGAATTATATAATCAATGGTAAACCCCTCTAGGCCATGACATATCACTCAAACTTGGATGTGATGTTACAGGTTGCTAAGGGACAGGCTGTCACAGATTTCAGATTCTTCATCCGCTCCATCATCCGACACTCAGATCTCATCACTAAAGAAGCCAGTTTCGAGTATCTGCAGAACGAAGGAGAAAGAGTTCTCCTGGAGGCAATGGATGAGCTAGAGGTTGCCTTCAGTCATCCATTCGCCCGTCGCACTGACTGTAACCATATCTTCCTCAACTTTGTTCCAACTGTTATCATGGATCCATCCAAGGTAATCATATAGGACTAAACCACTTAAATGCAATATTATTCACACTAGTGATGTGTTGGTTCCATTTTCTAATGGAACGGTTTCTCAGTTCCTAGTCCTAGGGGTGTTGCGTCGCCATAATAGTTTACAGCCGTTGTATGTATGAAGGCAATTTTACAACAAACTGTTTAATAGTTCCGCTTATTAGAGTTTTGGTTTTAAAGTACTGTTTTACAGTAGAAAAATCTACTACTGTACTGTTGCGTAGGCAATAGATTTAGTGTTTCAAAAAGGCAGAATAGAAACACTAGAAAGGCAAAACAATAGTAGGTTTGGGAAATGACCTCAAAAGGAGCTCTCGGGCCACAGTGAGTCAAGAAGGGCGGGGGAAGGGGTGGGTACGATCTTGAAGCTATATTTAGACTTGCACCACTTCCCTTGTAGATGATTCAAAGTTTTTTTTCGGGAATTCCTTGTCCGGTTTGCCTTTTGATTGTCTTTTTCCGTGTTTGGACTTTGAATCATCAAAAATATAATTTTATGTTTTTAGGAAAAAGCATTTAATCAAAAATATAATTTGGAATTTACTGCAATTATTTTTAACATTGATAGCATTGAAATACTAGGGACCAGGAGAAATATCAGAATTCGAACTGTATAATTTGCAATTTTACATTAAAATGCAATATTGCACTATAATTTAATTTTAGGTCATTGATCTATATTATGCACGGCTTAAATTATAAATTGATCCTCTCGTAGTTGAAAACAATTATTTTGTAAACCTATAAAACATTAGATAACCCATAAAACAGTGTAAAATAATACATAAAGGATAGTAACAGCTCTCCTAAAAGGGTATAAGATAACAACAAAAAAAATCAGTATTCTTTTTTATTCCATTGTTTTTTGGGCTTCCCTTAATTCACATTTAACAAGTTGCCATGGTTGCGTAAGCGTGACTTGACCTTGGGCTGCTTCAATTTTGATTTCCTCAAATGAAATGTGATGTTTTTAAAACAACAATTTGGGAGCCTTCTGACTGATGGTATGCTACAATTTTACTGTGAATTAGCTTTTTCCATATGCCTCTTTATTCATCCATACCCAACCCCACTTGAAAATGAAAAGTGTTTGTATTATAGTACAAAATTGTTTCCTATAATAGTAATTACAATCAGGGATTTGTAATTAAATGGGATTATCAATCGGCAATCAGTAACTGCGACAATGTTAATGAAACAGTTGATGTATTATTGTTTTTGTTTACAGATTGAGGAGAGTGTCACCAGCATGGTTATGAGGTATGGACCCAGGCTGTGGAAACTGCGTGTTCTTCAGGCTGAGCTGCGAATGACCATTAGGCCTTCACCCAACGCCAAGACATCCAATGTTCGACTTTGTCTGGCTAATGACTCCGGCTACTACCTCGACATCAGTCTTTACAAGGAAGTCACCGATCCCAAGACTGGTGTGGTAAGTACAACAACAAGCCTACTAACTAGAATGTTGCCGGTTCTATCTTTCGATAAGAGTCAAAAGCTTTCGATGGTTTGAAACTGAATCCAGCTGATTTGATCAATGGGCTTTTAAAAAAAGTTTTTAAAATTAAAATTTTAAAATGGGTCTTATTTTAGTTGCCAAAGCAACTTCTTGTAATTTATTTTAGCTTCAGTTTGAGTTATGTATCCTTCATTGTATACTCTTTAAATCAACAAAACAGCTGTCAATCAAGTATGTTTTACTCTTGGATCTTATTATATTCTTGTTATGTACATTTCAACCAGCCAAGATCAATTTGATTTTTAAGAGGATAATTTCATGTGTCTTGGTCAGTGTTTACTGTTGTTGATCATTTATCAGCATAAAAATACGGGAAAATATTTCAGTTATTTCAGTCAAAAATCCACCAGGCAATTTAAAATTTTAGGGACGGATGGGTTTATTCTAGGTTGGGACAGGTCAGGATATTTACTCCCGGGCAGATGGGGTTTGTTTTAAAAATCTCGAGTAAACATTCTTGCAGACGGTAATAATGACAAACAAAATACTGATAAATAAAAACCAACAACAAGTAAACACATCAGTGATAACTGTTAGTAAATTTCATATTTGGTGCAATTCAACTGTGGACCAGCCAGGAAACAAGTAGACGGTCGGACATGAGGTCAGATATCCCAAGGAGTCGGTAATCCCGAGGTCGGACATGGGGGGTTCTACTGTATTACTTTATTAATAGACCTCAAGTAAAAAAAATCTAAATTTCCAACGGAATTCTGTTTTTGATTGTTACAGTTTATTCCTATTTTTAGTTGAAATTTGCAAAAAAATCATTATCCCTATCATTGTACAAATGCCAGGGTGTGTGTTACTAAGCCTGATTTTTTTCAAGCAATCAGTGTCGAAAAACAAATCATTACACTTACCTAATTTAAATCTGGACAGATCCGTCTGGAGAGTATGGGAGCCAAGCAAGGGTCTATGCATGGTATGCCTGTTTCCACTCCCTACCTTACCAAGGACTATCTACAACAGAAGAGATTCCAGGCCCAGAGCCAAGGCACCACCTACGTCTACGATCTGCCAGACATGTTCAGACAAGTCACTGAGAGATTGTGGCAAGAGTACATTGACGAGAGACCTAGTGGTAAATTGTCTTTCTTGAACAAGTATCTTATTTGTAACTATTAGCCAGCACTGATCTTTGTAATGTTTGTTGGGCCAGTAGCTCAGGCGGTAGCAAGACAGACTGTGAAACTAAGACAGTGATGTGGTGAGTTCACGTCCTGGTGTCATAAAATTTATCAGTACAGCTCATTTTTGTACTTGCCGGCTCACCCTTTGTTTTGTGCGATACGTTCCACACACATACACAAAAGAACTGAAAGAGGCTGCCAACCTCTTAAAAAAAGTGTGTTCTCTTATCAATTTGCTTAGCATACATTTACTGTTATTGTTGAAGGTCTATAACTAATTTGTCTGTTGTAGAGGCAATCGTGAAGCCAATATCTGTGATGGATTGTATCGAACTGGTTCTTGAAATTGGTGAAGATGGACAGATGAGTTTGGTGGAGCAAAAGAGGTTACCAGGAGAAAATAATGTAAGTATACATCTTAAGATAAGTCTTTAGCTGATGAAGGAAAATTTCATTCTTTACGATAGACCAGTATCATTGTACAAAATTGCAGTACGTTTAAGAGTTATAGTAAAATGTAATGTATGCTATATTTTAAACTTTTTGCTAAGCAGTTTTGTGTTCCAGGTGGGTATGGTAGCCTGGAGGTTGACCTTAAACACTCCGGAATACCCTGAGGGTCGAGACTTGATCCTCATTTCTAACGACATCACATTCCTCATCGGATCTTTTGGTCCTAAGGAAGATATTGTGTTCAACCTCGCCTCAGAATACGCCAGAAAACTCAAAGTCCCAAGGATATACTTTGCTGCCAACAGTGGAGCCAGGATAGGTCAGTTATCTTGAAATAAAGTTATTAAAAAAATTATAATATTTTACAATTGACTATTTATTTTTACATTAAACTAAACATTTTTAGACAGTTGGTAACCTGAGGCTCGGAGAGTTTATATCTAGACCAACACAAATTTACAAGCAATTAATAGTTGTACTGAAAATTTTATTTGGAGTATTATGTTGATTGTTAAATTTTGGCATATTAAAGTAATGTCAAATCAATTTAATCGGACTTAAATCTTTTAAAGTCTAATAAAATAGAATGACTCTCATTTATCTGGTTTTCTAAGTAACAGTTTCTTCCTTTCAAATATTATTGATTTACTTATTGATTTCTTGTGTTTCTAGGTCTTGCGGAAGAAGTCAAAAACTTGTTCAAGATTGCTTGGGAGGATTCTGAAGAACCAGACAAGGTATGTTTCTTTTGTACATTTTATATAGGAATGGGCTAAATCTGATTCTAAATACCTCGATAGGCCTACTTCACTTCATTGCACTCGACTGAAGTTGCAGGTTGTAAAGAGTGGCACATCTTAGTTTATTTGGAATACTCAAAAGTCGGCTAATATAAATAATTCCAAGTTGATTAGCTCACATCCTTAATCGTTGTATAATCCAAAAATGGGGTGTGCCCTTGCATTTCACAACGAATTACGTGTTACATTGACAACTGGTAGAACACTAGTTAAATTATAGAGGCTTATCACTTGTCACCATGTTGTCAGATCGAGGACGATGTTGCCAGATTGGCCAGATGGTACAAGCATTGAATATAATACACACAAAGTGTATATAGTCAATGGCACTAGTATAACTCACATTTTCTAACTCACGATAGGCTTGATGTTCATTTCATGAGCAGCTAAAGAGCTTGATAACTTGCTGATCATAGTGTAAAATATGATTGACTTTTGACCCTAAACACATTTCAAGAGTATATGTATAGTCAATGGTTGATCCTTATTAAATTAATTTGTATGTATCGAGTGCGGAATCAAGAATCGAAACCAAAGTTTTGGAATCGGAATCGGTATCGGAAATGACCAATTCTGGAATCGGCCCATCACTAATTTAACGTAATATTTGTTCTAATATTGGAGTTCTCAACCTAAGAGGTTTATGCACAGAACCATTTGTTTAGTATAAACCTTGATAATGACTTTTGGGACATTGATTAGTTGTTAACACCCTTGGGAACATAGGTTAAAGATAAAATCTATATTTTTTACATTAGACCTATGATTTTCAAAATGTGTTGCATGGAACATCTTTTTAGAAAATTTAAATGCATTCAATTTGTGTTATGATAAATACTTAAATATTTAAACCCAAATTATTGATTTTTCTTGCAATTATTTATGTATTCAACTTTAATACATTTATGAGTCAGGAATCACCCAATGTTTTAACTTAATGAGGGATTATTCGGGGTATGCTCTACAGAAATATTAAAGGTCGGTATGGTACATGATTTTATACCTCGATTCTCATTACAAAATCAGTGCGGTTACCAGTATTTTTGCTGTTTTTTTTCCTCAGGATTGTATTAAATTATTTTTTATTTTGATATATTGAGATTACTATAAAGAGATGGATAGTATCCAACATTCATGGTTTTCTATTAAAAATCACCCTACATTATTGAAACATTTTACTCCTAACAGGATTATGTCAAGAAAAAGAAAAACATTTAAGATATACCTATTATATTACTAAGGCCGGGGCCACACTTGTAATTTTTAACCAGCGAGATTGGTTTTCACGTGCGACGCACGTGGAAGAGTTTGGCCGTGGCCACACTCGTCTTACGAGATAGGTTTTTCAGACTAACCTGTTCACTGTTCACTCCCATAAGCTGCAATGACCCGCAACTAGTTTTATGTGCAACGCCCGTGGAATGTTAGTAGAGAATACACGTGCAAATCTGTTTGTCTTTTCAAATTAGGTTAAGAATTTTTAAGAACTAAACCTGTTTATTTATGAAGCAACAATTCTACAAGATAATTTAACACAACTGGTAAACTTTATTCCAACTAATACAATAACTTTGGGGTTAATTTAAACTTTTAAAAACATATCAATGGCACAACACAATGTATCTTTGAGTACAAAGACAAAGCGAATCATATTCAACGACAATGAAAGACTGGGGGCTGAAGTAAAGACAAAAAAAGAAAAATACTTCAAAACCTATATGGTCTATAATAGTATCAATTTAAAATGTTGTACAATTTCCACAATACTGTTCATGTTATAAACTTATAGCGTGTTATTAAAAGTAGTGTTGAAAGACAATAGTTATATCTGAACTTGAAACTCCGTTATTCCATGTAATGAGAATTATAACAAATGGGGTATGACAATTGTTCCTGAGTACTGTCCAAGGGAGTTAGTTTGTTTGTCTAATGCAGTTGTAAGCTTGTAATCTCCAGCTGACTGGCGTCTGCTAGGCTTCTGTGTATGTGTCAGTACCTACAAATTGATTGAGTCCCTGTCTCTCATTATATTTAAAAAAAAGGTATTTTTTCTATATTTGATGATATTTTATTCACTTAACCTAAAATAACAAAAAAGGAACAAGGGAATATAATGAAACAACACAAATAATACTACTACAAATATATTTTTATTCTATATTCCTTTGATAATTAATTTCAAGTACTATTGCTTACATCGTGTCTGGCTTTTGCCATTTGCACACATTTTGTGGCAACCACCTTAACCCTTTGCGGTCGAATGGCGAGAATAGGTCGCCGCCCGCCACTTTCCCGACTGCTCAAAAATGGCAATCTCTACTTACAAAAAATTTTTCCCGGCTGCTCATATGGTGACCAATACTCACCGAAAAATGAAAAAAATTCGACCTCAAAGGGTTAATGAAAATCTATTGTGCATACTTTGATTCATTAGTGTTATTGTTTGACTTGAGAAAAACAAAGTTTTGACTACGATAGTGAACTATAATAACTTCTTGATCAGCTTCGTAGGTGTTATTAAATTACCTGAAAAAACAATAAAGATATACGTTTAATAACACTAGTAAACTACCCCACTATTACCCGTTACTAGTGTTATTAGACGTATATCTTTTTTGTTTTTTCAGTGAACTAAAAGTAATTAATTATTGTATAGACTGTACCGAACCGGATTTGTACCGAGAAAAATGTTGTACTGAACCAAAGACGGTAATTAAATCAGAACCATACCGTTCTAACCTTTTTGGTCCACCTCAGACCCCTAGAGATTATTGCAGTATCCTTTGGAAAACTAACTCCATACAGGAGTGTTAGGTATTTTGTATCTCATAAACAAAACGCTGAACTTATCATGTGATTTTAATTTTCAGGGTTTCAAATACTTATACCTCACAACTGAAGACTACACCAAAATCTCCGCCCTCAATTCTGTCAAGGCAATACTCATAGAAGATGAGGGTGAAGCTAGGTACAAGGTTACAGACATTATTGGTACGTAAAGCATTCGGTGTCATTTAGTTGTTCAAACATATTTCGTACCATTTATTTTTTAATGTATTATTGTGATGTATTTTAATTAATTAATATTAATTTAATTGACACACATAATTTTTTTGACCACCAAGGTAGTTTCGAGACGGGAAATGGACGTTCCCTGATTTTGTAACATTTTTAGATGACTGTTTCAATACAAAAATAATAATAATATTTAATTTTTTTTAAACATCTAAAAAAATGTATATTAATTAATTACGCCTAACTTATTAAAAATAATGCTTCCGCTTAGGAAACATGGTGCAATCAGTTAGAATAGAGTTAAACTTATCTTAAAATAAAATAAATCATAAAATAAAAGCAATATTAATTCGTATAAAATAAAATACTTACTTGTTTTTGCTATGTTTACATTAGTAAAACATGCCTCTCACTGCTTAAACTTAAGAAAACTTCTCAAATGATAAAACAATTAAAGCAATATTTACACGTAAAGAATTAATTAAATAAGAACGCCTTTGCAAAGGAAACACAACTACAACACGCTCCTGTATTGCGGGTATTGAATTGACTTTCTCCAGGCGTTTTTAAAATTTTTTTTTATCTTGTCTCAAAAAATCTCGATAAAAAAAATCTTGTCTTGTAGAATAAGATTTAAATTTTCCAGAAAATTTCCCGAAATTTTCTCCGGAGACTTGTCTATCCCTAATAAAAATTAAGTGTAATATTTTATTTTGTTGAAAACGATATTGTCTGTGTCTGCTAAATCTGCCCAATCGATGTGTTGTTCCCTAAAACAAAATACTATTCTCCAATTCCTCTTCAAAATTTTTTCTTGTAAATTACACAGGAAATTATTAGGGATCTGCGGTACAGAAAATTTAATGTCTGTACGGTTTGGTACGGTACAATATTTTGTACCTCGGTTCTCAGTACAAAAACCTCGGTACGTGGCCGTATTTTTGCGGTTTTCTTCTCAGAACTGCATTATTAAAACAAAACCTTTAACCCTCCGAGCGTCACTTGTCAAAAAATCGACTCACGACACACTTTTTGTGATGTCACTTGTCGATTTTTCGACACACGAACATCGTTTACGGCGAAAGCTCTATGACTGACTGAATCGGATTGAACTGGATCGAGTTAGGTATCGTTCTTTTTGTTAGATTCAGAGCTTTCTCCGGAGGTCTGTGTCTAAGCGCTATTCATTTTAGTTCCGAAAATATTGTAGCAGACAGCTGACGTGCGTATTTGTAAACAGCTTGGTTAACCTCGGACCGATGACTGATGTGTTTTATTACGTTTATCATTGTTTTAGTGTTAAAAATCAAAAGTAGTGATATACGTGGTGCATTATAAGAAGATTTAAGTGATTTTGAAGGGCTGGTTGATGATCCTGAAGAAGTAGGTAGTGATATTGATGTAAATTATCAGCCAGATTCCTAGCTATGGTTAGGCTATGCATTCTTAGCTAAACGCTATGTACTGAAATCTGTTTTTTGCCCATAACTTATTTATTTGCAAATCTACTTCCTTATATTATTATATATTTGTAATCCTCATAAAATCTAGAACAAAGTGGCTATTTTCAAATATTTATAGGCCTATAATTTATACAATTTCATTGAGCGCGAACTTATTTTTTTTTTTTGAAAATTTTCCAAAATATTTTTTTTTTACCTAAAATTTGTTTTTGAAACAAATGTTCCTTATGTTTTATGTATAATATTGAAGCCCATGATTTTCCAACAAAATGGTATATAGAACAGTAGAATTAACATTGTTTTAAGGTTCTCAGATCCGTTTTAATAAAACCTTGCAAATGCGCCAAAAATAGGCAAAATAGGCGTAGGAGGGTTAACTACTACGAGGATTGTGTCAAGAAAAATCACAGTTATGATAAAGGCTTTGGTACCTATTTTACGCCGAGATACTTTGAATAGCCATGATAAAGTGGTTTTAAAATTAGGATAAGAGTGTTTAGGGTTAAACATGTTTGAAACATTTATTGATAAGATAATTTCTAGGGATGGGCGAGTAGTGTTTTTTTGAGTCGAGTCGAGTCGAGTAATTAGCCCTAATACTCGAGTATCGAGTCGAGTCGAGTCGAGTAGTTCACGAGAAAATCAAAAATTTTATTTTACATATATTCCATCTTCATTTTTACGAACAAAGCATTTCTCAATTCACCAAAAATAGACCTGGTTAAAAACTTGTATACCATATAAAAAACACAATATGTATGTGTATCAAACTTATATTTTGGTGTTAAAGGTTAATTATTAATTGCAAAAATATGGAACTAAGTGTTTATTTTAAAATAGGCCTACTGTAAATATTTGAATTTGACTAAAGCATGAGATATAATAAAGTTTCCTCTAATTTATAAATAGGCTTATAAGTATTCATTTAAGTCATTTCTAGGGGTGTGCGAATAGTAATTTTCAACCTCGAGCCGAGCCGAGCCGAGTTTTTTCAAAAATTTTCGAGCTCGAGCTTTTTCGAGCCGAGCTTTTTCTAGCGTCACCTTATCTAAATTATTAAACTTTTTTTCTTAAAAAAGTGCATAATAATAAAGTTCAGTCAATTTTTAAATAAACACAATGTTATTTTAATATGTTTAAAAACCTTGAGAATTGTCAAGACATCAAATAGTAGATAATCACGATAAGAACTGAACTGAACTAAATTAAGATGCAAGAAATAAAAGGATAATTGAAGGCCTGACGAGATATGCAGTGCAGACTGAGACAATCAGATTGTCTTTCATAACAGAACAGCAATGCGACCTTGAATGACGACAAAACAACTAGCAAGTCGATTATATTATTATGTATATTGTAACTACTATGAATATTTAATTCTATTTTGTATAAATAAGTACAAAATAAATGTATAAACACGTGATTATTCTTGTTGTTTTCCATGCACAAAATATTTTAGTTTTATCAATCGTATTAATCAAAAATGAACATAGTTGGTTTGGATCCAAAAAGGTGGAGAGACAAGTAAAAAGTAAACTTATATTAAAAAAGATATAATTGACATATGGAGGAAATAGACCAAAACACTAAAATTAATAGAATAACACACAAATTAAACAAGAAATGAAATAAAGAACACTATGAATTAACACTGTCACTCAATTTTGTTATCTAGAAGGGTCGGCAACTAATCAATAAATAGCTAAAACCAGTTTCCTCCCCTTCTTGCAGTCCCACCACCACCCCTCCCCCCTAAACCGGGAGGCCCAACACTTTGTCCTTGAAACACCCACGTCCTTTGTACCCCTATGAAACAATAAACCCTTACACCCGTCCTGTTTTGACAACAGGTTTATGAATGCGATCACTATTTTTCATTTTCCAGAATTAACTATCAATTATAATTTGCAAGTTACAAATAGGAAACTACATCACATTATGGTATTCAATGACCCATGTATTATTATCAAAAATTAATAATTCATTACTTATTTTGATAATAAAAAGCATTCACTACAGCACGCACCACTTATTGATACATATAATCATCAAGGTAACTGTTACTTTATACAAAATAAAAAAGTACAAAATTGTGTGGCCAGTCAAACTTTATAAACAAACATTTTATTATATAAAATACATATGGTAATGGTAAATAGGGGTTGGTTCAAAGGAAATAAAATACAAAACAGATAATTAATTATTTTGATAAACATTAGAAAGGTTATAGGATTGATTGAACTAAAATAACTGCAGGGAAACTTATAAGTAGTAAAGTCTTCAACCACAATCTGTTTAATCAGTACATTGTTAGAGAGAGAGAGAGAGAAAGAGAGATAGCAGATAGGGGCGTTTGATAAGGAATCTGAAAAAGTAAACAGACAAGGAACAACGACGACATGACGATACTGGTTTACAGCCTTATTGTGTCGCCCATAATACATCAATAAGGATCACGCCTTATAATACATTTGCACACGTGACCACTTTTTGTTTCTTCCTTATCTTTCATCCGTCCCAAAATAGAATTCCTGAAATTGTTTGTTGATATAATCTCCCCTCCCACACAAGGCGCAGTGCTCAATGCGCACTGTAGGTTGTCACGGCAACCGTGTGTCATCATAGCGACAAGCCAATCACGCACTCGCACTGCGTTGTATATTACGATACGAATAGCTGTTAGAAAGACAACCCGATAGGTTAGGTGGTCGTTTGTCTCTTTCCTATCTCCTCAAAATTACGATCGATAATCATTGCGTCTTGACTGAGCTGAGGTTCGTGCTTATCAAACCTCGAATGCATGAACAACGTAGAATTGTGATAACATTGTTTTCCATTATGACCCAAATTAAGTGTTTTGACTTAGTATTAAAAGCTCGGCTCGAACTTCGAGCTTTTTCAAAATGCCTCGAGCCGAGCCGAATAATGAAAAGCTCGACCAAAAAGCTCGAAGATTCGAGTACTCGCACACCCCTAGTCATTTCTCAGTTTTTGTATTTATTTGAGTCTTAGTTAACTCATTAGTTTATACATTTTTTTTAAATTACGTAGCCTACATCTTGGTCTACAAATACTCTTTGTAAGGTAAATTTTTTCCCCCAAGTGAGTAAAAACTAACTTCCTATATAATGACATTTTCTCACTAATTATATATCTTCAAAATTTGTTTAACTATGAAAAAGTCACCAAGTCTAGCTGAAAACATAATCATAAATGAGGATATTTTTGAAATACAGAATAACTAATCAAACAAAATTTTTAACACTTTTATTTCTTAACTTTTTTTCCTTGAAAATGTCAACAGTTTTTCACTTATTTTTAATAAAAATTATCGTTTATAATTGTTTTAAAGAAGTCCAGATGTGTGAACTTGAAGAGCAGACAAGAGACATACGTCACTGCCACTAAAACTCTTCTCTACTGTGAATGAATGAACTGTTTATTGTGTGAAGCCCCACCCACCGTCTAACGGGACATGGGGGAGGAAAAGAGAAAGTTTGGCAGAATTTGCCCTTGTTCTAAAGCCTGGTTCACATGCCCTCCCTCACCCTCGGCCTCAGTCGCTTGCAGATTTCCATTACACAAGAGTGTTAATTAATTATTTTGAAATACTGTAAATGTTTGAATTTGACTATGATGAGATCTAATAGTTTCCTCTAATTTATAAATAGGATTAACTTTTTAAGTATTAATCTAAGTCATTTGTCAGTTTTTGTATTTCTTTTTAAAAGCAATTGCAGTTATACATTAAAAAAATTACAAACATCTTGGCCTACAAATACATTTTTCCTACAGTCACCCGACAAAGTTGGCTTCCCTGTACTGTTTATAGTACAGAAAGCTGCTAATTGCTGCATATTTATACTTTGCCGTACGGTTTATACTTTGCCGCACATCAGGATTCCAACCAAACAACACAAAACAGCTTGGTTTTATTATGCACGTAATCCGTGTACGCTTGGAAATAGGTTGGCAACACTTAAAGATAATAATTCTATGAGCAGCTGATTGACTAATTATAACTACGATTTAACCTGTCATTTCGTGTTTATAGTTTCGGTATTCCTGAACTTTCTGGACTTTTCTTTTAAACGTTTTTAAAATATTCCTACGATCTTAATAAACAAAAAAAATACCTTTTAAGCATTTTTTAAGGCGCGGAAACCACATCAAATTACTAAAACATACGGAACTATATTCTCAAAACGCGTAGCAAATTTCTTGCCGAGGAAAAATAGCGGAGTGATACGGACCGCGGGTACTACTTTCTCTAGGGCACCATTTTTGTTGCCAGCTGAACCTAAAAAAGCTTTGTATAGTGTTTGAAAGACTAATTATTTATATGCTTTATAGTGACTGTAGGAAAAATATAATGTGTAACACGAGTGAAAAAGGCCTTTGCTGCACTCGAGATCATTCCGCACTCGCCTGCGGCTCGTGCGTAAACATTGCTCTCGTGTGGAGCAAAGTGCCACTTTCACCACTAGTTACACAAATAACTATTGTAAGGAGAGTCTTTTCTCTAGTGAGTAAAAACGATCGTGGTCAAGGAATGAACTGTGCTAAAACAGCACATTGTCAATGTTTACAAAAGTATTTTGACTGAAACACCAAACCCTGGTATTTTTTAAAGACATTGCATAATAGCCTAAGTCGACGTCGAGAAAAGTATGGCAATAGATAGGTTTTACTTTTAGCCTACAATAAAGATTATGTTTTGGGACTAAAATCTCCAAAAGACCAAAAGAGTGCTTTTAACAAACATTTCATAGTTTTATTTAGTAACAAAAGTGTTTGACTATGTTCCCGATTATACATGGATTATACCAAGAACAAGGTTCGGCAGAGTGGATTCACTGTGAACCGGCCTGCCTGGCCCTTATGCACGACGTCACTATAACCTCCGTGTAGGGGTGTCAACAATGGATCGAAACAATCGAAGTTTTGAACCTGTCTGTAACCTAGTTTTTTATACTTTTTAATACTCATTATTTATAAACAAACACGTCCTACATATCGGATCTCGAATCACGATATTTATCGATACCCTTTCCACCCACAATAAAACATTAAACGATGTCAAAGCAATCGTCATTTGCTCCATTGAAACACGAAAGTCGATTGGCTCACATGGTACTGCACTGACGCCTCCTGACCAATGAGAACTGTCGTTACATACTTTTATTGTAAACACTCACCATTCGTTATAACATTACAAAATCGACACGGACTAAGGCTTATAATATTTTTCAATAAATACATTATGTTATAGTAGCACTTAAAACTTCACTTAACTCTTTAATCAGGTAGATAGTACAGATCAAAATATGGATCTACTTTTTGGCGCAATATAAAGCAAGCCTAACCATACGACGATGTTAAAGTTTAATGGTTGAATATAATTTTTCTAATGATGCGTATAATGCAGGGATTATTAAACTGAAAATTTCGACGTGTTTAGGTTATTTATTTTGTACTAAAAATAAAAATAATACATCTAAATGTCTGACTTATTGATACAGACATTGTTTAGTATAATTAATTTCGTGTTGGCAGGACATTCGCGCGCCGGTTGTCTCTTGAGTTGAGTCTGACATCTTGAAATGTAGATTCGTAGATTGTGTTGTGCAATGCTGAAGCTAAACAATGTCACCGGCACCGTCGCTGTTTTGAACTAGATAGTTTCTAAGTTGGCTATGAAAATTGTTAACCGTGATTACAAAACTAATACTGTAGCTATACAGTAAATAAATGTTAAAATAAAATATTTATCCCTGTCAGATGTCGGTATCATCGGAATCAACTTTTGACAATCGAGTCTTGGTACCGATACCAATGTCCAAGTATCGGTGGTATCGATGACGATAATCGACTCATCCCTTTTTACTAGTAGAGCTGTATCATGACGTAATCGATGCATCGGGATTTTGATGCATGCTGGATCGAATCGGGATTCGATGCATCGCACTCGCACACCTACACCACTGCCTATCACCCAGTGTCAGCTGTCGGCGCGGCGGGTCGGCTCGGCGCTGTCGCTGTCAGTGAAATGGATGACGCAAGCGATGTCTAGGTTGCCGATTATTAGTACTGTAGGCCTAGTATGTCAATATTTAAAGGGGTTAAGGGATTAAATAAAACTCAAACATTTTCCTTTCTTACTATTTATTTGTCAAATATCAATGAAAATAACGAAATCGGCTTAACGTCTACTACTCGACTCGAGTCACGAGTATCTTTAACTACTCGACTCGGCTGTCGAGTATTGCCAACTACTCGAGTAATTACTCGACAGTCGAGTACTCGCCCACCCCTAATAATTTCACACAACTGGTAAATTATTTCTAACCAACACAATGTCTAGTTGTTTTTAAAAATTTTAAAAACATATAAAAGCATTCAGTACGAAGACAGTGTAATTGCCAGCTGTTCACAGCAGACGACAATGAAAAACTGGAGGTTATGATGAAGTAATGGCAAAGCGTATTTTTTATCAGCTTTGAAACTAATTACAAGATAGATACAACTCTTGCAAAGTTTTTTTCTGAAACCAAAATTTGGGTTATCACAGAGTAAGATTTTTGTCTTTTCATTTACAAAGTTAACATCCACACATATCAATCATTAGTTTATCTCAGGCTCAATCCAATTTTCTTAGTATATTTTAAAGCTCTTCCAAAGAATCAAAAGACCCAGGCCTAGACCTAATTATTTAGGAGGGCCTATATATAAATTGATTAGGTTACAATGAGGGTAGCAAAATCACTATCTAGTTCATAAGATTTAGATTGCATAAAGTACCTTCAACACAACAAAAAATACTGGAAACTAAAAAACATTTAGGCCTTAAACAGCCACATCTAACAATATAAGACAAGATACAGAACATGCAACGACATAATTTGAGACCGAGTAGGCTTGCATAACGAAAAAAAAAAATGCAAACAACAACAACTATGCTTGTGGTTTCGTCAATAGAAAGATAAAATATCTATAACAAATATAAAATAATAAAATATATAATATATAAAAAATGTATAAAATAAGATTGTAGATTAGTTACAAGTTTAATATGTAGCCATAAACAGTTTTATGGCAGTAGAAAATGGCCAGCGGCAAATTGAATATTCACGAAAATACTGACTGAGTTAGAGATAACATTTAACAGTCATCATAAAACTATTATTTTTATGATAAAATAGAATTGGGGAAAGTCGTAAATAAATAAAAGTGATAAAACTCAACACTTCTTGGAAGTACTTGAATGTACAACAATTGTTGTCGTGATAAAATGTTAATGGATTTGGGACTGCTAATGGGTTTTTTATTGCATTATCACCCTAGTAATAAATTATGAAGATGTAAACAAAACCCAAAATGCTTTACGAACTGATGACGGTAATTAAGCTTGTGACTTTTTCGGTGCACCGCAGACCCATAGAAATTATACATTTCTAGGAAAATGCCTAGATATACTCCAAACCATGAAATTACTGTGTAGTTTATAATTCGTATTATTCATGTACTGATCAAACCAAAAAACATTTGTTTTGTTAATAATTAAAAATTGTGATTTATTTAACATAAAAGTGTTTGGCGTTAAAATTTATTTTCAGAATTTTTAATTTATCTGTAGAATAGGCGAGAAGCCCAATCACACAGTAATATGGTCAGTAGTGGTGATCACATTTGATAATTCATCTCCCACTTTGACAGTAGGTAAACGTTGGGTGAGACTATAAACATAACATTTATCTTTTCTTATCATCAGTAGTCCTTCACTAGATTATCTCTATCTAGATATAATATTTTGTCACTGCACTATCACTTACACACAGGTACATAAAAGATAAAAAAAAAATGTTAAATTTGAATGCAGCCAGCAAAGGCAATAGGAACCTAGACTTGTAGTAATGGATATTTTAAGTCCAGGGTTGGTTCTTCGAAGGATTCCTTCAGAAAGAAAAAACTCTTTCTTAAAACTAAAAGTGAGGTGTTAAGTCTTTATTAGCATGTTTGATTATAATTTTCACTTATAACTGAAAGTCTGTTGCACATTTTATACTCACACACCTAACTTTACTCAAATTACACCTCGGTATGTTTAAAGTTTCTACAGCCTTGCGTATTGTTTTGCAGGCAAGGACGATGGTCTTGGTGTTGAGAACTTGAAGTACGCAGGTATGGTAGCAGGAGAGACTTCTCAAGCGTACAAAGAAGTGGTGACCATCTCAGTGGTGTCTTGTCGTGCCATTGGTATCGGATCCTACCTGGTGAGGTTAGGACAGAGAACTATCCAAATAGACAACTCTCACATCATCCTCACGGGCTGCAGTGCTCTCAACAAGGTGAGTTATCCAATGGATAAACAACTTGCCCATGAAAAGTGTTCCAGATAGTTCACTAAAAACTTGGTACAAAATTGATTTAAAATGTTACCTCCACTTCATAAATAAGTGGAGTGGGTATTCTACTAAGTCCATTTTACTGCTCCCTAATATAAAATTTAAGTATTATTTTATAATGTATCAACATTTTGATTAAATCGTTATTGGTTCCATATCAGTGTTACCTAGCTCTGATGGAAGATTTGACCATTGTCAAAACTGTACCAAATCTGTTATTATGTGTTGAACTTGTAACCAAAAAGGTTTTTTTAAGTGTTAGCCAGTTTTGCTGCCTTAATTGACCACCCACTATATGAATCTTTCCATATAATCAAATCAAATCAAATTTATAGTCCCCCTAATTATTGTTAAGGTTTTGACAGTATTTCTGGGTTCTGACATGGCATTTATAAGTACTTCAAAGCTCACCAAAAGGCTGACTTGAAACTGAGCTGTCAGTCTAGATAGTCGTTTTCCTAGGTTTAGACTTCATCAAAACATCAATTATGGTATTTTTCAGATCTTGGGTAGGGCAGTGTATGCCTCCAACAATCAGTTGGGTGGTACACAGATTATGTACAACAACGGTGTAACACACAAGACTGAGCCCCGAGACCTCGATGGTATCTACACTACCATGAAGTGGCTCTCTTACATTCCTAAAGACAAGTTGTCTCCTGTGCCTATCATCAAACCCGTGGACTCTGTCGACAGAGAGATAGGGTTCATGCCTACAAAGACTCCATACGACCCTCGGTGGATGCTGGCAGGAAGACAAAACCCCAGTAAGTACAAAAAAATGGCTTTAGAAGTTATGAGTCCGTTGATATAAATAAATAAATTAATGAATAGTGATTGTTACTAATTAAAAACTGTCACAGGTAAAGTAGTGTACGCAACTCGCATAAATAGTCTTAACGACACTTGTAGATGTTTTTAAGACACTCAACAAAACTCTTACCTTAAATTTCTACTTGTGTTGTTAACACAATCCTTAAGCAATCGTTGCGCAAACTACTTTATCGACATTCTTCTGTCCTGAAACAGCATGTATCAGTAGCCTGTGACTAGCAATAGGTACTAAAATTTCTATTAATCTGTTCTTTATGTGATTTATTGCTGTACAGTGTTTGGATTTTTTGTTTTAGTTAAAGTTTGAGTAAGCTGTGATTTTAAAGTTCAAATGATAGCTTTTATTACTACTGAGCCAAGGTTAATGAATGACTTAACATATCATGATTGCACTAACCTACTTATTGTATTTTGATGATGTAATATGCAAATGATCACATTAAAGTCCATTTATACAGTTTTACACTTTTCTATGGGGTTTTTATGTTATGTTGGATTAACCTTGGTTTCAGTTATCCGTGGTCTCTCTCCTCCCCATCACCCCAGATAATCGAGGTTCTTGAAAACTGACACGAATTATATTTGATTATTTCCCTATAAATTTGTTCTACTTCCCGTTTAAATTGTGACTTATCGCAGCTCTTAGGTCCTGCCTATGTTGTCTTTTTCCTTGGTTATGGATGGTATTTTTTTTACAATCTTTTGTTCACTCTATTCTACGGGATATAATTTTTATTAGTAATGTTTGCTGTATTATTTATGAGTAAAAAAAATTCTATTACTCTATGTATAAAATTAATGTGAATAAAGTATTATTCCATTTAATTTTATTTTTAAATTTACTATAGCTAACTCAATTGTTTTATACAAAACAGCAACATTATTGATTTAAAATTTTCAGGAAAAGGTAAACTTTCATTGCACCTACCTTCTTTTTATTAAATTCATTTGGTTGTATTTAGTCCAGGAGAAGTGATCACTTTATTTTGTTGAAAGATAACACAGCTCAATGGGAGACTGGGTTCTTTGACCATGGTTCCTGGGAGGAGATCATGCAACCTTGGGCTCAAACTGTGGTCTGTGGTCGTGCCAGGCTCGGTGGTATCCCAGTTGGAGTTATTGCAGTTGAAACCAGAACTGTGGAGCTCAAACTACCCGCCGACCCTGCCAATATTGACTCTGAAGCAAAGGTAATATTAAACATGAATCTTTCTCAGAAAATAGTTATCACAAAGTAATTTTAACCAGTTTCATGTTATGAAAGTTCTCAAACTACAAGTAACGAAAGAAATCTATTTGAAAGAATATAGAAGGAAATACTGTCACCTCTGAACAATTAATTAATGACAGTAGTGTTTGAATTTTGTACAAAGCCAAATGTAATTAATGTTAGTTCAACCTTCTTTATTTTTCAACAAGAATAATTAGGTACCTAATTAATTTGATAAGTATGAGTATGTATCAAGTATGTAGTTCCAGTTAGTTATTAACGTTATTAAATCGTCAGCCAAGTGGCCTGTGTTATTTGTTTTAATAATAATAAACATTTTTATCACTCCATCCGGAAAGTAGGTATTTTCCACAACAGCTGATATCACAGGAATTAGCTGTTTCCCAAGTTCTAATTAAGATAAAGGGAAAAACGATCAGCTGAATTTCCCTCTCTCTAAATTTAATTTCCCTTTTTCTCTATTAGTTCTCCATTTATCCACTACGCATGGTTTATTTTAATGATTAAAATCAGCTGTTTTCATTGTTGCACAATCTAAATGTATACAGAATGAATGAATGAATGAGTTATCTCTTTATTCCAACAAATTATTTACAGAATATGTACACAAATATTTAAAGGAAGAAAAAAACATAAGTGAATTTAAAAGAATAAAATAAAATTAACCTTTTCATTACATCTATGATAAAAAAAAAAAAAAAAAAACATACATGTTGAGAAACAGGCATTTGTTTGTTTTGCTGTGTTTTTGTTTTTAACATGGTATGTGTTTGAAATTGCTCAAAATATGTCTAACATTCCTGATGATTTGATGAAAAAAGCTTCAGAGATAACTAAACAAACAACTTCCATGATAAAGAGTGGTCTAAAACTATTTTAATATTACTGAGGTCTGTTAATCTGTATGTGTGTATTTTTGCGTTGTGATGAAAAGTATTGTTCATAACTTGTACCGAAAGTAATTTTTCCGGCACTTGCTCCATTACTCCCATCCTTGGCTTCGCCTCGTATGGGAAAATAACTCTCGTATTCGGCTTTGCCTCACACATGAACCTTGAGTGCTCACCGCAAAATGTTACTCTCGGTTGTAGTAATGAAATGTACTATTAGTAGTGTGCATATATCAGTGATACATTTTTTCTTTGCTTTCAGACTGTATCACAAGCTGGGCAGGTATGGTTCCCTGACTCAGCTTACAAGACTTCACAGGCTATCAAGGACTTTGGTCATGAGGGACTTCCACTTATCATCTTCCCTAACTGGAGAGGGTTCAGTGGTGGTATGAAAGGTAAGTTGTTCAACAAATACAAAATATAAAGTTCAAGTGTTGCCATAATCAAAAGATTCAGTTAATAATCTATAAGTAAATACTGTTGCATAAAAATGAGATGAATGTCAAAATTTAGTATATTAGGGATTGATGGGTCCCGATTAATATATACTATCAATCTTTAAAAATAGACAATTTGATTAGAGAAGTGCAAGTAGCTTGATTTTTGAGTAAAGCCAAACCAAGCCTTCAATGCCTTCAGGCTCGAGAGATTGAACTCCAACTCAGAAAATTGAAATTGAGCCTAGCTTTTACAATCGCTATCACAGTACGCGTCTGCTAAGATCACGTGATTGGAAAATTCTGGCTTTTGCCATGATCTTGGTTGACAGAGATAAAGTTTCTTCGATCGCAAATGAGATGATGATGTCTCCAAAACCGCAGGAGATATTTAGGATTTTGCCGAGATGGCCGAAGACGATAATGATCTTTCCATGACTGCAGGAACAGTACAGGATTTAGCCGTAATGTCCATGGAAGGGTTGCACAGGATTTTGCTGCAATGACCGAAGACGATCATTATATTTCCCTAGGCCACAGAACGGTCTAGGCAGAATTCGACCTTGATCGCGGAAGTGGATGATAATGTCTTTGTTACCGCGGGAGACGATGATGATGTCTACACAACCACGGTAGACATCCTTGGTTTTGTCAAGATCGCGTAAGACAATAATGATATTTCAGTTACCAATGGAGAAGATGATGATGGTTCCATTACTGCGGGAGACGATGATGATGGATTTTTCTAAGGCCACGGGGTTCGCCTAGGATTTTGCCGCGATCAATGAAGATGGTGACTTTTCCATGACCGCGGGAATGGCCCTGGATTTGGCTGCGATCTCATAAGACGATGATGTTTTCGGGACTGTGGGAGATAAACAGGATTTTTTACTGCCATTGCAGGAGATGGTGATGATGACCAAGGGAAATTATCATAATCTTACCGTGATATCATTGTGACATTGTTTTTAATGCAATGTAAACCAAATTTATGATTACTAAATTTAATACTGCTTGCCTAAATACATCATAATATCATTAGCAATTTCAGTGTGATTGCTTTTGACGACGATGGTGTCTCCACAATTGCTGGAGATGAGCTAGATTTCACCGCTATTGTGGGATGCAATGATAATGTTTTGCATATTAATACACCTAGTTACGCCCCCTTGATCTGTTGCAGACATGTATGAGCAAATCCTCAAGTTTGGAGCATACATTGTGGACGGACTGAGAGAGTACAAGCAACCCATCATCACTTATATCCCACCTAATGGAGAGTTAAGAGGAGGTGCTTGGGCTGTGGTAGACTCTACCATCAACCCCAACCATATGGAGATGTATGCCGATCCTGACAGCAGGTAACTGGCTCACATTACATACATCAGATCTTTGGTAGTTGAAAAACCATAATCAATACTTTTTACCTTTTGATAATCAAGATATCCTGAGAATAATGTATAAGAACTCAGAACTCTTATAAGGTGTGTTGCTAGCATAGTAGTTAGGGTCCCAAGCTAAAGTTCTAGAGGGATGGTTTCATTCCCAGCACATCCACAAAAATTTGAGGTTTTGGATTGCTTTCCCTCAAAAGTGTATGCAATTCTTACGTATAGACCTTTTTAAAAATTAGAACAATCTATGAAACAGTTAAACTATTAAAATATCTGATTAGATTAAATTCATTTGCTTGCAAAAGTGCCAAATTAGTTTGGAGTTTGGTAGTGGTGCTATTTTAGTCGTAGTTCATAGATTATTGCTCTTCCTACGTAATAAATTTAGGGCCATGTATAGTTTATTAACGTAACTACAAATAAATGGTAGGCCTACTCAGTTATCTGATAATTTTTAGTTCAACACAATCTGACGCTGCACTAAATGAGCCATTGGTCAATATCTGCACAGTTCTGGAATTTGATTCAATTTTTGTATTCAATAATAATAAATTAATAAATGTTAATTTGCTTAACAAAAATAGTTGCTTTGCTAAACTTATCAACTTTAATAACCATAATAGTGGTGTATGCATCAACACATCGTAAGTTGACTTTCTTTGCTGATAGTTAAGGAAGTCAGATGTTTTGGTTGTGCTAACACTATCCCAGTCCTGAAGTGAGATTGTTGAGGCTCAGCTGCAGCTCTATTGACCATATTATTATTTATTTTTTTTACTCGGTTGACATAATTGATTGTTTATTCAGGTTGCAGTTCACTGATTGAAAGAATGTATAGAAATATGTTTCATTAGCATTTAAAATTTGCCAACTGTCCAAAACTCGGAAGGTAATTATTTCAAAGAGGAAATTATACATGCTCAAAGTTAGTTAAAGATCATTTCCAGCATATGAGTGCTGTGGCTGGCTGAAATAACTTCCAATCTGGAAGTCCAGTTTTCGATCACTTTATCCAGCAGCTGGGGCCCTATACCGACAATCATATAACAAACACTTTATTCAGTGATGAGACTCATTTCTGGTTGAACGGCCATGTGTGTCAATAAGCAAAATTGCCGGATTTGGAGTAAAGAAAATCAAGAACATTTATGGAAAAGCAGTTGCATCCATTACAAGTCACTGTTTGGTGTGTATTGTAGGCTGGTGGGATCATTGGCCCATATTTTTTTCAAAGTTAGCCAAGTTATGATTTTATTGTAAATAGAGGGTTTTATAGTGCTTTGAACAACATCTTTTTGGTTCCTCGCTTCTTTGGTTTCAGCATGATGGCGCTACTTGCCTTACAGCACACGTAGTAATAGACTTATTGCAAGAATAAGATGTGTTTGGTAATGGCGTATGAACTAGCCTCCACTATCATGTGATGTGACACCAGTAGACAATTTTTTGGGGGGAAATGTAAAGAATCTAGTCTATGCCAATAATCCACAAACTTTGGACAATTTGGAAGCAAACATCAGTCGTGTGATTGGCCGGTACATGGCCCAGCTGCTGGATAAATTGATCAAAAACTGGATCCCCAGATTGCTCTTCATTTGAGCCAAATCACCCTTATTGTTGAAAATAGGGTTTAAAAACTATCTGTAAAATCAAACATTACTAATAAATAACTAGTTAGTGTTTAAGATGTTATTGAAAGTGTTTTGACGTTATATTTGTTTTCAGGGGTGGAGTCCTGGAGCCTGAGGGTATTGTGGAGATCAAATTCAGAGAGAAGGATCTCTTGAAGGTGATGAACCGAGTGGACCCAGTGCTGCTGCAACTCAAGAACAAGTTGACTGGAGAACTGAGCACTGATGACAAGACAAAGACAGAGAAGTCTATCTCTGAGAGAGAGAAGTTCCTGATGCCCACGTACCACCAAGTGGCCGTGCACTTTGCTGATCTCCACGACACTCCTGAGAGAATGCATGAGAAAGGAGTCATCGTGGTAAATGAACCTCCATATTACAATAAAACTATGGTTATACATTTAACATTTGTTTTTCATTGTAAATTTATAAAATGTCAAAAATATTTACCTATTCAACTAGCTTTTTGACTAAATTACACTAGACTAGATCCAGCAGCACATTTAGAAATTTGGCAGTGTTGGATTACTAAAAATGCTGGTTTACTGTGAGCTGTCTAAAAATACCCGTTATTGTAAGAACATCTGAAATATTACGCAAATATATACTCAAGAAGCTGTCAAGCCGATATCAGACTGCCTTGCCTCCTGCCTGCTCAAGCATCCTTATTTGATATTCCGGTCAGTTTATGAGGGACTATACATACCGTTTTGCACTTGTTCTAATTGTGATTTTTGTCCAACTGCTTATTTAGTGTTACGAAATTGAAACCAATATCATTTAAGCAGAATTACTACTGTGGTTGAATTTTACTAATTCAAAAAAAAAAAACCTGTCCTTAGTTGTAACAATAAAAACAAAAACATTTTTTTCTTAATCAAAATTATCTTTTAATTTTAAAATACCCCTGCTGCAGCAAACCTAGTATAAAACCCAGTTCCTGTGGTCCGATCACGCTGGTTAGCAAACCTGATCAAATAAACATGGGTTTACACGTTTGTACCAAATTTGATCAAAATCGGATCACTTTTGCTAGAGTTATGGTACTAACAGACGTATATGCAAATTTGAACGGATGGTGTTTTTGGCCTATGGGGACATCAAAATGAAAAAGTAAATCAGTCCAGGTCTTACCGTGAGACCTACGGTAATAGTGTATTCCCTATATGAAATTCGCTATAGTAAAATAAAATCTATTTAAACAAACTTACAGTTGAATATTTATCATAGGATGAAATTTCCTCTCTATATTACTACCTCTCATATTAGCCTTAGATATATTAACTATAAAGGATATTTTTCTATCACTCTTGTATATCTACAGGATATCGTTCCATGGAGGAAATCAAGGACCATTCTGTACTGGAGGCTAAAGAGATTACTGTACGAGAATGAAGTGAAGAAAGAAATCATCAAGACACAACCGAACCTCAACGAGAACCAGCTACAAGCTATGATCAGACGGTGGTTTGTTGAAGACAAAGGAACTACTTATGCTTACCTATGGGAAAACAACGAATCAGTGGTTTCCTGGCTCCAAGAGCAACTCAGCAATGCTGATTCAACAGTACATAACAACATTAAGTCAGTCATGAGAGACGCAGTCATTCAACAAGTCAAAGCTGCCCTTGAGGTAAATATTAGCACTCTCATCAACACAATCAAATCCATTAATAATCTTACTTTTTAATTGCCAAGAAAGTATTTTTATTTTTAAATACACTATTTCTTTATCTTGGGGTTCCTACTAAAAAACTCAATTCCATGCATGTGATTGAGTTTAAGCAAGAAAGTAAGGGCTCAGTCAATGTAGTATTGAAGAATATTACATGAGTTTAACCACACAAGTTCCTTTGTTTGGTGGCTGGTCTATGGCTATTGTGTTTTCCCAGCTATGTCATTGGAAAACATACTACAGGGTGTATAGTAGATGCATGTGCCAGTCATACCACACGTGTCCTACGAACAACAGTACTCATGCATTATCTAATGTGTTGTCTAATCCATAGAAAACTTAACTCAGCGGGGAATCTACTCAACAGAGAAAATTAAATTAACCAACCACTATAAGTTTTTAAATCAAGAAGAGCCCTGAATTTTGAGGTTACATAATTAAAGACAATTGCTCCAATTAATTCTCAATTCCGCAAAAGTTTCTGCAGGGATGATGATTTTTGATTGAATGGCCTTCAATAGTGTGTCGTTAAATGTTTAATTCCAACACAGATTCTAGAATCTACCGATTGTGGACAAAATGTAATTTTTTGATTGCACAAACCTTGCAGATGGTTTTGCAACTCAAGGTTCCGTCCCATACATTTAAGAAATTATTAAAATCTAACTTAACTAACTGGAATAAAAGTTTCCCAAATGTCAGGGTCTCACTTTTAAATAAAAAATTGAATTTTGAAAGCAACTGTCTGCAGGAACATGTTTGGTACCTTAATAATGTGTGAAGTCTGGTAGACTGCACCTCAATTTCACCGTTCTTCCTCCTTTAAACCAAGCTTATCTGAACCTTATCGAGTTCACAAAAACATTCAAATATGACCGTATGAATTTCATATTCTAGTTTGAGTGAGGACACTGGCCCAGTTATTGCTACTATTAATTCTTTCAATAAATCTGACACTGGTATATAGAAGAGAAAATTTGTTGAAACTGTTCAGCTGTTAATGTCTGATATTTGCAGAACTCCCCGGATGTAGCGCTGGACGCACTAGTGGAGATGTTCCAAGCCCTCCCTCCCTCTAAGAAGTCAGAAGCTGTGAGAACTCTCTCATATCTCGAGAGCATACCACCTCAGCAGCCTCCTGATGTTCAGAGTGACGGATGAAACCCACTCCAACTAGATTACGTAGTACTCGGTACTCAGGTATGCAACATCATATGTCTGTCAGAAAACACTTCCCATTTCCCTTTGTATAATATAGTGTGTATATAAGGTCTCTACACTTTCTGGTACATTTTTGCTATTTTATTTCATTTAACCTTGTGCAATATTGTGTTAAAAAACCTTTTAGTCACACATCAGTGCTAGCCAACAAAGATTCCAATGAATTGTGCTTGAAAACCACATGAATATTCTTTTATCACACATGTTGTATTTCAAATTGTATTTATTAATCCTACTTATTTATTTCCAAAAAATACAAATTTATAGAAATTTATAGACAAATTTATACAAATTTATTTTGATTTACAAACACATACAATAATATAGCTACAAAAGCCCGTAATGGCTTGTCTGCGGCAGATAATTATTATAATTAAAGTCATACCACAGTGTTTTTTTTTTCTAAAAAAAAATATACTTTGATGAAAAATAGCTAGAGAAGAAATAAATAGAGGATATATTGAACGGTACACTTGAGTGGTGTCTGGCACCAGTCGCTGGTGTCTAGAGCAAATTCTATTCATCGTCCCCTTCCGCTCTCCTTTCCCCCTTCACTATCACGTACTACCACACTACGCTTGTGCTCACTTGTTAGGAAGACCCTGTGCGCTACAACTGCTCTACAAATATGCTGTGTGGCCATCGCCGTTTGGGCTCTTCCTTGTTCGAAACTAGTACATTTCCACCCCAATATACCAGAGCTGAAAGCGGGCGGTTGTCCCATTAGCTTTTATCTTATTCTCTACGTGAAGAATGCTACAGTGGAATAACCTGGTCACATTTATTTTCAATCTCCCCAATAAATGTGCTTGTGCTGTTTGGGTGGTTTTATTCTCTTTACATACAATAAAAAAATTGCCTTTATCTCAAGAATTTCATATATTATGACTCGGATATGTTTATTTCTGGCAATATTTTTATTTTTTTATCTGATAACATTGTAATTATTTTTATCAGCTAGCCTCATTTTATGAATTTCCTTCATGTAAGTTTTGCATTGTACTCTCTCTCTACATAGAAGAAATTTACTTATTTGGTTTTTGTGTAAAACATTTTATTTAGTCTCCTCATACCTCTTTTAGTGTTAAATTGCTTACAAAACTGACCTCTTTGTACCTTTGAGTAGAATTTCAATTTCAATATTTAAAATTGTAGAGACTTGGGCCTAATGTCTGATTTGATGTGTTTGTACAGGGCAGATTTACAGTAGCGAGCACCCCTTCGGCTTTGATGGTGAGGGCTCCAAGAGCTAAACTCTTGTGATGGAGATTTGCGCAACATGACATCTTGCGACACAAGCCGCCGCTCAAACCTACTGCGGTCTGCTTTCGTACATACACAATATATATATTGTATATAAGTGAATGACAGCAAATACCAAAGTGCCCTTGTTTGTTTTTATTCATGTTGGTAATTTTTGTACTGGATCATAATATTTATTGTTATTTCTATTAATTTAAGAAATTGTGGATCATTCTTGTAAAAATTAGTGTAAAAATTCAATAATTGAGTTTTTATCATTGTTCATATATAAAAGTTAGAAAAAAAAAAATACAAAGCAAACTGAGTTATGTACATTTTATTAACCTGGTAAAAGTTGTGATTTGATTGTGGGATTGATTGTTATGAGAAGGAGCAAATATATGAACATTAGGTTATCCTAGTTTTGTAACTTGCTAATGAGCTTTCTAACTTCAGTTAAATAGAACATGAAAAACACTGTCATTTAACAAGTAAAAGCCGCCTTGAGGTAAATATTGACATAAATCAATCCTTTCCATTCATAATACCTAATTTTTTTAAATCCAAGAAAGTTTTCAATACAATGTCACTAAATGTCAGTTTTATTATTTTGGTTGTTGTTCTTTGCCTGTGGCATTACATTTTTCACGACCGATATAATTAGCTGATGGTGTTAAAAAGGGGTCATAGTGAAATATGTTTTTATTTGAAAATTAAGACAATTCATCTATAGACAGTTTAAAACTATTTTTCCTACAGTCGCCCGACAAAGTGGGCTTCCTTGCACTGATTATAGTACAGAAAGCTGCTAATTGCTGCATTTACCTACTTTTGCCGCACACTTTTTTATTGCCGCACCAGTATTCCAACCAAACAACACAAAACAGTGTGCTTTTATTGTACACGTAATCCCGTATACGTTTCGAAATAGGTTGACAACACTTCAAGATACTACGACTACGATCAGCTGGTGCTCCCATTTCGTTTTCAACGCTTGGATTTAACCTAACCTAAACCGTGTTGTTTACTGTTTGAAAGACTAATTATTTCTATGCTTTATAGTAACTGTAGAAAAAATATAATATGTAACACTAGTGCAAAGTGCCTTTGCTGAACTCTAGAAACTTTCCTCACTCGTCTGCGGCTTGTGCGTAAGAATTTCTCTCGTGTGCAGCAAAGTGCTACTTCGCACACTAGTTACACAAATAACTATTGTCTAAAAACTTGTGTTTTTCAACACTCCACAATAAGCTGATGAGTTTAGTACTCTTTTTAGACCAGACAGGGATCGTTAAGTCATCTGGAGTACAGTAAATTTACTGATCAGTTATGCAATAATCTTTAAACATAGCTACCCCAACTATGCTACCTCCTCCTAGTAGTTAAGTTGAAAAAAATTAAATAAAAATTCCCTCATAGCAGCGAACCTGCAGATTAAGCGAATTTCCATTTGCCTGATTTGATTTTCAATTAAATATATTCAAATAACATTAGGTTTGATGTTATTAGCTGGCAGGAAACTGCAGCAGCTGCAAAGGCTGTGTAAAGAGTGGTGAAATGGATGAAATCCTGCCCCACAGCTGCAATGGAGGCAATATTCAACATGCTTCCACTAGGGCTGGAAGTCAAGAAACGTGCAGCCACTGCTGTGCTCAAAATGGGAAGCAGAGGTGAGTTGAAATATCAGAGGCTGGTCACCTGTCCATTCTAAGGGACTTCCCAAGTGTGAACATGGAACTAAATATGCCAGACCTCATGACAAAGTAATTCAACTTCAAGATTCCTTACCAAGTGACGATAGGAGGAAGATATGACTGGCAACAGTGCAACCTTAAGAGGGACAGAACATGATTGGTATACTACACAGATGGAAGTCAAAAGGATGAGAGATCGGGGTTGGGGATGTATGGCAACAAAACCAACATTTCCTTAGCACTGGGAAGCACAGTAACAGTAGTATTTCAATCAGAGGTCCTAGCGATTGAGTGCTGTGCAAATGCCATCCTAGGCAAGAACCTGAGAAAGGGGAAAATAGTGATCCTCTCAGACAGCCAAGCTGCATTAAAAGTAGTGATGGACGATACGGACGCGTATCGCGATACAGCGATACGATACGTATCGGAAAAAAATATCGAATCGGGCGTCTGTATCGCGATACGCGAATCGTATCGTCAAAAATATCGAAAAACGATACGTATCGTATCGTTTTCCCCCTCCCCTACCTAACCTAGAAACGGCTAATTTATATAAGTACCTGGGGATCGAGCTTTGCTCGGGGAAAAGCATTAGTTTACTCTGAAAACAGTCGGTACTTTCCTGTTAAAGGGAACATTCATTATTATCGATGATTTTTTTTCGATATACCGGTATCGATATTTTTGTTTACCGATCCATTACATATTTACAAATGATCTTGTTTAGGCTAAAATAGGTAGTCTATTATTTGGATTAAGAAATGAAACTGTTCTCAGCTAACCTAACATAACCAACAAAACTTGCTGAAGCCTAGTAGCCTACTATTTAAAAATCCTTTTGATAACAGAAAAAGCCAATTTAAACATGGAATGTTACACAGCAAGTTTGGTTAGTTATGTTAGGTTATTTTTTTTAGAACAGTTTCATTTCATTATTGTTTGTTGATACTGAAAAATATTTATCGTAGTTGTCAGCTGATATGTTTAAATTCGTAATATCGATACATCGAGAAAAAAAATCATCGATAATAATGAATGTGCAATGTTCCCTTTAACAAGAAAGTGCCAAACAGTCTTAAGTATTGCAGATACATTAATCCATTCCCACACTCCACACTGCTCGCCTTTACTACTTCCTTCACAACTCCCTACGTCTTGGACCTGTTTCCCTATCCTTCCCATAGCATTTTAGGATTGCAGATACATTAATGTAATTGCCACAGACAGTTCCCACACTCTGCAGTCTGCACTGCTAGTGCTAGATAGGACGCTAGTGGAAATAGACTGGACTGGGATGGGACTGGTACATTTTATCATTTTATTAAGTAAAAACCAAAAATACAGACGTCAAAAACTCCTATTTCAAACTACACATCCACAGAGTACAGATTTTGCAGTTTGCTCGGCCTGCGCAAAAAAAGCTTAAAAATATCGTTTTGACATGAATCGTATCGCTCTATGTGCCGATATAAATACAAATATCGTTTTAGGCGATACGATACGTATCGTTTTTCAAATATCGTATCGAAATATCGTATCGTCCCTCGCGTATCGCGATATTCCGATACGATACGATACGTATCGCACATCACTAATTAAAAGCGATGGTGTCTTGTGTGACAGAGTCACAAACAGTAAAGGGGTTTAAAAACACCCTCAAAAAGCTAGCTAAGCGGAACCAAGTGAAACTAGCTTGGGTCCCTGGACACTGGGGGCATGAGGGGAATGAGAAAGCCGATGCTTTGGTCAGGAAGGGTGCGGAAGAACAATTGACAGGACCAGAACCCTACTGTGGCACCCCAAACCTCTGAACACTTATGGCTGGATTGTCCAGCGTTGGCCCAAAGAAAGTTCACGTCTCTGGGAAGAGTGGGAAGGCTGCACTTGGAACCTACAGAGATGAGGAAACTGGGTGTCTTTCAGCTCCTGGGCTACATCAGAAGCCTAGGGCTGTCAGAATGATCTTAGGGGTGCTACAATAGGCTATAAGGCCGGAGTAGCTTGGGGTAGGTGAATACCCCAACCCCACCGAGGGGAAAAAACATTAGGTTTAACAAGTACCTAGGTTTGCTGCCTACAGGGAGGGTAATAAAGTGTTTTTTAATAAAATAATAATAGCTTAGTTATAAAATAAATAGATTTGCCAACTTTGATCCAAATATTCATAAACAAGCAAACTACAACAGTTTACTTATTCTCCATAAGAATAACATAGGAATTTTTTATTAAAAAATTTCTCCATAACCAATAACCATACAAAAACACTTCAATGTACTAAATTATTTGTTTTTTTAAGCTCTTCAAAATGGTCAAGAGAAAATTTGGGAAATTTTATGTTTTTAGGGTCAAAAATTAGAAAAACCAATTTTCATCCCATAAATCCCCGTATAAAACCCTATTCCTATGGTCCGATCATGCTGGTTCGCAAACTTGTTTGTATAAACGTAGGTTTACACGTTTGTACCATATTTCATCGAAATCGACGGATGGTGTATTTGGTTTCTAGGGACATCAAAATGAAAAAGTAAATCGGTCCAAGTCTTACCATGAGACCTACGGTAATAGCTTATTCCCTATATGGAAAATTCGGTAAAGAGTAAAAAAGAGGCATGATTTGATTTAGAGTATTACTTGTTTTTTAAGTGGCAAAAGAGAAATATTAGCAAGGTTATTTATGTTAGTCTACATTTTTGAATTAGCAAAGATTTCATGTGCAAACGTGTTGCTGGTAGTGTGGTAAAAAGTATAATACGTGTGGCACACCCGGGAAGGTGTGTACAGTAAATGGTACTCACATAAAATCCTGTGCAGAGCAAGCATCCCATGGGAACTTTCATGCTCGTACCGTGAACGCCTACTTCCCGGCCTTTTGTGTAATACAACATAATATACAACTAAGGTATGCATACTTTGAGTGTTAAGTTACATGAGTGAATACCTAAACTGAGTTACTTAAGTGTTAATACCTGAGTATTATCGGTTTCAGTATTTACGGTCTTCTTATGTAATCATCAATCAGACATAACCTTTAGCTGAGGGTAGAAGTTACTTAATCCATAAAGATTATGAAACCGCTTCCTATTCTACTGACATTTAAGTAAGGGTTATTTTGTGCTTCTGTCCTTGGATACAGTGGTAACAGAACACAGGTAAATGATTGCAAACTGTGTTTCTAAAAATTCAACACTTTAAAACATATCTTATGGAAACTATGCAAGACTCTTCTAAATTCTAATGTAATTTACTTTTCTAATTTGTTTATAACATTTAACAAAAGTGGTCCCTAAAGATATGTGTGTCTTTCTTTGAACATTAACATTTTGATTGTGTTATCACTTTTTGATAATTGACATTATATTTACCAAATGTCTCAAACCTACATTCAATACATCCAAATGCACAACCACATTTAGTTGAATGATTCACATGTTGTTGGCAAACACTTTTAGGTCCGCTTTGAAAAGACTAAGTGTGACTGAGAATATCATCTTCGTATGACGTTCCTAAGGTCATGTTCTGGTTTGGTGAATCGTCTGTCCCACGAAGTTCTCCTGATCACCTCACTAAGTCTACTGGAGTTTTGAGTGTTACGGATCGCACTTAGTAGTTCATCATACTCGTCAGTTCGTGTAGTTCCTTTTTCATACTTTTCTTCCTTCTTGAGAAGCCTTTCTCTCTGAATTTGAGTCTTCACTTCTCTGGGTACGTCTGGGATCACGTAAGCCATTATCCCAGTTAGAGCAAAGACAATGTGCTGCAAATAACATTAAATGTTCTAAAAGTTGTATTAATCTACAGAATTACATTATTATATCTTGGATCTAATAACACAACCATTTTAGGTAAAGTATCGTAAGAAAGAATTGCAATTAAATTTCACCTAGGAAGGTGTTACTCACTGTTACTACTGCACCTCCCTTATCCTAGGTCGGTTGATGGGTAACTTTGTAAACATTTCAAATAGAAATTGACACAAATGAAAAACACAGTTTTATATTGATGCTTGGTCCTGCAGTGTGTTCTTGTAAAGTATACTGTACTCAAGTATCAATGAAGATACTTACTTGGTTAAGATTGTCTACTGTATCGATACGCATAGACGTGTTACACATTCTTTCAGACAGTTATTAAAATTTTTGTTGTTTTTTTTTATTTAAATGAAGAACTAAGAAACTTAAATTAGAGACTGTTTTAGGAGTCGACTAACCTCAAAGACCACAACAAATGCAAGCCTAGCAGCAAACACGTGCCAATATTGTGGAGAGAGGCCGTACTTATCCTCATGCTCTGGACCGTTGCGATAACCTCGGTATTGACATATCTCAGGCTCATCATCATCGTAGTTGTTCTTATCAATGCCCATGTCCTCATCAAAGTCCGAAGTATTGAATACTATAAAACACATATAAATATATAACTAAACATACGGTAAATATTCGTTTCATATTTACAACCCCATCTTATACCTCTCTATGTCTTCGGAATAAGAACTACCCTAAAAACCCTAGTTCAGGAATATCTTGCTCGAAGATTTCATAGTAGAGACAGGTTTTTTGCCAGTCTTTCCTCAATTTTTTGTGTGAATGAGATCTTAGACAATGAACAAGAACAAGTAATCAAATACTAACTTACTGAACCACTGCAAGTTAATATTCTGGATAATTATTGTACAACTTACCAGACAGTGATGAGTCGATATATCCTTCTAGAGTTTGAGTTTTCGAATACACAAATACATAGACCATCCGAGGAATGTAATCACTGGTATAAGCGATGACAAATGCCTGAAAAATGATTAACCTTGTGTTCAGTTTTAATCCGTAATTGAGAGGGAACTACTTTAGTTCTAATTTTTTAAACACTGTAATGTTTTACCACATAATAATACCGAGACTCAATAAATTACTTTGAGCGTCTAGATAAGGGGAAATTTCAGTATCCATGGAGCTTTGGACGAGTGAACAACATGCGTTTGGTGTCAAGGTATATTAAAAAAATTTGGATATTGTGGTTTGTGCTCAGTGCGCTTTATGTTGTGAGGTCAGTTTACTGCCATGGACTCCTGTGTCGTCAAGGAAGCTACCCTTTGGGTATAGCTTTTAACTGCTACCACAAGAAGCACTACAAAACAACTCCAGAAGTTTTGCAGATGCTAAAAACTTCGTGGGTGGATTTCATTTCAGACTTCAATAATGTGTGCAAAACCACAACCTCACTGACATGGGTTGATAAAAAATTATTTTTGACTCATGTACTTAAGATTTATGTTAAAACAATATTCTTTTTTCTAAACAAATTATTTGTGATTCTTCAAAATCGTACCATTTTACTGCCTCATTCTGTAACACTTTCAATTTTTTTAATAATTCATTACACATTTGTTTAGTTTACTACTCACATTGGAGACGACGGCGCAGTAGGTGATGCCTTGAAGGATGCCGTACCAGGCTCCAATGTCCTCCACTCTCTCTGCCAATGGCCGTCTTGCTTGGGTCACCATCTTGTAGGCATCCAACCTTATCTCTCCAATGTTGTTCAGCAGGGCAAACAGTGGGGCCAGGGGGAAAGCAGCAACAAATAACGTCACAAATCCATACTGGATCACTGTAACCATTTCCAGTAATGATGTAACATGGTAAATGTTGCTATGTTTTGGGAGTAAACTTACAAAGGTTGATATTGAAATTTAAGATCATAACATTAGATATTTGCAGTACTGCTTAGTCAACAGTTATGATTGAATAGTACATTTCAATACCAATAACTGCTGCCAGAATACCAAAACCAATTACAGTAGACTTTGGATCTGTTTGGTTGGACTTCAAAAGTCACCTGCATATGATTAAAACACTAGGACATCTTGGACCATAGTAAACAAACAAGTCGACAATGTGATTGATATGTACAGATGTGATTGATGTAGGCCTACTCTTTTATTTGCTCTTACTAACTCTATAGTTTACTGATATTCCACACATGTGATTTTGAAATGTATCCATCAGATTTGGTTAACTTCCACTGATGGTATAACTTTTTTAGTTTGACAAAGGAGTCCAGTAGTGGTCAGAGGATAGGGAGTCCAGATTCAATTGAAGCTTGGATTTTTCCTCCCTTTCTATTTTCTAACCATTGTGGCCACAGTTTCAGGTTCTTCCACCGCCATCTACCTATGTCTCTAGACTAAGTAACTGTAGAGTGTAGATGACAGAACGCTATCTTACCCATTTCCAGATATTCCTCAAACAATGCCAACCGCCCTGGATCCTGAAGCTGGTAATCCTCCTCCCACCGAGTGTAGGGTCTCGTTGTATCCTTCGTGTCACTCCGTTGTTTCCTGTACCTCCACCAGTTCAAAATTGCACTGAAAAATTACAATCGTTATACTAAGAGCTGTTGTGAGGACCAGAACAGCTTTATAAAATTATCTTTCAAATATCGTAGTATCAAATAATATACAGGGTGTTTTTTTAAAAACTTGCATTTTTATTTATGTAAAAACCGCAATAGATAGAAATATGCAGTTGGCGGTAATCATCTATTGACGTAGGGGGATCAATGTTTTTGAATTCAACGTTACATTCACATTCCCCCCCTTTCCCCCTGCCCCCAACTTAATTTTTTTAAATAGCAAGGTAGCCCTTGTGACATATCAAATAAAAGAGCATAAAAAAAGAAAATGTTTGATGAAAAAAAATTGAAAATCGGTTCATAAATGTGTGAGATATTCCCCCCCTCCCCCCCCCCGGAACTTAATTTTTTTTTAATAGCAAGGTACCCCTTGTGACATATCAAATGAAAGAGCATGAAAAAAGAAAATGTTTGGTGAAAAAAAATTAAAATCGGCTCATGAATTTGTGAGATAATCCCCCCCCTTTTCCCCTACCCATAACTTGTTTTGTAATAGCAAGGTACCCGCCCTTGTGACATATCAAATGAAAAATAAATTTCACCAAACATTTTCTTTTGTCATGCTCTTTCGTTTGATATGTCACAAGGGGTACCTTGCTATTAAAAAAAAACTAAGTTCCGGTGAGGGGGGGGGGAAATATCTCGCAAATTTATGAACCGATTTTCAATTTTTTTTCATCAAACATTTTCTTTTTTCATGCTCTTTCATTTGATTTGTCACAAGGGGTACCTTGCTATTAAAAAAAATTAAGTTGAGGGCAGGGGGGGAAAGGGGGGGAATGTGAATGTAACATTGAATTCAAAACAATTGGGCCCCCTACGTCAATAGGTGATTCCCGCAAACTGCATATTTCTATCTATTGCAGTTTTTACATAAATAAAGATGCAAGTTTTTAAAAATAACCCTGTATAGGCTGTTGTATACTGCTTGTATGACAGTCATTAATGATAGATAATATTTTATATAATTATGAGAAATTTACAATAACTTTTCAAAGTTTAAAACTACAGTATTTAGCTTATATTATTTGAAAACTGTGAAACCCCGGGCAGGGGTCCTGCTCAGTACCGTTGTTAAGGTCGGCAGTGAGTGTGCTGGCCCCGCTGGCCCCAAGCCCTTCTGTCCCAACCCAATGAGTAAAAGTTGTGAGATCCAGAGTTTGGATAGGGAACCATGCACTCGGGTGTGGAGTAGTGGCCTGGTTTGTGAACCTGTGAGTGATGCAGCCTGGAAGAGGTGTGTTTTAGCCAGAGGATGGCGAAAGTTTTTGGTGCTGGACCCATGAGTAGTACAGCCTGGGATAGGTGGAATAGTAGGTCAGGGACTGAAAGCGGTCTAACAAAGAGGTGTGTTGGCCATCTATGTTTGTGTGGTGAAGGAAGTGATATAGTCGATCTAGTAGAGAGGTGAATACACACTGAGTTGTAGGAGGAAGAACGTGTATGGGGAAATGTTTTATGGAGGAGGAATTCCGAAATTGACTGATTTTGAACAATTAGTGGTTTTTAAATTAGCACACCTTCAGAAGGGTGATAGGGATAATATATTTCTGGTACTGTGGAAATTTAGATCACTGTTTTACAATGCTGCCGCACCACTAGGGTGTACAACCCTGATCGTTGTAATAAAATTCCCAAGGGGGATGCACTTCGGTAGTTCTGCACCCTACAGGTTGCCTGAGTCATTAAAGGGAGTTGTTCAGGAATTACACATTAGTGACATGTTAGATATAGACATAATACAACCGTCAACCTTGAATTGGGCGTCACCCCTAAATTATAAGTTAGTACAGATAGTGTCACGGTGTGTGGCGCCTCGCTGGAGCATGCGCACTGAGAGCTTTCCCCCACTACGCCTTGATGTACGGTACAGTCACATTCAAATACTGAAGTTGTGAACTAGCATCAGCTGTCAAATTAGTTTGCTTTATGTTTACGTTTTTGTATTTTTCTGTCTCTCTCGCACTGCCTCCCCTACATGCCAAGCACGGTGAAACGGTCTGTACTGTGTAACCTCCTCCGGTGACCACAAATTCCGGCCGTTGTCGGTACCCTCGTTTTGCAACTAACTGCTTAAATGCCCGTAGTAGGCTAACTATATTTAGTAACTGATGTGTGTGTACTCTATTAATTACCAAATCATGTATTTTGAAAAGTAACATTGTCCAATTCATTAGGTAATATTCATTGCGAAACTCCTCTGTATTCTATGTATTTTTCTCTGTGTCAAGGATTGCAGAAATTGTATCCATTACCATAAGCAATACTACCTGTAAACTGAAATGTATCCTATGTCACGAGAGAGAGAGACTGCATATTCAAATTCATTAATGAGGGGCGATTGTTGTCACTAAAATCCCAGAAACCGTTATTTTAGTAACAACACTAGAAATCCCCCTATGTAATTCTAGTCCCGAAGCCATTCACTGGGGCTCTCCCCCATCCTGAATTAGGGTGAAACAACCTTACTATATTTATTCTATCGAAGCATTTTAACTTTGCATCAAATCATCGGGCTTCCCAATCTATCTATTCATAGAGCCCCATATCACGGGATGGCCACTGACGCTACTGCGGATTATATAAAAAGGGCCCTTCCCTCCGGTGTTATCATTCCGAGTCCGTATCGCCACCGATCGGTATGCTGGCTGTACTAAGTGAGTTTTGACATTATCTCTCTCTCTTTAATTCCTCATGTAGACTATTAATGTAAATCAGCATCACATATTGTAATTTAATAGTATAAAAAGGGCTATCTTGTCTTACGATTGTAATACTATTGCCTATTCTTGTATCAATTAAATAATGTTACTTATCATACTCCTCTAGTGTCACTTCATATTCTAAAGCTCTTAATTAGCTTTGTCCTAAGTGGCAACTAACGCTAATACAGCACTAAAATGAACAAAATTAAAATTATACAGTATCGATATCGAGAATCGATAAATTTTCGTATTGACACATCACTAGAGTAGGTAGTAATATGAATTCCATCTCCTGCTAGTTTGTTGTTCTTATTATAAAATTCACATTTTCATAACTGATTTAACAGGTTAATCATACATAAATCACTACATCTTAGTCCTAAAAAGGTAGCCACATAATTAGAGTAGAACCCCTGATATCCCTTTGGCATAACCCACCCCCTGGGATATCCGACTTAGTCTCTTACAGGGCTACTGGCCACAGAGCTCCTTGGGAAAAATTACACATTTTCCCTGATTTTTCATACATAAAAACCTGGTTTCCCTGTCGCCTAGTGTACCTTTTACAAGGGGTCAGCAGGACCATAGCCCAGTCTCGTGATGGTCGTATATGTGGGGTTCTACGTAATTTCAAAGTAATAATAATTTTTCTTCAAAGATAGCTAGGCAACTAATAATTGTGTGAGTATCATCGATTTATCAATTTATAATTGTTCAAGGTAAACATGGCTGCAATTTTCAAATGTTAATTAATTATGACTTAATTATTTTTCTGAACTCGTATGAAGATTTTTAAATTTAAATAAGTCCATCAAATTTTAGTTTACCTGTGTGAATTTTAGTTAGGTACTTGTTGAATCAAATTGCAAAGTTATGCCTTACTTTTGCTAGTCACTGTAGTTTTATTATGTTTATCTTGTTACTAACGGGTAAGCAAGTTCCAGGAAGTTGTTGAAGCACTGTTTGCCGACCATGATGATGGCCAACTGGATACAAAGTTCACTGAGGCAGCCTGCTGGATCACATATGTCTCCCTTCAGCCGTAGAAACTGTGAACTCCTAGCGTCTCTGTCCCCCGGATGACTGTAGAACCTTCCCTGTCAGAATGAGGGCAAGGTATTTCAAATATGACATCAACTTTCTTTAGCAGTTGAGACTAATCGTCTCATAGAGATTGGAATGGGCTAGAATAGTAGTGGATAAAGTTGGTCTCAGATTTGAACTGACTTGCTTAATGGCTGCGCCGGGAGCCGGGAGCAATGGAGACCTTAATTTACGTATAGCCCCATAGTTTAGCTTAAACTACAGGTTACTGAAAATGGAGCATGCTGGTCTCGTGGCAGAGCGCACGTCTACGATCCTCAAGGACCAAGTTCCGAACTCAAATCCTGCCAATCACCAATGGATTTAGCGATGTGATAACGCCGCAACCCTCTTGTGCTAGCCTGCAGTAAAGTCTAAAACGGTTCCAGGATAGAGCCCATAGAGTCATGGGATGTAAAAGGAGGACATTCAAAGATCACAAAATTGGTATCTAAGGCTGGTATGTAAGCGGGTATATCTGAGGTATATTGAAACTATTGAAAGTCAAATGACTTTAATTTCAAGACATTTTAAGTTTGGGATTATTTATCAGGACTAAAGATAAAAAAAATGAAAATAGTGATTTGATTCGTTTTTCAAAAATAATTGAAGCAACTATGGAAAAAAGATACAAAGTTAATTTTTCCATGAAATAAGCTTTACCGGTAAAAAATTAACTGTACAGTCAACGTATAAACTCATAATTTACTTAGCGATCAACTAATGTTTCCTGAAGTTCAGGGAGCTCCCTCTCTTTTATAAGATAGCATGCTGAAGATAATTCTTTACAGAAAATTTTCTCTGAAGATCACTGATTTTATATAAGAGAACTGATAGTAGACTTCCTGATAATGATGTGGTTGAAAAAAATTGGGATGTATATGTAGCATGGAATGTATTGGAAAGTATCAGATATTGTAAATTGAAGCATCTCCGTAGTGTTTTTGCCTACACTTATTAGGCCCTATTCAAGATATACAAGATGGCCACAATATGTAGATAAAAGGATGTTGTGAAACATTTTGATCCACCACTCCCTAATAGAACGCCATTATTGGTCATTGTCATTATCAGTATCAACATACATTCACCACGTCCACTTGACCATATGGGACTGAAAGGGCTGATTAACTATCAACTATCAGATAACTAAATGATTTATTGAATTCAATGAATATATTTGTCTATTTATTTAACATGAATATGATAACCAGTACAATCCTAATAAATAATATATCATTGAAAATAAAAATTTCAGTAAAAAAATGTTACTATCCTAAAAAAATGGCCAATTTTCCATCATGAAAATATGACTCAGTTTACTCAGAAGAGTCGAACCCCTCTAAGACCTTACAAACCTTACCTTAAAAAATGCAATATAGATGAGAGAAGAGTAGAAATTCATAAACTCAAAAAGGAAAATCTTGAAAGTGTAGCTGTCTTCATACTCAGTCTGAGTGCGAGGGTTCTCTTTATTTGTAAGCCATAAAGCTAAATGATGATAAACCTGAAATTATGAAAGTCGGTTTTAATTTACAACATAAAACTCATCTTCAAAGTAATGTGGGAACTTATTTTCTTAAAAACGTTTAAAAGAAAAGTCTAGAAAGTTCAGAAATACCGAAAAGAGAACAAACTATAGTATAAACACAAAATGACTACACGTTAAATCGTAGTTATAATAGTTGATCAGCTGCTCGTAGTATTATGTATTATTTTTCTTTAAGTGTTGCCAACCTATTTCCAAGCGTACCGTACACGGATTACGTGCATAATAGAACCACGCTGTTATGTGTTGTTTCGTTGGAATCCTGATGCGCGCCAAAGTATAAACCGTACGACAAAGTATAAACCGTACGACAATAGTTATTTGTGCAACTAGTGAGCAAAGTGAGCAATTGACTCACTCAAGAGAAATCCTTACTCACAGGAATGGTTTCTCGAGTGAGGCTAAAAATATGTCATGTTTCTTTACTAATTTTCTGTGTTTGTTTTATTGTAACTGTAGGAAAAATATTTCTCTCGAGTGAGGCAATTGCACTTTGCACTCGAGTTGCACATTATATTTTTCCTACAGTTACAATAAAACAAATAAATTAGTAAAGAAACGTGACATATTTTTACACAGAAGTGAACTTTTAATATGACATTATTTAATGATCAACACGATCAACAACAGTACAACAGCTGACCAGCTGATTTACAGCCAGTGCTAGTGCTGCCAACGTATTTCGCGCGCATACAACCTTGCCTGCATGTTACGCCCTCACTATTTCGTACCTTCACATTGCAAATCTGGAGTGAGACAAAGTAATTAGAGTGAGACAATGTTAACATTGTCTCACTGATGAGCAAATTGGCCACTTTTCTTTCTCAAATCAGCGAGAGAACATGTACATTGTTAGGTAACTGTAGGAAAAATATAAATATGCAGCAATTAGCAGCTTTCTGTACTTAAACAGTACAAGGAAGCCAACTTTGTCTGGTGACTGTAGGAAAACACCTTTTTTCGCAGCTAAATGGTGGAAGGCTGGATTTTTATATGTGATAGAACCATATAAGAGGTTTATGATCCCAGAAGTCCCCACTTCAACCCCTTGAGCTTATAATTATACATCGATGCTTAAGACGTGTATTTTCGAAAAGTCCCCGATTCTCCTCCTTGAGCTTTCCCCCACTCCCTCCAAACCTGGAAATTGCAGTAGTTTACTTTATTGGATATAATTCAAATTCTACGCATACTATTGTATTGAAATTTTATTATTTATAATTAGTTTGTTTACCACTTTTGTACAGGTATTCCTTTAAATATTTTAACAGGGTAGGCATGTTTAATACATTTGAAATATTTTTCAGTGTTTACAAAATATATTTTAAAACATGTTCAAAACATTGAGTAATATTTAGCTCTGAAATGAACATGGGTGCAGTAAAACCTTTAAAAATAGTTTTAAATGTTTTTAGAAATATTTATAAAATTGATATTAAATATTTTACAATCCTTTTCAAAATATTGCAGTAAAACATGTTTAAAATAATGTTAAAAGGGTTTCAAAATATTTATCAATCCTTTAATAATATTTTGATATCTAAAATCAAATCTTTTAAAAATGTTTTTGTGCTACTAGGGTAACTGTGCCTCGCGGTCAGTAAAATTCTAAACAGTAAACTGCAAAAAAAATGCCAATTAGATGAAACCTAAACATTTGTACATTTCTTAAATTTATTGTTGGTTTTAACTCGTTTCTCAGTTGAAATAATAATTTATTTTATCATTTCTATCAACGGCTACACATTTTGCAATAATATACATGGATATATATATACAATATTAAGTATTATTGTGATTAGGGCTACTACTATATACAATTGAAAACATTTTAAACACATTAGTACCCTTTCAACTCATTTTAATTATCAAACGACTAGTTTCAACACTTAGGTCATAGTCATGTTAACATTTCATAAAACAATTTTTATATATATACAGGGTGTCCATAAAAAACGTTTCAGGACTTTGGGAAATGAATCCCAATATCCTCTGAATAAGGCGTATATCCGAAAGTTATCATGATTTAATAAAAAAACAATCATCTTCAATAGTTGTGCCCCCATACATGCAGGCAAGACTATTTACGTGATACAGGCAGATTATGAAAATATCCTTTCTTTACACATTGTGTAAATGTGTCAATCAAATTGCGTTTTTTATTTTCAGTATTGCGAATCTGCTTTACTAATTGCTAGTACTAATTCGTGGTCGAGATCAACCATTTTTAGAGACTGTATACTGTGAATCTCAGTGAAGTTCTGTTCTCTAATATTTGATTGTTTTCATGTTAAAATAAAAATGAGTCAGCATAATAGTTACTTATTGGTTTGTGGTAGACATTATGTAAACGTTTAACATTGCTAGAAAAGAAGAAGGCGTCTTATGAAGTGTTTTAAAATGTCCGGTATGTGGACTTAAAAAAAACACCTGCTAGTTTTAATTTTTAAGTTTGATTAAAAATTCCTTATAAATATTAACGACAGTTTCCTACGTGGTTCGTGATATAATTTAACACAGGGTAACAACTCGTGGCAAAGCGGAAGCTAACCCTTGTTAGCGGGAAGAGTGAAGAGGGGGCATAGCAACGTCAGGACGCAGTTTGTATCAAGGATTAGTTTGTTGGTGAAAAAGTTTTACTGGCCGCGAGGCGGTTCATTTAGTTACGGACCGTGACTCATGGGTTAGCTTGGAAACAGATTGTTTTGGTACAGTATTAAATAAAAATTGCAAGGGTTAGGATTTGTATCAAACAGTTGAAAACTTAGTGGTGCCGTTGCTTACGACTGGGTGCGACGCATCCGTCGAATCGACGGACGACGGTGCGCGGATGTTTACACGCGCTCTATTTGCCGATGCCCAGCTGTTCACAGTTCATACCTAGATGACTAACCAATAATATATTTGTAAACCTTGAAAAGCTTATTAAAACTTTTGTTTGGTCCATTACATATTATTTCTATTTAAAAGTAACTTATATATAGAGAAAAACGAAATTTTGTACTCTGAAACAAAGCTTTAAACGAAGTTTAAATTTGTTATCTCCCTAAATATTGGTTTTAGAAAGAAATGTTAAATACAAAAGTTATAGGAAACCTAATCAGAAGGATAACAAAACCAATTACAACATGATAGTATACATAGTATTCGACTTATGATCAATTAAGTGAAACACTGCTTTCTAAGTTTGGAGGGGGTGGGGGGACGTCAAGGGGGAAAGCTAAGGGGTAGAAGTGGGGACTTTTGGGAAAATACATCTCTCATGTGGTTCTATCACGTATAACAAATAGAGCTTTCCACCATTTAGTTGCGATAAAAAAATCTTTATTTACTGACAAGGCTTTAGGAATGGGAAGTTTTGCCTTGACTGCTTTTCCATGTTTTTACAGTAGATATTGTATATCTCGCAAATAGGTTTATTGAAAATATTACCTTCTTTTGCTCCCCTGGCCCTCGTTTTTGCTCAAACATTTAACATTTTCTGTGATTATACACCTTATAGGTATAGGGGGTAAGGAATTGCAATACATGTCAACTAACTAAGGAAAACCATAACAATAATTAAAATAATCAAAAAGATCACATTTAATCCATATTACAGGGGTGTGTATCTTTACTTTTCTTATACCTACTAATTGTACCCTTAAGTTAATGCTGTTTACCTTTGTAAGAATCATGATGATGACCAAGTTGATGAGAGCAGCAGTCATAGAAGTGAAGATCTTGGCGTGCCTTTTCACAAACACATTTCCACCCTCGTATATAACAGTAACTACGGACAGCCTGTAGATAATTGTGCCCAACACGGCACTCACCACAACACAGATCTGCAAAACAAAATATAATATGAATATGAATTCACACTCTACAATCCCTAAGCCATATTTTACTATTAAGCTTTAGCTATGTAAACCAAAAACGTATGGAAACTACTGCATAGCCTACATTTTGACCTTTCTCGTAAAAAGATTTAAAACAATGTATAAAAAAACAAACATTGATTTTATCCATAGCAAATAAGCATAAAAATACAACTCTCAAATTGAAACAGTGCCAATACTTAAGTATAAGACATGTTCGATTAGTGTATAGGACCAAGGAAGTATTTCGTATTAGCCTACTAGAGGGGAATTGATGATGAAATAATTCATTAATTTATTAATCAACCAGAAGAACGCTTTGTATCAACAATTAATTGCATTTACCTCTAGTAATCAGAAAATAACCTCCTTGAATTACATGTATTAAATTTCACGATCCGCGCTCGTGCATGCGTCGTTAGCTGTTACTGTATGTGAAAGTTGGTCAACCATTTAAATCGCTGTCTGGAAATAAATCAAATGCTTAGGGGGTCAAACTTTTGAAGCCCTTTAGAAGCATTATATCCTACTCCCTTTATCAAAATATCCTTTTTAATTACCACTTTGTGTTGCGCTAGATCTTTAGCTTTAAAATTACACCTCAATCGTAAAAATCGGTGAAGTAGTTCGGGTGAAAAATGGCTGTTACAGCTTATTGAATTGGGTAGATTTCTGGGGCTAAATTTTTGGGGGTAAAATTCCAGGTGTCAGGTTTATTGTGATTTTTATTAATTGCAACTGTTAAGTAACCCGTGAAATGTGAGTTGATTGAAATAAATAATAATTTATCCGTATAAAAAAATGTTGTTTGGTAAATAGCCGGAAATCTACCCCCAGACATATGACGTCAAAATGACGTAGGCGTTTTTTCATGGGGGTAGAATTCTGGCAACCCCCACTTCAGCGGGGAATTGTTATGCCAATATGTGGCTAAGAATTGTTTTTGCCTGGGTTTGACCTTCAAATTAATGTAACCACCCAGAGTCGCCGGAATTAATGTCCGGCCCCGGAATTCTACCACTTTTAACCAAAAACCATTCATACTCACATGATATTTGTTAATGGGCTGTCTAACCAAAGGTCAACGTTAGATAGGGTTAGGACCGTTCCCTCACTAAAAACGGGAAAATGTCAATGGCGTAGACAAATAAAATAAATAAACAAGCTAAACAAATTAACACAAATGTATTAATCTTACACTATCGAGTGAAATAGTTTTAAGTAAAAAATAATTATATACAGATTATGTTAATGGTTTGGTTTACAAACCACATATGAAAGCTACTGCATAGCCTACATTAATTGTGACCATTCTCGTTAAAAAAACTAAAAAAAATGTATAAATACCCCCGTAGCAGCAAACCTGCCGTCTAAGCGAATTTCCATTTACCTGAAATGATTTTCAATTCATCTATTTAAGTAACATTATGTTTAACGAGTACCTTGGTTTGCTGCCATAAGGAAACTAATAAAGTGTGTTTTTATGTAAAATAATTATAGCTTAATATAAAATCAATAAGTTTGCCAGGTTTGATCAAATAATATATCCATAAACAAGCAAACTACAACATTTTACAATATAAGAATAACATGGGAATTTTAGTTTTACAATTTTTTTTAGTTTTCAACCGTATAAAACGTACAAAATCACTTTAATATACTGAATTATTTATTTTTTTTAGCTCTTTAAGAAGCTCTAGAGAGAAATTGGGAAATCAAATCAAATCAAATCAAATCGTTTATTAAGCCAGAATTAACAAAATATTATACAATTTGTATTGGCTAAGTCATCATTACAACAATTTACAGAGGTCTTATGCAGTACTAAAAGCTATACAGTTCTATATACATATTTAAGCTACATCACTATTCATTGAGCTGATTTTATTTACAAATTCTTGGACGCTGTAACAGGTAAACTTGATCAACAAAGATTTTAATTGCTTTTTAAATTTTAGCAGGTTTGGTTCAAGTTTAAGAGGAAGTGGAAGTGAGTTAAAAAGTGTTATGTCATTGTACAGTAAGTGCTTCTTGAAAAATGTTGTTGAATGTTTAGGAATTGGTAATGTGTGTGAATTGCGCAATGTGTATTGGTGTTTTACAGAAAAGTCAAATTTAGAAAATTCTTGTTTCACAAATGTTAAAGATTCAAGAATGTAAATAGATGGGAATGTCAAAATTTTTGAATTAAAAAAATATTTACGGCATGATTTACGCCTTTTTAGAGAGAAAACAGTTCTCACAGCCATTTTTTGGAGTTTAAACAACATTTTAGTCTGCTGGCACTCGCAACCCCAAATAGGAACGGCGTATGCTAAGTGAGGATAAATTAGCCCATAGTATGCCGTCAACAATATCTCCAGATTCTCATTGTTCCTGAGGTTACGCAGAACGAAAATACCAGAACTGAGTTTTTTTGAAATGTAATTGATATGGTCATGAAATCTAAGATTCTCGTCTAAGATCAACCCAAGGAACTTGACATTTGGTGTAGGGTGGACCTCAGTTTCATCCAGAAGGAGACTAAACCCACTGTTTGATCGGTTTGAATGATTTGATAAACGGAAGTTAATGAGCTGTGTTTTGTCTGTGTTGATTTTCAATAAACTGTCGCCAAACCATTGAATTATAGCGTTTGCATCCAAAAAACTAATTTGTTCCAGATTTAGAAAATTGGAGCTAGAAACTGAGAGAGAGGTGTCGTCGGCGAACAGGGATAACTTTGAGGAGGTTATGCAGGAAGAGAGGTTGTTAATAAAAAGAAGGAAAAGGACTGGTCCCAGGACGGAGCCCTGAGGTACCCCCCTAGCAACAGAATTCTCAGCAGAAGGGTAGGCTCTAACGCACCCAGCCTCATCAACTGCTCTTATTTCTACGTATTGCCTTCTGCCACAAATGAATGACCTGACCCAATCTAAGGCCGATCCTCTTACGCCCACATTACTCATCCTATCGAGCAATAAGTTATGGTCCACTGTGTCGAACGCCTTGCTCAAGTCAAAAAACAAACCAGCCGAGTAGTTTGCAGCATCTAATTCACAAACCACCTCATTTATCAGTTGAAACATCGCTGATGTAGTAGATTTACCCTTAGTAAATCCATGCTGGTTTTCGGATATAATCTTATTTATTGTCAAAAAGTCCCATAGCCTAATCACCATGATTTTTTCAAATATCTTTGAAAATACAGACACAACTGATATGGGCCTATAACTGTTGCAGAGCTTTGGATCTCCCTTTTTATATATAGGCCTGACCACTGACACCTTCAGCGCATTAGGAAATGATCCACTGGTGAATGACATATTAATTAAATGGCATAGAGGTTTTACCAAATACGATGCAACCTTTTTTAGTAAAAATGGAGATATTTCATCAGCCCCTGAAGACTTTTTGTTTTTTAAGCCTTTGATAACATCTAAAATTTCTTTTTCGGTAGTTGGATGTAGAAAGATTGAATTAAAATATTTCTTATTTATATCTGTATTTTTGGATGAAGCTGCCTTTGAGTCTTTGCCTGTATCTGAAAAGAAATGGTTAAACTCATTGGAAATGTCTTTAGGGTCTGTGATGTCTTCACCATTATCAGTTTTAAGAGATATTTCGGTGTAACTTTTTTTGGCTGATGGTCGTTTATTGTTTATTATATTCCATAGAATCTTAGCTTTATTGTCTGATTTGTTTATTCTGCGTAGAGTGTCTTCTGACTTAGTTTTTCTTATTAGGCGTCTATACTGATTTTTTAAATTTTTGTAATAGTGAACCAGGTAGTGAGAAGATTCAAGATTTTTTGTTTTATTGTATAGGGCAAACAGCTGCTCCTTCAATTTTATTATCTCAGGCGACTGAATCTTTTTACTATACGTATTTTTATTGATTTTATTGTGCTTTTTTGGGAAGGAAATTTCAAATGAATGTTTAACCTTGGACAGAAATTCGTCAAACTTAGTTTGCAAGTCTGCTGCATTAAAAACTCCATCCCAATTTTCTTTAGAAATTAGGTATGTAAACAAGTCAATATTAGAGCTTGAAAACAATCTTTCATACTTAAAACAGGCTTTCGGAGCTAAGGGAGTATTGATATGTAGAGTCGCTGTTTGAGCGCTGTGATCTGATAAGCCTGCAGATATTACAGACCCCTTGACGTTGCTTATGTTTGTAAAAACGTGGTCTATGAGACTACGAGACCCATTGACTTCTCTAGTATAGGTTTTTATGATATTATGCAGATCAAATGATGCCATGTATGACGTAAGCTGATGAGCGAGAAGTGTATCACAAGCAAGATTGATGTTTAAATCACCCATAACTAAGATTGCAGAGTGGCGATTATAATACTTGTTGATACATTCAGTTATTCTACTAAAGAAGTCTGTGTGCGTATTTGAAGGAGGTCTGTATGTTGCCAATAACAAAATTTTCTCATTATTGTCTACGGTTATTGACACAGCGGCAAGTTCACAAGTGCCCTCTTTGGAAAACTCACTACAATCAAGGGGCTTGCAATTGAGACCTGGTTTGGCCCATATGCCCGCACCACCACATTTCATTTCCGATCTACAGAACGATGTTATGCATGTGAATTCGTTTATTGTAGAGTTTTCAGCTTCTTCTGCTTTTAAGAAGTGCTCGGTTAAACAAATAAAATCTGGACACTCATCTTCTACAAATATCTCCAACTCATTTATTTTACTCAATAATCCTCTTATATTTTGATGTATGAACTTAAGACTTGTGTGCGAGGACCCCACCCTCCTCTGAGATAGGTTGCCCATGGGACTTCGGGTGGTTTTCGTGCTTCCCCTAAAAAATGTTTATTGACAAAAACACGTTTGGTAGATGATCTATGGGCTTGGAAAGAACTGAATCTATTATTAGTAGGAATTGTGTCGGAAGGGATTTTCTGTGACTTTAAGGTAGGGGTAGCAGGAGGGGGGCAGGTGATTGGGGGACGTACTCCAGGTGGAATTGTTAAGGAAGCAACTAATAGTTCGGCTAGGGCTACTTTTCCTCTCATGTTGAGGTGTAACCCATGTTTGGTGAACTGGTGGCGGGATAGAGACTGCAGTGATACAAAGGAGACATGTTGGTGATGATTTGACAGGGATAAGAGGTCATTATTTACTCTGTCCACAACAGGGTTCATGGAAGGAGAGTCATGTCTAGGTGGTAGGCCAACAAGAATAATCTCAGGATTTGACACAATTTTTAAGAAAGAATCTAGCTCCGGCAAAAAACTGTTACAGCGTCCAGTCACATCAAAATTGTTGGTACCGGCTATAATAACAATTACATTTCCACTACCTAGACGTCTGTCTTTATCGATACCAGCTAGTACCTGTTCCATATTACCATTAGCTTTAACAGTACCAGACACATTAAACCTACTTTTTAACTTCTCCTCTAAGATCCAAGAGAGACCCCTACCGTGACTATCACTATATATTTTCAGGTGTGGTAAGGTCTCGTGAGAAGGATTATTAGGCTCAGGTCTAGGGCTCGGGAGAGAGGTACTAGGTTCTACTACAAATGTATTTATTATTTTTTGTTTTTTTGACTTACTCTCCTTTTGTAGTTTTTTCTTAGATTTTGAGATAGGTTTGTGGAGGGGGTGGAGAGGTTTTAGTACATTTACATTATTATTTTCCCTATCAAGAACTTTAAACCGATTAGTACAGTTGACAACGGTTTGCTTGTGAGAAGACATTTTAACATTGAATTTACTTTGTTTCCTGTTCTTTCTTTTTACCTTTTTCCATTTTTCAGGGACATTCATTGATGTCTCAATACAATTGACACTGTCTGAGATAGTCTCATTAACACCGTTAACACTATTTCCAATGGTTGGTTCTACAAGAGGGAGTACTTTAGATACACTTGCTTGGGACTCAGATGACGAGGGATTGTCATTAGCTAAAATATTACAAGATACCTCGTTGAAGCCTTTATACCAGTCAACAAATGAAAACTCTTTCCCTAAAGTCAGGTTTGTGCAAAAACCCTCGTAAATGAACTTGGTATTCACCAGAACACTTAGACCACATTCGTATTGATTTTTTTGCTGAGTACAACTCAACTCATGGAAACAGCTATCTTTAAATCCAAGTTTAGAAACTACATGTTTTGCAGCAAGTGAATTTGTAACTTGGAGAGAGTCTAGATGGTATGCTAACTGGCGGGATATATCGACAAACAATAGACTCCAGTGCGTACCAGTGTCATCCTGAAGAGTAGCTAAGTTATTACTAATACATAAAAAAGCATAGTTTACTTGATGGAACTTTAAGTCAGCTAGAATATTTTTTACATCATTAGTAGTTCCATGTTTTACTACTTGTGTCACAGAGGGGCCCATAAACAATACTCTGGAAGATGCATCATTCTCACTAAAGGACTGAAAATAGTCATCAAGAATAGCATCCTCAACCCATCTACTTTTAAGCCAGGAATTTTCCTCTGCTTTTTTAACTGAGGATTTTAGTTTTGTGGCAAGATCAGTCAATTCTAAATTTTGAAGCCTGCTAGTTTCCAAGTCTACGTTAAGCTTAGCAATAGTTTTATCATTTAGTTCAATAACAGACTTCAAGTGCAAATATTCATCAGTAATGTTATTTAGCTTAGACTTAACACTAATTAGACTAGAGGACATGATACATTTTTCTTTTAAAGCATTGTCTTTTTCTTCGCGGATGACATCCAGTTCATTAAAGGAAGCATTTAGATCGCATTGTCGTTGTTGTTTTTCACGATCAAGCCGGGATTCAAGAGTTAATATATCACATTGGAGGTCTTTGATCACTGCTCTAGAGTTATTATCTGAAGTTAGCACATCATCCAAACGCTGTAGCAATTTACATATACCTAATTGGATATCAGTCAAAATAATATCTTGGTGATTTGCTTCTAACTTTTTTAAGTCCAGGCAGAGATTAGAGACCAGCATCTCTGTTTCCAAGTCAATGTTACCTGAACTGGCGAATGTTTCTTCAATTATATTTGCAGTAGTGCTCGACATACCACGTGTCACCACCATTTTACAGCGCATATACTGCTTAAAATGGTGTATAAGGGTCACTGTGTATATTCGTTAGGTGACGAAGTGTCCAACCCCTTCATAAAAGTAAATGCATGCCTGCAGCACAGTCAGGTGATGAAGTTGCAGCGCAGAATTTGAAGGCGCAACATAAATCCTTCACAGCGGCTAGGTAGGCAGCGCCAGTCGGTCGTCAAACAGCGGTTAGTGACAAGCGGACATTTACTGCGGCGGACGCCCGACAGTTGGCAGCGGCGCACGACGTCTGCGCAGAACGTCAATATGTAGCGAAGATGGATACGTCTTTCTTCAACTGGTTGAGCTGATGTTAGTTACTGAGTGTGACAATCAGTTACTTACAGACGTCTGGCATCGTTTGTAGACGACACTGGTCCTCCAAATATTAATAAAGCGTTGAGACACACTAATAAATATAGTCACTGCCAAATAACAGAGATGAAACACAAAATAAATGCAGAGTCAAAATCCGTGCCAATCTACCGCAGACCAGGTCTGCCAATCAAATGTTATGTTATGTTATTGTTATGGGAAATGTTATGTTTTGAGGGTCAAAAATGAGAAAACCCAATTTTTACCCCATAAAACCCCGTTCCCATGGTCCGACCATGCTGGACCACGAACTCATTCAAGTTTATCCCGCCTTACACCTTCAAACCAAATTTCATAAAAAAAAAAAATACTCAAGTTATCAAGTTCACGGATACATATACCTGCATATATATATCGGTCCCGGGAATATGTCTTACCGTGCCACCTACGGTAATAACTACTTCCCTATAGGGAAATTCGCTAAAATACAAAAATTGATTTTATCTATAGCAAATAAACATTCAATAAAAATACAACAATCTAATTGAAACAATAGGCCTACCAATACAGTACACAACATGAATATAAAATTTAACAGTTGCTTTTCAAGTAATTCTAAAAAATTTGAAATTTTGTAGCGACTTTCATTAGACCATTTTAATGATTTTCTATAGTTATTGTTTTATGAATTATTAACTGTTTGATGGTTAAATTTTAAATGTATATACTTATGTTAAATAGTCTTTAAGTTAGTTGGTTCAAGCTTTGTTACTGTTTAGGGGAAAAAGCTAATAATATGGCTGACTCAACATGTATTGTAAAAAAGACTAAAGTAAAATCAAGAAATCCTGTGGACAAGTCCTCTATAATACCTATGCAGCTTAAGTGTTAAATGGATCTGTATTGCCTTTGTATTGAGTGAGTAAATCAAATACAAATTATAAATACACAGTAAAAGTCTAGCATGGAGAGTTGAGAGACACCTACCATAAAGAAGACCATGCTGCCCGTGACAGCGAAGCGTAACATTTTGTTCCAAGCAGGGATGTAGGGTTCCTTGCGTCTAGTAACAGGGTTAGTGCGAAATGTTTTCACTGTAGCCTCAAACTCTGGCCTCGGTTCCTCGTCCTCCTCCACATTCTGCAAGTCCCACTCCCAAGCAACTACAGCCTGCTTGCGCTTCCATAGCTCCAAAAAGGTGGTTGCTACAAATCATTCATTATACATAACAAATTTCCTCAAACTGAGATGACAAGATATAAATAGTAAACATATAGAAAGAACTGGTTTCAGCTCCTACATGGAGTCATCGTCAGGCGGCCGATGATGGCTCAATATAGGAGCTGAAACTAGTTCTTCCCTAATTATATAGATTAGTTAATTGTGGTATTTAAACCTTTATTAACATTATTCGGCAGTCTGGGGGCTAAAATATACAATGAAGCTATTTCAATTATTTCCATCAGTTCGTGAATCATAAGAGGGTTCTCTTTGGTGCCTATCCCTCAATATATATATATATAAAATAATATTAAAAAAACAATTTGTTGCCATATGTACAACACTTAGGACTTGTAAGAGATTTTTGTGTAACACTATTTGATAATATTGTGAATACGAATAATTTTCCTTTCTTCCTTAATTAATTTGCGCTAGTGTCAAGATTATATTTTCTACCTTATTTTTTGTTGCTGACCAAGTTGATGGGTCATAACAATCGCTATAGTTTACAATTGGTTATTCCATTTGTGCTTGGTAAAAATAATCGCATATTCGACAGAAATTAGTAATTTAGATCAGCACAATCTGTCGGTGGCTCACATCAACTACGACGATTTTGATTTAAAAACTGGCCAAAACATGGGGTTCCATCCGTCTAGTTGTATCAATCGTCAAAGGTTCTATTCACAATAACATGTTCAAACAGGATTGTACATGTTTTAAGGAAATCCCTCCCTTACCCCAAAAAGACATGAAGATAGCGAACAATACTGTGGCAGGGTTGTCGAAGAGATAAGTTATCTTGGCAAAGACGCAGCTTTCCCCCAGTCTTTGGTAGTCACAGGCTTTATCACATTGAGGACAAAGAGTTATGTTTCCTGCCAATGTACTGTTGCAGATCTCCTTGCTACAACAAACATTCATAGTCTATAGTAATAGTGATAAGAGGATATCTTGAGAAGACCCCTGAAGATGCCACACAACTTGGCGAAATAAAGCACAAAATACCCACTGATCTAAATATGTATATGTTTATTAGACTAGTCTATGTGAAACGTTATGATATAGAATATTACACTATCAAATAAGGTCCATGACCACTTTACCAGGACAAGTAACCTGACATTTATTAATAAGTTTAGGCTTAGTAAAACTTCAAATTCATTGTTACGAGTCCTCAGGATAAACTGAAAACAAGAAAGTTTCAGTAAAATTGTCTTTGAATGGATTGTGGAAAACCCATTCCTCCATGATAACGAGTTTTAAATATGTCATCGGATTATTCAACTCTGTATTTGGATTAACATCATGGTTGAATGTGACTTAATTTATGCCACGATTACTAGAAAAATACCGGTATGGATCATAAACATAAACAAATTACGTTGTTGGCCCGAATCCTATAGTAATAGCATTGAACATATGTTTTGGCAGTTCCATTTAATCAATGTTAAATAATGTTTATTTTCGGGCCAAAAACGTCATTTGTTTATGTTTATGATACACACCGGTATTTTTCTAGTATTCGTGATTTATGCGTAATATTATTTTACACGTGGCACTTTCTATTACGTATATATAAATGTTTAATGACAACAAAAGATTATATTCTATTCTATTCTGCTCATAGGGTTACACGAACACATTACCTACTCAAGAACTACAGACATCAACAATAAAGGTAATCTAATGTAATGATCGCTTCTTGAAACTGGTACAACAACAAGATGTATAGACCCTCGTACATTAGGAGTACAACACTGGTATAACATGATTATAACCACAGTTGCGCTTTTCTATATGTGTATTGCTTTATATGTTAATTATCTATAGTTTTTTATATAGGCATTGAATGATATAGTTTCCACCCGATTTACACTATTGACCTGCTTTCCAAGCCAATCTTTGAATAAATAATCAAACATGGAAATAGGTTTTCAGTCAAGTAGGTTAAAAGATACCATTACTAAACAGTTCAATATTAAACAAAGTCAAGCCATCAGTCGGCACGATCTTAGTTTCTTAATGACTTATTCTGAATGCCTTCGTTACACATTCCCAAAGAAAATCTAATATTATTGTCCTGGTTTGGATTCATACACTCTGACCATTCAAGTCTTGAGCCTCAGACAGTGTAGTATAACAGGTACTTGAAAATATACAAAGAGGTATTGATATCGAATTAGATTAATTTGTTAACTTAGGAAACGACTCTTATTTTTTCATATTTAAATATTTGTTGTTATTTTTTTTAAGACGGAATAGAAGCTAAGTAATTATAATAATAAATATATTTGCAATACTACCTGGGAATGTTATCCCTGGAATCCATGGACAAAACACCGTAGATAAAACATAGAAGACCAGCAACTGATGCAGGTATTAACATCTTTGTGTAGAATCCTAACCAAGTAAAGTAGAGTGCGATCTTGTCTCCAAAGTACTTTCGCACCAGCCAAAGAGGTTGCTTCTTGTACCAACGTCCTGGTCTAGCCCACTCCGTGTACAGCAACTGATATTCATTGAAAACAATGTCAATATAAAATATACCAGCAGTGCACATAGTAGTTTAAAGAGTTACTGCATTAAACGAATAAACAATTAATCAAACTAATGTACAAATTAATTAACAAAATATTAATCTAATGTTTGATTTGGATCCATATTGGAAGTGTATTTATTTATTTATACATGCAATGTAATCTGCTTTAGCCAATACATAAGATCGAGAAAGTTTAGATTACTAACAGTTTTTGTATATCTAGGATAACACGATTTTAATGTGTTGCGACAAAACAATACAAACACTTACCGGTAACAATACATACTACAACTCAGTAGAATAACAATAGATAGATGTAAGAATAAATAAATTTAAAATAGAATAAATATAAAAATATATAAATATACCAATATGATATAAATATAACAATACATCATCAATGTGTAGGTTGATGGTATATAAAAAACATATTTTATACTACAACTATATTTTAATGTCTTAACCTTAGGACTTTAATGCATTGGCTGTGTTAAACCGTGTATAAGTTTGGATGAAAATTGCATATAAAGTCTATATTTTTATTTTTTGCTATATAAGTATTGCTAGAACAGTTTTGACCTACCCTGCGGTCATATATGAAGCCATTTCTAGAGGGATGTTTGTGGCTACCCTCGTGTAAAGGGAAAGCACTGATGTATGTACCATTGTTGAGAAGCCTCCGAATGCCCACCTGTAGTCAAACAGAACAAAATGAGAAATCAAAGATTGGACAAGCAAGATTAGTAAATTGTTATCCAAGAAACAATTTGAGAGCCATTTTCTAAAAGTGAAGCATATATGTAAAAGGAAATTATATTAATTAATGACAAAATCTTGAAAGCAGCTTTTGGTTCATCTACGCTATGGAGTTTTATTAATGGATTTGATTATGAGAAGACATATTGCATGATGGCAAAAATAAATTAACTTTTCCTCATAGTAATGTTGCCTAAGATTTCAAAATATGAAGCAACTTTAATATGTTATGTAAACACTATTTGAGTAATTAATTCTACAAAATGTAGAATATAAAATTGCCGAAATATCACGATTTTTAATTGTAAAATGAGGCAGAATAAGGTGAAACCTGCCTAGCTTAGCCTTATCCTACCTCAATTTACAAGAAAATCAGTATATTTCAGCAATTTTTATTAGTATTTTTGAACTGGTGTTGAAAGTGTTCCTGATATTTTTCATTAAATCAGCCATTTTATTGTAATTTAAATTAAAAGAAAATTAAATGACCGCCATTTAAAAATTTTGAGTAGGACCAAGATAGTTCTATAACACGGGCCTGTTTACTTTAACGTAGATATCCATTTAAAATGTTAATCTTCATCCAACGATAAATAAGTCAATTTTAAAAACACAAAATGGTTTATGTTGATGTTTGAGAACAGTTTTATTCTTGATTTTCTCCTTATTTTGATCCAAGGAATCACTACTAAAATTATGTACCCACCCTTTTGAACATACAAACTACGTAGAACGCGTTTGTATATTTGTTTTTAATCCTTAGGTAAAAAATGTAGAAACGTCATACTGTACCAGATTTCTAAATTCTACCAATTCAAAATGGCAATAGTTTAAAATGTTCAAAATGTATAAAAATCTTAAAAATTTGCGGTTCAACTGAAAGTTAGTTACTAGGAGTTTTTGTTTTAGGAAATTGTATGAATAATCCAACGGTACTTCAATCGTACAGATCGGTCAATAAATGATCAAGTTATTACAACTTTTGTGAGACCGTGTATATGGATGTTATGATGTCTAATGGGCCCCATATAGGTAAATGTGTATAATTGCACAATATTATTGAACATGTATGGCGAAACACAGATTGCGCAATATATTGAGTGAATATAAAAAGTTTTGAAAATTATTGAAAAATATTTTTAAAAAATGAATCGTGTGTGGGTAGTATTGCGCAATATCCCGTCAGTCTGCTCGAGGTTGGTCGTTTTTGTATAAATAATGTGTTTTACACGTTTAAAGATTGTGAATTATTTAGCATTACAACTACAGATAAAAGCAGTATCGAATTTCCTAATATAAGGCTTAACCAAACGCAATAACTTATCAAACGATTCTGCGTCTAGTCTGAGAAAGCTTTTAAAGCCACTTGGTTCACTTCGAAGCTCATTCAGCAGCCTCATATTTGTAAAGGCTGTTTCGCTGTTTGTGTGCCGCATGTGTCATTCCATTTTTTTTCAACCACTCCTTCATCCACACCCTATATTCTTCCTATTCTTCGTCTTCGCCAGCAATACAACTACAACACACGCTGCAGCATACAAATCACACATGATAACTAAACTAAAACAAGTTACTAAACTGAGGAATTTTGTTACTAATACTGACGACTTTAACGAGGGCTTTAAACCATGTATAGTGGCTCTTCAACAAGTTTGCGCAACATATTGCACAATTAATATGGACCGTGTATGGCCTGCTTAAATATCGTCCAATAGTCCAATGCCATCGACACTTCGCGTCGGCGAGGAAAGGTACGGCCATGCATGGTCACACAAAAATGTAATATATTAGATTTTCCTTATCCGATTTTTACATGAGGTATTGTAAAATCGTAGGGTTAGTCACGTAATTTTTTTGTTTGTTTAATAATAGTTTTTTAGTATAATCATTTAGTTTAATGAAAATAAATTTTAAATGGTCTCCATTTTGAATTGGTAGAATTAAGAAACCTGATACCTTGTACAAAAGCTAATCCTACCTGTCATTACATATGCAGTTTGTTTGAAGTCAATCACAAAGGATACATACACTCTTATTTAGCATTTAAAATTCCCTATCAACCAACACCAACTTCAGCTGATGAATCACAGTTTTTGGGGCAAAGCCTTTTTTGCCTGACCTGTACACCTAAAATTGTTAACACTTAAGAAAGCGTTTTCAAAAAGTCGCACTCCTTCACCTTCAAAAATCGCCCTACTTCTAAATTTTGTAAAAAATCCGAGAAATTTTACAAATTTTAGAAGTAGGGTGATTTTTTAAGGTGAAGGAGTGCGATTTTCGGAAAACGCTTGAGATATTGGGTAGAAAACTTAATTCCTGACCATGAAAATACTTTCAAATCTTTGCTAGCTCTTACCATTTTCGAGCTACAGCCGTTTAAAAAACACGTTTTTCTTAAAAAAGGGGGCGAAAATTCAAATTTTGAACTACCATAACTTTTGATAGGATTGAAGGAGAGATCTCTAGTTTCCGCCATTCTTTTTATTTTTTCATGCCCTCATATTTGATATGTCAAAAGGTGTACCTTGTAATTTAAAAAAGTTATGTTAAGGGTAGGGGGTGAATGGGAACTTCTCATTAAATTCACAACAATTGTGGCCCCTACGTAAATAGACGATTCCCGCAAACTGCATATTTCTATCTATTGCAGTTTTTACATAAATAAAGAAGCGAGTAAAAAAAAACACCGTAGATACACTTATAGATACAGGTGTTTAAATCACATACAGACAGACAGAAAACCAGACATTTTAGACTCATGTTTGCATGATGGGTTTTCATTGTTTTGACCTAAGGGACAAAGAAAGAGCGTCCCAGAGAGTTTATGTACAGCCTGTATATCTATGTCCGTTAGCACAATAACTCGAGTAAAAGTCATCCGATTTTGATTTTGTACAAACAAGTAAACCTACGTTTATTCGAACGACTACGCAAACAGACAAGATTGGTCTATGGGACACATGGTTTTATGGGGTAAACATTGGTTTTACTTATTTTTTACCCTAAAACGTAAAATATTGTAATTTATTTCTAAACAATTTTGCAGAGCTTAAAAAACAAATAATTTAGTACATTTAAGTGTTTTGTGTACATTTGATGGTTATGGAGAAAATTCCAAAAACTGTAAACATTTAAGATTCCCATGTTTTTTTTAGGATACGTTAACTTTTCTGTAGTTAGCTTTTTATGGAGATATATAGAGTGCCTCGTAAGTAAGTACAAAGAATTCAGAAAATGGTTTAATGGGCCAAAATAAAACGAAAATTGAGAATGAACCGTTTTCCAAAAATGCTTGGTTAGTTTGACATCCGCCATTTTTTAATAATTGCTATTTTCGAATAACTGTGAGGTATTAAACGTCACCTGCGTGGAATTATTTTCAAGAAAATATATGTATAGTAATTATTTTTAGAGAGGTTATATAGTTGTATGTTTTAAATCTATTTTGTAGTGTAGCTAGAGTAACCTAAAATCCACTGATTTTAGACCTTGTATTTTAAAGATTATAACTGTTATCTAAAACATTACAGGTATCTGAATGGATTATAAAACATATTTAATATTACTGTGAAGGACCTTATAAGATGTCATGTTACCATGCATTAAACTGTTATATCTTTTCCATGAACCATGTTTGACTGCCCAATTAAAGTAATAATTAATTTTGTTTTTAGGTTTTTTTTTACTTATTGTCCTATATAATGAGTAATTTTTAACGTACATCATAATACAATGTACATACCCTCGCACCATCATCGTATTTAGTCCTAAGCAAGATCTGCCACACTACTTGACTTCTCTGGGCTGATGTGTAGAAAGATTCACGATCCTTCACTACAAACCTGTGAAACAAAACAACTAGACTATATACTGTCCATCGCAGCTAAACATCTTACATCAGCGCCTTGCTCCCATCCCTCTGCGACGATTAGGCCTAGTCTTAGAATCGCTGAAACATTAGAAGTACCTGTTTTTGTTTATTTCATGTTATCAAACTTTATAATTTCTTTCTTATCGTAACATAATACGACTCACTCCCACGCACGGGTTATCCCATGTGGGATTAATTTCGATTATTTTTTTTAGATAATGGTCTTAAAACTTATTTCTATTGTACACATATACTTTGTAAAAATTGTCTATTTAAAACGTAATAAAGGAAATTTTGATTTGATTTGATTTGATTTCTTGTCATAGCTGAAGATTGATGTGAAGGAAATCGCTCCAGCCAAATAAGAAATGCATTTTTTGTTGGAGTCCCTGACTGTTGGTTAATCCTGTGCTTTTTATATGTTATCAATGATATTTCAAAATCTCACTTAACATAAAATTAAATGCTTAGTAAAGATCAATTAAGCATTAAATTGCTGTACTGAGGATTGTTAGTTTGCATCCTATCATAGACTAAGTAACAAATTATTGGTTTTATATTATCTGTGATCCTATTCACCTACGTACTTCACTAATACTTAAATGACCTTTTTTGCGGAATTGAGAGTCCATCCCTCTAGATCAGCAAAGAGCCCTGTGTAAAAGTTTTTTGTTGCTCAATACTTCAATACAACAAACTCAATTGTTTACTCGACGCTGTTACTCAACAACGTTCGTCTGCATAAATGTTAATTGGCTCATATATATTTATGCAGTACAGATGGAATGTCATCTCTAGGACAGAAAAATGTGTCCAATAGTCCAATGCAATATTTTGTGTTATTTTCTCTAGTTCCAAATAAAAACAAGCAATTTTCCTTATGGTTCATAACATTCTAATCATATTTTATCGTCAACTGATATTAAATAAGTTTTTCCAATAAAGACCACTAAAATTAGGGTTAACATATTTAAAATTAAGGTATTGCATACCCATACCTATAGTAACCTTTGTTATATTTTTTTTTTATATCAAAACAACAAATAGTAAATATTGAATAAAACAATTTATCTCATTCGCTTCATAACAATTAATTAATTTATAACTATCAGAATTCAAGTACAACACTTTCGTTCATAGTATAACAGTGGCTTTGGAACTAATTGTACAATACTTTCGTTCATAGTATAACAGTGGCTTTGCAACTAATAGTACAATACTTTCGTTCATAGTATAACGGTGGCTTTGCAACTAATAGTACAATACTTTCGTTCATAGTATAACGGTGGCTTTGCAACTAATAGTACAATACTTTCGTTCATAGTATAACAGTGGCTTTGCAACTAATAGTACAATACTTTCGTTCATAGTATAACGGTGGCTTTGCAACTAATAGTACAATACTTTCGTTCATAGTATAACGGTGGCTTTGCAACTAATAGTACAACACTTTCGTTCATAGTATAACAGTGGATTTGCAACTAATAGTACAACACTTTTGTTCATAGTATAACAAAATCACAGACTAGAGTGGTACAATACTTGTCAGCGAGTGCTGTTAACAGTAAATTATGAATACAATTTTAAGGATTTTATGTTTTTATAAATGCCTAATCTTTTTTCTTTTGACATATCTAATAAAACTATTTAAAAAAAAGTATAAGTTTGATACAATGCGGAAAACTCACCTGTAAACTTCAAAGTGTAAACAACAAAATCCCAAATGTCGTCTTGTATGTGTTAATAATAAAAGATATTTTATATTTAGTTTTAAAAAGTCTTATGCCCTATGTTTGTCTTAATATTTTACCATGAAATGTCCATGATTACATAGTACTCACTGTTCCTCCCTATCAGTGCTATGGGTCGCGCTATAGAAGGAAGGCTCCTGGGCAATCGTTCTAGGGTCCAAATCAAACAGTCTTCGCAGGGAAAACCCAACCTCCTGGTTATCTGGTTCCTTCTCAGCCCCCTCCTGTTGTAAAAGATACATATACTCTGTAGAGACAAGCTTCAATTGTATTTCATATAAACAGTATCAGGAAACTGACTCATACTTTCTCCCATTGTGTCATTTTTGACACATGCTCGTCAAACTCCCGTTATAATGGGTAAGCGGTGGGAGCAACTATGATATTTTATAGGTAAAATCACAAAAATTGCAGTCACTTCTGAACCCTAATTTTTACACTATTGGGAAAGGACCATAACATACCAAATTTTATTTCAAATAGTGTGTGTCGTTTTTGTACAAATCAGATTTTTCTGGTATTTTATGAATATTTTGGGAAAATCCCCATAAAAAATCAATTTAAAAAAATGAAAAAATGCGTAGAGATACAACTGATTATTAGTACCGACATACCAAATGCTATCATAATCGGACCACGGGTGTAGTCTGTAGCTCTGTTCACATTCACACACACACTTTAGGTACTTTGTATAGGGAGGGAAAGTAAAAATTGAATCAACAATGTATCCCACTAAAGGAGAGAAGGTTGTGTTTAATTGTATTTTGATATCTGTTTTTTCTGCTGTTGAGTTTCAAGCATGTAGTGCTTTCGATGCATCTAGAATAATTATTCAAAAATATTAAACCTCTTCGTGGGACACCTATATGAGTGTATGTAAAAAATTCTGCCATCCTACAGAAGAGAAAAAGGTTTGAAACAATTTACAATCAATAAAAGTATAGCATAAAATTGTAAATTTTGTAGCCCGTCAAGGTTATTTAAGCCACATTGTAAATGGTAAAATCGAAAAACGTTTCTTAAAATAAACTAATAAAAAAGTTGTTAAATACCTATTGTGGGTTAGAGTAATCTGGGTTGTATAAATGAGTTTGGCTGGTGAAAAAAGTTAACAACAGAAACAAGAAAAGAAACTTGGCCTTAACTCAATATCCAAGTTTCATTTTATTCATTAAATTAAGTGTAAACTAATAAAACAGACCTTTCAGTATCGATTAATTGTATAAAGAATCACTTGAAGATTTTCCATTAGGTCGATGAAGAACTAAAGTAAACATTTACAGTATTGACTCAAATCAAATGAACTAAAAGAATGAGAAAGAAAAAAAATGATTGACTTGTTCAAACATGGTATACAAATATTCAGTAGGTGAGGTATATTGACCAAATGCTACCTGTTGACTGTAGAATCAGTTATGTTAGCACACTCCAGTTAGGTCATCAATCCCTACAATCATACACTACGACTTCTGCTAAACTACTTTCTATTCCTCAGAGTAGTGTAAACATTTTAATTTTCTCAAGTGATTATTTACTAGAATGTATACTTAATTGTATGATCACATTATCAGTAGCGCACATTGTCAAATTTAACACATAATACATGTGTTTAAGAGAATAAAAATTAAGGATAAGACCATTTTGTTGTCAATAATTGCTGGAGAAAATGTATTTGAAAATTCTTTAGTCTGATCCCTCATCCATTTGAAATGACAACTAACCCTTAAATGAAATGAGAGTGCTTCTTGGTACTCCATTCATCCCTCAAAACTTCAACCCTTGGAAAGCAAGGAGGTGGTAAAATAATACTTGTCCATTTAAGCTGACAATTCTTTGTCATACAAGAGTTGCTAGAAGTCCCTTAACTAAGCCACTGGAAATCACCTATTAGTGAATGAACTACATAATTTTCTTTGATATCAGAGCGTTTTATATGAGAATAGCAGTGAAGTTGACTTACCCATGCTTTAACGCTGATGGAGAGGAACCTCTAAAAGAAAGGGAATTAGGAATTTATTAGTTGGACGTTACAAATTTCACAAACTCTGTTCAACAGAAAAAAAAACCTTTATTAAATAATACTTTACTTATGAGTTATCTTTTTAAACTCATCTGCATCAGTGATTCCCTGTTCTACATTTATTGCGAGCCAAAACCTTAAAAATAATTCTAATTCTATTATTTTTCATAGATCAGCGATTGACAATTCCTATACCATTTATTGTAAAAATTTGGCTTGCAACATTAACCAATTAATTACAAACAATAATTGTAAGACTACAAACAGATTAACGCAGGATGATTAACTTTTAGGCGAAAGATATGTACAAACACAGTATGATGTTCAAAGGTATTGTTAAAAATATTTAGTTCTAGTTCATATGTTAATATTATATTAAATTAGGTACAACAGTCATAATTTTTTTCTCAATTCTTCTATAAATTAAAGATTCAATAATTTTTAGAATATAAAAACAATATTATATTTCTTACTTTTGTTGGTGTTTTCAAGTTCATTGCTTCTGCATACTTCAGTATAACTCTCCATGGAGCGTGGACTTTGAGGAAAAAGGTTTTCTGATCAAATGAGCTCTGCAAATAATACTCTTACAATGTAACAAAAGTTTTGTTTCAATTTCACTAGGACGGCCACAAATAACATTTAATGCTATTATTTGTACAATGGTACTACAAACAAATCTTTTACTGAATAGTATATTATAAAACAGACTAATCTTTACAAAATGATGTCAGTGATCAAAATGACAGTGATGTCATTGTCATAAGTCATTTATTCTCTGAATAGGTAAAATCTTTTACAATTATACATCGGTAACTGCTATGTAGCCTTCAAAATGGTTTTAAATATAAATAGAACTAGACATTCCATTTCCATGTTGAAGTTGTAGCCAGTTCAGAACAATAATGCATGTAGTTGAATTGATCAACTACACCGACAGAGTCATTGATATTGATATACATTATTTATTTCCATCAAATACGCCAACTTTTCAACAAAGGAAACCTAAAAGAACTACTAACTGTAATCTTTTACATCACATCAACATAGAACAAGAACAAAAAGTAGGCCTAATTAGAATCCGGGATTGTAGCACACTCTGTGGAGTGGCTTACTCAACAATTTAGTTGAGATTCAAAATTGGCTACAGCAGGTCCATATATGGTGTATTTTTCGGTATACCAAAGACGTATTTGTACCTCCTTGTCCTCGAGCTCAGTTTCTAATCCCTCCTGGCGCATATTGTCATGAAACTGTCTTCTCCAGAACTGCCTGAGAGTGTCCTGTTCAGTCAACACTCCCAGACTCATGTCCTCCTCCTCGTACACCAGGACAAGGTCAATTCTACGTCGTCCGTCATGGAAGAACAGTGTCTCAGAGTCAGCAATCTAAAATGCCAAAAGTTAAGTAGTGAAGATGAAGTAGTGGATGAAGTATATGAATATGAAGATTGCTTGGAAGTCAAGTGGTGAAGATTTGGGCGGGTTTAACAATGTATTATCTGATTAAATTAAAAGATACCTTCATGCGTATTTTACGTGTATTATGTCTTTTGCACGTTAGAGATATTTCTCCTACTATACTGTGGTCAATTGAGACAAAATTCGGTCAGGGAACAAGATACGATTGTTAATAACCCTTTCCAGAAAACGTCGTTTCGGCCCAACAGCTGAACCAACGATTACACATTTAAATCACACAATGTACGACATTTTTTCATAAAATTATCAATTTTTTTGTAATTCCAATTTTAAAAATTTAAATGGCCGCCATTTTGAAATTTGGATTGGATTAAGATCAATCTTTTTTTTAGATGGGTCTGGTTTATTTCAACATATGTATGTTAAAATAAGATATACATTACATCCTAAATTACACATAATACATTATGTAATTATTATATAGTAAGTGGTTTTCTGTTTTTTGTATGTACCAAGTTTCGTAATGATCGGTAAAAAAAATCAAAGATTATGTGTATGTGAAAAAATCAAAATGGTGGATATCTGGTTAAGGTAGCGATTTCGGAAAGATATATTCTTGATTTTCTCTTTATTTTGACCCATAGAACCGTTTCCCGAAGTTTGGCTAGTTACTTAAGGGACACCATGTATATTAGAGCTATAACTAGCTATAAACTAGCTGTGAACAAACAGTAAAGCTATATCAATTGTTTAGTTTGTTATACCAAATACCGTAGTTAGTGTTTGGTTGGTTAACATAGTTGTTTATTTGCAATGGTTGTAAACAGGTATAATGCATGTTAGAATCGTAACAGGTACATTTAACAGTTACAGCAATGGCATTTCCAACTGTTATCGAAATGGGTGACAAAACAGTCTGGAAACGGCTTGATAACTTTTTAACTAAATTCGTTAGAAAATTCAAACCTTTCACATAAACTTATATGTATGAAAACTACTTTTTGCAAGTATTACCATTTTTTTAACTTCACTAGGGGACGGCCCATGAGGAGTAGGTACATAATCTTTAATGTAAGCATAGGTTGATATGCATTTTTTTAACTTCACTAGGGGACGGCCCATGAGGAGTAGGTACATAATCTTTAATGTAAGCATAGGTTGATATGCACATAATTTTAAAAGTCTGGTCAAGTGGAGTTTATTGCCGGAAACCGCGTCAAAAAAGGTTCATTCGTTACAAAATGGCGGCATTTCAAAGTTCTTGTGGAATATACATGCACAGGCCTTAGTAATGGTAAATACTCATAGTCAAAATTAGCCGGGAAATCTGAAACCCGGTTAAATTTGTTTTGAAGATTGAATAAACTTAGTCTATGGGCTAGTTGACTTTAAAATACAGTTTCAGCTCTCAAGATAATGTTTAATACGAGTATTTACCAATATTAAGGCCCGTAAAGGTATATTCCACAAGAACTTTGAAATGCCACCATTTTGTAACGAACGAACCTTTTCAGATGCGGTTTCCGGCAATGAACTCCACTTGACCAGACCTTTAAAATGATATGCATATCAACCTATGCTTACGTTAAAGATTATGTACCTACTCCTCATGGGTCGTCCCCTGGTAGAGGTAAAAACATGAAAATGCTTGGAAAAAGTAGTTTTTATACATGTAAGTTGATGTGAAAAGTTTGACTTTTCTAACGGATTTAGTTAAAAAGATATTAAGCCGTTTCCAGACTTTTTTGTCACCCTGTATAATAAATTATTTATAGTAAATTGATTGCCAAGACGCCATTGCTGTTATGATAGGCCATATTTCAAATCATCAAAACGAGACGTGCCCGTGTCGTAACATTTCGGCCCGAAACCCTCAGATGTGGCCTACGGTCCAACTCTCTACCTGCCCACTAGTAACACTTCGTCCCAACAAAATATTTGACAGGTTAGGTTAGGTTAGGTAAGATTCCACCGATTCTCCGTCATGTGAGGTCAGAGGATGCAAGGGGTGACGGTTGGGCGACATTCCACCAGAGGGTGGTTGCAAAGTATACAGGTCATGTACCTCCTACTACCTGAACTGCGTTCCTCAACCCTTGTCAATTTTTCGCCGGGCCGAAATGTTACTCCATTAGCTTATTTAATCATCTGTAAAAGCGAGTGGGACGAAGTGATACTGTTTTTCTAAGAAATTTGAGTTTGGCCGAAATGTTACTGGGCCGAAGTGTTACTACATCGACGTGCCCACCTCACGGCACGTAGGCTTGTGGCAACTTTAGAAACACCTAATAAATGTTCCATTTAAATGTAATCAATGGGAAGAATACAGGGTGATTTGTACTCAGTGTGACAAAATTTGTTTGGTGTAAGTACAAAGTAAATGAAGTGTGATGATACATATAATATGTTCCAAGTCTAAAAATTAGCTTCCCAAAAAATTATTTTATGTTTTTCAAAAATAACCATGCTTTTAAACTTAATACATCGATTTCTCAATTACCTGTATATGGATTTGAGTAGATAATGTAATTTTCGTGTTCTACATTAAATTTTGAACAAGAATAATAGAAAATGACGGAGGATCAGTTGTAAAAACTCCATTGTAAATAGATTCAAAGATAAAAATTAAGATGTTTGATAAAAATAGGAAAAACAATGGTATATTGCATTTTTTACACCCTGTATACAAGAAAGTGTCGGAATATGTTAAAAACTGCGCCATTTTATAAGCTTTCCAACGATATGCTACACTATTGAGGTTTATGTCTGCTTATGTACGCGTTAATGGTTTGAAGACTACAAAGCATGGTGTCTTTAACATTTAAAACATAGAAAGTCGGCATGTATTAAGCAAAAGATGTGTTTTTAATTCAACATGAACAGTAAAAACAGTAAAAAGTTCCCTGTTTTCTGGTATTCAAACCACTAAAACAAACAAAAAAAATATCTAAACATCAACAGTGTAGCATATGTTTGGAAAGCTTATAAAATGGCGCAGTTTTTAACATATTCCGACACTTTCTTATATACAGGGTGTGAAAAATACAATAGACCTTGGTTTTTAAAATTTGTATCAAATATCTTAATTTTTATCTTTGAATCTATTTACAATGGAATTTTTACAACTGATCCTCCGTCATTTCTCCATTATTCTTGTTCAAAATTTAATGTAGAACACGAAAATGACATTATCTACTCAAATCCATATACAGGTAATTGAGAAATCGCTGTATTAAGTTTAAAACCATGGTTATTTTTGAAAAACATAATAGTTATTTGTGCAACTAGTGAGAAAGGTGAGCAATTGACTCACTCGAGAGAAATCCTTACCCACGAGTCGTAGGCGAGTGAGGAATGGTTTCTCGAGTGAGGAATTTGTTCTTTGAACTCGAGTTTCACATTATACTTTTCCTACAGTTACCATAAAACAAATAAATTTGTGAAGAAACATAACCTATTTTTACACAGAAGTGAAATTTTAATATAACATTTAATGTGAAGTGACAAATACAAAAGTACAACAGCTGACCAGCTGATTTACAGCCAGTGCTGCCAACGTATTTCGCGCGCATACGACGTTAAAGTAATTAGAGTGAGACAATGTTAACATTGTCTCACTGATGAGCGAATTGGCCACTTCGCTTTCTCAAATCAGTGAGAGAACATGTACATTGTTAGGTAACTGTAGGAAAAATAATTTTTTGGGACGCTAATTTTGAGACTTGGAACATATGCATCATCACACTTCATTTACTTTGTACTTACATCAAAAAAATTTTGTCACACTTAGTACAAATCACCCTGTATATGTTAGTTTCTAATCTTATAAACATGTAATCTGAAGGGAAATTTTGATTTTTTTTTATATATATCATACTAGAAACTATTTTACCTGTTAAGTGCGCCATCCACATTTAACATTTTTGGGAAACGGACTTTCGGCCTGCGCTGCCCCTGACTCGGCCTGCGCTGCCCCTGACTCGGCCTGCGCTGCCCCTGACTCGGCCTGCGCTGCCCCTGACTCGGCCTGCGCTGCCCCTGACTCGGCCTGGGCTGCCCCTATTGTGTGTTGTAAAGGGTAGGTTTCTCGGGAGCAGGTACCTGACCTCAGCTTGCACTTTACCCATTAAATCCCAGGAATCTCCCAGAAATACTTGTGGGGTAGTAGTCAGGGTCGTCGACACAGGAGGCATGGGCCAAGCCTTCTAAGAAATACATTACTATTGTTCTAGAATATTACTGTAATCTTTGGCATTAAAGATTCAGGAAGTGATGGTGTGATGGTGGTAGTGAATATCCGCCACAAATAAACGTCGTTTTGTTTCAACATTTAAAATACAAAAATATGTAAATGTCTACTACATATAATTCATCAGTTATGCTTCTTTTTATGGGATATTTTGATAGTGATTTTCTAAAAAACTAATTTTTATCGATAATTGTACTTGGAGAAATACAACTTTTTAAACATGCTTCGCAAACAAGTGAACCACCCTAGGTAAAAGATAGTTGAGGAAAAAAATTGTTTAAAGTCAAAGACATCAACTGTCTTTGCTTTGAATTGTACATTATGTTTCTTGTTTTAAAATAAAACTAAATATTTAGATAAGGAATTCCATTTAATGAGCTACAAGTAAGTTTGTTTACTAAAACATTGTTTACAAAAAACAACATAATAATAATTAAGAACCATATGACTTTATAGTCATATGTCACATTATGAAAGATTTCAATGTAATTGTTAGAACTTGAGTTCTTTATTTCGTTTGCCGCACACGCTAAATATAAAAATAACAGATTTTCGTGTACAGTAGTAAAACAATACAAAATAGTGCATTTTATCACTAGAGGGTGCCTGTTGAACTGTATTGCGAACAATTTAAATGTAAAATACCTGTAGCAATTTGAACTTGAATTCTTTATTTCTTTGGCCGTGTGCGCTAAATATAAAAGTAATTGTGTAAAGTACCTAGTAAAAGAATATAAAATTGTGCATTTCATCACTAAAGGGTGCCTATTTAACTGTATTACGAAATATTTAAATGTAAAATACTTGTAGTAATTGGAAATTGAATTCTTTATTTCGTTGGCCACGTACGCTAAATATAAAAGTGTTCAGTAAAAGTTAATTTTGACACATTTCCTCTGATATTTTACCTAATAAAACATTAAATTTAATTCTATCCAACTGATTTTTTTTGTAAATACAATGTTGAATTATGTGTTCCAATTATTATATTGCAAATTGCATTGATTGTTGAATGAAATTCACAGATTCATATTGGATTAGATATATTATTATATCTAATTATATTATAAGATGAAAATGTTATACCAATTAAGCGAGATATATTGAAATATACAGGATGAGTCTTCTAAGGTGTCCTAAACAGATTGCAGACAAACGGCTTGACATACAGAGATGAAAAAAAAAACTTTTCCCCACTAATTCATATACAAGGAACAACGTGGTTGATACCAGGGTTAGAATCTTAGAGTTTTCAAATGTAAACGTGCAGGACTGTATTGAAAAGTGTATCTGCATCCACTAATCTCCAGTACTGCACGTTTAACATAGGTTGTATATGGGCAATTGGAGTTTTTGGTTAATTACTAGAAAACTACTAAAGATGGGTTTAAATTTATAAGTTTTTTTTGCAATACCTTCAAAATGATACGCCATTTGACATATGTTTATATTTAAATTTTTTTATTTACATGGCTACCAATATAAAAAAAATCATTGAAAAAATATTTAGTTTTTAAAACTTTGACATATTACATATAATATTAAAGCAGAACTCACGAGGATTAAGAATTTTTAAACAGAACGAAAACAGGTTTAGTGGTTTTAACAGGGTATTCTGTAAATATCAATTAATATTTTCAATACAAATGGCCGCCATTTTGAAACGGATAGAGATAAAGGAGTTCTGTTTTCACTAAATTGCTTGTCTAGTCTAGAGCTAAAAACTATGCATAACATGACATATGTTAAAAAAACTTTTTACGTTGTTCCTTGCGTATGAATTCGTGGGGAAAAGTTTTGTTTCATCTCTGTAAGTCAAGCTGTTTGTCTGCAATCTGTTTAGGATAGCTTAGAAGACTCACCCCGTATTTGGTTGATACTAAGGAGTTGTCTTTTGGATTTCGTTGGAATTATTTTAAATGTGACAAAAATAATTTTATTTTGGATCTAAGTCCATGTTAGATATTAGCCAATGTAAGATTTAAATAGACGCCTCCATCTATAAAATAAATTGCCTTTCCGGATTTACCAAAAGGATTATGACCAATTAAATTAATAAAATTAGAATTTCGCTGATTCATTGTTTTTTTGTTTAGCATAGTTTAATTTTTATTTTATTTTAAGCCTAACAACTCAATTGTATCTGTTTGTCTGATATGGGTGTGGTTGTTTGTTCATTTGTTACGCTTAAGCACCATATTTGTTACTGTAAAAAACAAGTGTACAATTATTGTTAATCAAAATGTTTAATGGTATAGTACCTATGAAATGGTGAGGTGGTGTTAAGCAATTTTTAACTAGGGTAGAAAGGAGTCCTAAATAAAAAAAAATAGTTTTCTTCATGTTAAGTGGTCTGGAAATTCTTGATTTACTCAACGTTTAAATTTGTTTCAATGTTTAACTCCTATGGCAAACAAGTCTTAATTAACTTTTGTCACCACAGATCGTTCCACATGACAAATTTTACGAAAGATTCGGTAACGTGAAAGTAGTTAAAATAGAGTCACGCAATTGCTTTTTTTTGTACAGTAATAATAACATTTTTAACATGCAACCGATTGTTATTTTTAAGTATACATGTATACGTCGTATAAACATTCTGTAAAAGTTAAATTCATCGTATAAATGCTTTTTCAAATAACGTGTACACGTTTCGTGTAAATAATTTATTTAATTTATAAATGGTTTATAAAACTTTAATACATATATTATGTAAGGCGGATGTTGTCCCCACCTTCTACAGTAGCCTGTCTATAAAAACTATAACGTATTTAACTAATATAATGGTAAATTTATACATACACCACTGTTTTGGTATCTTTAACTTTTTGGGCTGACCCATACGTGGTCAAATTGTCGTTAAAGTCGGTTAAAAACTGTTTAAATGAACAATTTCAAGCTCGGTGTTTGTGGCTAAGCCAGTCTAGACATTGAATTAAATCCATCTAATGCCTGCTCTAGAGTGCCCTGGGGCTCAGGTCCTTCCTGGAAGTACTAATCCAGAATCCTATTCATAGTTTTTGCCCAGCTTGCTGTGTCACACACCCCTATCTCCCCTTCCCTACTTCCTTTTATCCACAAAACCTTTGAAATTAACCTATAGGGAATCTTTCGGGAGCAACAGACTCAGAGCTACCTATGTTCCCTATTGTTTGTTGCGGAGGGTAAGTTCCTCATAATCACCCCAGGCCGAAAGTCCTACACTCAACATTTTTGAACACATCGCTTACTAAGATTAGGATTTGAAGGGGCCTAAAAGCAAAACCCGAGACCTTCAAAATTCAAATTTGGTCTACACATATAGTTACTGACATGATTATCTTACTGGCCCTCCTAATAATATTCACAGTTTAACTTGAGAATCAATTGAAATATTAACATTTCAGGGTTTCCTATAAACCATCCGTATTTGTCTCGTTTTGCTTTTGACTGATATTTAAAAGTTGGCTTATGCAACCACATTCGCACTAGGGTAAGTAGGTGTAATTATTGTAAGATCAAACGTCGAGTCCTTTGGCTGTGAAGCAATGTCAACGTGAAATGTTCGCACATAGTAGGCCTAGTCCATGAATGAAGCTTTTCTTGAAGGATCGTCTGGTCCATAAAATGGTACGAGGCAATACTTTAGTGTCAAATGGCATTTAAAATTCAAGAATAATTAGGGTGATTTAGGATTATTTTTAGTGAAGGTCCCATGTAAGGAACAAACTTTTACCGTAGATCTCATAGTAAGACCCGGGACCAACTTCCTTTTTCGTTTTGTTGTCTCCAGAGGCCTATAACTCCATCAGTTTGAATTCATATATATCTATGTGTGTGTCTGTTACAGCGATAACTCGAGTAAAAAACCCCGATTTTTATGAAATTTGGTACCGACTTGTAAATCTATGTTATTCAAACGAGTTCGCGATCGGATCATGCGATCGGGGTTAACGGGATAAAAATTGTTTTTCTCTAATTTTTGATACTAAAACATAACATTTTCCAAATTTCTCTCCCAAACATTTTGAACAGCTTAAAAGCGAATAATACAATATACTGTATTGAGGTGTTTTGTACAGTTATTGGTTACGGAGAAAATTAAAAAATTGTAAATTTAAAATTCCCTTGTTATTCTTATGGAGAACAAGTAAACTGTTATATTTTACTTTTATAAAGCGGCAAACCTAAGTACTTGTCAAACCTAATGTTATTAAATCGATTTAAGTGAAAATCAAATCAGGCAAATGGAATTTCGCTTAGTCTGCAGGTTTGCTGTGACAGGTGTATTTGGATTTAGCTTAATTCATTCTAGTGGTCATAACTGAAAAAGGCTATCTGATATGATAGACCCTGCTGTTTCCACGAATCGTAAAGTTTACCACTGTGACTGTCTTAGTGTTAAACAGTCGAACTGCACCACTGCACGCCCACCTGACTGATCAATAATTGATACCCTAGATATCAGCGGCTGATATATCACGAACTGACAATATATCATTGACGATCCAAAGGCAATCGTTAACTCGTTAAAATAGACATTAATTGAAACATATTTTATTATGAATGGTCTGTGGTTTGTAGAAACTAGATTAGAACTGTCTTTTAAAGTCATAAATTTCAAGACCCCTTTTATGCACTTTTCTCTCTAAATTACTTTAAATTAAAACTGGAACGGGTGGCGTCGTCCTGTAATCCAACTACTAGGAGGTCACGAATTGTGGATATTTATAGGCATGCACTGTGGATGCGATACTCCCTAGAGTGGATTAACGTCCGCACGAGTAAGTACTTCGACTATCCGCAGTACTACTCTGAAAATCAGACCAATAGAGAAAGGCCTTTAAACAGTTAACTGCTATTTACCACTGTTTATATCAATGTTAAATGCTTATGTTTTTATTACATATTTTGTTGAATTATAAAACAGAAATGATTTAAAAATACAAAAAAAAAATATTCTAGCAGTTGATCTTTTTAACTTTTTATTCGATGACTTGTGAAAATAGTGAAATGACGTTCTGTAGTAAATAAAACCCCAGAAACGATCACAATTGTACTGCAATTTGAAAACCGCTGTGAACGTTTTTCTAATTACATTTTTTTCAATGCAAGGTCTCAAAGGTCTGATTAGTTGATTAGTTGATTGTTTGATTGCAATGATTAGTTTACTAATTACCGATAAATGAAAAACTATTATATTATAAGTTTAGAGTATTATAAAATAGTTATGATTATAGTTTCATTTAATAAGTTTAAAATACATTAATGAACAAGTAAATAACCATACGTTTAAACTAAAACCAACCTAATCGACTTAAAGAAGCAGAGCCCGGCGATTATATACAGTTATTGTGCGTTAATCATTGCCATGGTTGTATTTTTTTATATTATTTATTGTATATTTTTATTTACTGAGGTAACACATTTAAACATTAATTCGGAATTTACATGCTTCAGCTTTATAATAATGATAGTGTACTATTTCTTTATAAATATGTATGTTGTTAATCATATGAATAATTTTTGAAAAGAATAAAAACAATTAAGTGTCTTCTTCCTTGCAAACTAAATTTGTATACACTTTTAAGGTGGTGAGAAACATTCAAAGTGACAAGTAGTAGCTGGTTGGGAAACTTGTTAAAGAAATAATATATTGTTGTCGACTCATACACTCACGCATTTGCTCAGAGAAACTGGTGCTAAAATTGGGGTCAATAGTTATGAATATATTATAAACCTTCCTACTACCCTGCCCGTGACCCCGTACTGGCTCCCTCCCCTCGACTGTTTCCCTATACACTTCATTGCCTTTATATCCCGATGGAAACATGAAATTAATCAAATCGATAAACCAATTAATGCTTTTACATCACTTGATCGTGTGTCCAAACAGTTGTCATGCAGATTTTAATAGACTTGCTACCCACATTGAATCAATGATTTAATTAAATTATAAATCACCTACCGGTTGGGAGGAGGGTTTATAATTTAACCCTAAACTTTAGAAAGTTAAAAAATATATTAGGAACGTTAATATTTTAGATTAACAGATTGATGAAATGTCCAAATGACCAAGTGAGAGGATGCATTTTGTTAATCTCTGTGGCATAAAACCTCAAACACAGAAATATGCTTTAAATTCACTGCTAATTTTAAAATATTTGCGATGCATGTAGAGTTTTATTAACAATTTAAATGCTCACCACCATAATGCAAAAGTACTGCCTTTGAAGCAGTTCAATCCAAGGTAAAACTGATATGTGTATGATTAAAACAAAATATTTCTTATATTATTATAAAATGTAAATAAGAATTAATACAAAATTCCCATAATGGCCATTACGTCATCAAAGAGCCATATTTGTTATAATCAGTTATCGTAATATTCATTATCATTGGAATCATACCAGTTGTTAGATATTGTATCTAAACAGTATCATTCACTCTGTTGCTCTCTACTAACATTTTTATCGACGTATGGAGGAATGCCTCCTGTAGAGTCCTCTAATTGGTCCTCTTGGTCCTCGTCCTCCTCCTCCAGAGACGTACTTAATGGCAGTCTTACGTCGTCTGATGGTGAAGGTCCCGGGGAGGATGGCAATGGAGTCCCTGGAATAACGTCTTCGCCGACCTTCCCGCAAGGTGCTTCGTTCAGTGGACCTGCGATCGGTATAGGAAGACATATCCGACAATAGCAATGACAAAAGCATTACATGTTATTCAAGGGATTATTGTAGAAATTTACTTTGAGATCAGTAAAACAATTTTCAAAGACGCTTCGAGATCTGGAATCTGACCCCATTCTTAGATAATAAAATATCTTAAACAAAATAATATTAGTAGCCTACACGAACCAAGCCAAAACAACGTGGTCATAATTGGTTCCTCACTTAAGGGCGGGATCAGACTTCAAATCCCGAAACGTATTTAATATATAAAATTTGCTTGTATTAATCGTGATGGAAAGTTGTCACAATAATTCCTCAAATAATATAAACTTATAATCATCAAAATTTATCCCAAATTAAATGAATCATTAGACTAGTTAATTTTTAAGTATACAAAAAATTGATTTTGTAGGACGATGATTTAACAGCTGACGAAAATATCGAAAGAACAATAGGATCATTTAAATTTCATAGTAAACAAATATTGACATAAGTTGGATCATTGTTATTTGTGCAACTAGTGTGCGAAGTGGCACTTACTTGGATACTTGGATACTTGGAGAATTCCCACTGGTATCGCATCAGCGACGTGGTCGTCAGGTTTTTATACATTTCTTCATATTAATTTATATAGATGGATTCATTTCCTCTTCAAGATTGTACATGGCCTAGACATACATTTCGTCAACACTGTAGTAGGCCACTTGACTTAAGAAAGTTTTTAGCGGGTTCTTGAATTTGTTGATAGAGGGCTCTTGTGTGATGTATTGAGGCAATTTATTGTAAATTTTTATACTATTGAAGTAAGGGCTCTTGCTTGCAAGGGTGGAATTTACTCGAGGTACATGTGGATTTGTTGCTCTTCTTGTATTGTAATTGTGGACCATGCTGTTTGTTACAAAAATATTGGGGTTCTTCTTAACAAGCAATGCGGATTCCAATATAAAGAGGGACGGAAGTGTGAGGATGTTCAGTTCTTGGAACAAAGGTTTACAGTGTGTCCGTCTATGGACTCCACATATTCTTCTAATTGCACGCTTTTGAAGGATGAAGATGCGTTTTGCCTCACTACAACCACCCCAAAATACCAAACCATATGAGATTATGCTATGAAAACAGCCATAATAAACCTTAAGGAGAATCTCGATGTCAACCAGCTTTTGAAGTCTAAACAGCAGGTAGGTGACAGATGACAGTCTGGGCGCTATTGCATCGACATGTGTTCCCCAATGTTTCTCCGTAATGTGTAGGCCCAAGTATTTGGTTTCACTACAGGTTTCAAGTAGCACCCCGTCCAAGGTCAATATCGGAGGTGGTTCAGGCTTCTTCCTGTTATAAAATTCCATTAATTTGGTTTTACTAGAATTTAGGACCAGATGATTTTTGCTACACCAAGTTGACATTTCAAGCAAGCCAGTTTGGGCGTTTTCAATCGTGATGTTTCGATTTGGGCCTGGGACTAGGTGACAGGCGTCATCGGCAAAAAGCCATAAATTTCCAGATGATATGGAACTTTGCGCTCGCGTTACACTTTATATTTTTCCTACAGTTACCTGAAAAAGTGGGCTTCCTTGTACTGATTGTAGCACGCAAAGTAGCTAATTGCTGTATTTACTTACTTTTGCCGCACTCAAATAACTATTTGTGTTACGTTGCCAAATTATTTTCAAGCGTATACGTAACATGGGCCTAATAAAACGATGTTTTGTGTTGTTTGGTTGGAATACTGAAGTGCGGCAAAAGTAAGTAAATGCCGCAATTAGCTACTTCACGTTCTATAATCAGTGCAAGGAAACCCACTTTGTAAGGTAACTGTAGAAAAAAGTTGACAGAAAATCTCCACTGTAATCGTATCTACATACCGAATGCCTCTTGTATGGCGTAGCTCTGGGAGGGGGCTACGGTGGAACGTGACAATCTTCGCTGCCGACCCATGGTGGATGTGGTCCCTGGAAGTTCCGGAAAAATCAGGTCTGATTATGCAAATATTTATACCAACTTAGCAATAAGGTGTCATACGAACATACTTACATACATACATATATATTTATATATATATATATATATATATATACATATACAGGGTGAAAAAAGTCCCGGGACAGTTTAATATTTCAAAATGTGGTACAGATAAAGCATCAAAACTTGATACACAGGTCCTGGGCATTAACATCTTTTTAACACATTATTTAATGATGCGCTACCTCCTCAGGGGGACGGCCCGCTAGGAGTCACAAAAACAAAAAAATCTTAAATGTAAGCATAGGTTGATATGCACATAAAAATAAAGGCCTTTGATAGTAAAATACAATGCCTTAAACGAACTTAAACGGTCAACCGAGTCAAAAATGGCAGCCGTTTAAAGATTTATTAAATCTGCCCTTCTGAATCTTTGAGCGCCTGCCCTATTTTAACCAGTAGTTCTTTTGAGCTCAAATTTGCGGCATTGTATTCTACTAATAAACACCTTTAATTCTATGTTCACATCGACCTATGCATACGTTTATGATTTTCTTCTGACTTCAAGCGGACTTGTAGGGGGATGTAGGCACCCTGAGAAGCTATGCGTATAACAATACAAATTCAATGCATCTAGAATAGCTGTCATTTTTGACTCGGTAGTCCGATTGAGTTCGGGTTTGTGGCAGTGTATTTTACAATGAAAGACCTTTAATTTTATGTGTATATCAACCTATGCTTTTATTTAAGATTTTCTTCTGACTCCTAGCAGACCGCCCCCCGAGGAGGTAGCGCATCACTGAATGTGTTGAGATGACTTAAATGCCCAGGTAATGTGCACCATGTTTTGAAGCTCTATCTTTATTACTTTTTGAAATATTTAACCGTCCCGGCACTTTTTTCCTCCCTCTATACATATACGAATACGTTTTAGACCGGTGCGATTGGATAAATTTATCGATTTATACGATTTCATGTTATGGGTTGTCTATAGGTTTGACCTTGTATCTGTTTCTTCTGGACGCAAACACCACTGAAAATACTTGGCTGAAATTTAAAAAAAGTGGATTATGAACACGGTCAAAGTATTTCTATCCAAGTAAAATTAGCACTGACATTAGTAGCTGATCAAATTAATCCAAATAAATTTGTGAAAACTCAATGGTATAGTGGAGATTTCTTACTTCAATTATCGTGAGGCATGTGTATATAACTACGTTTCCCTCAGAACCACATATTTCTAGTCAACGTCTTTGTTCCGTTGCGAATCACGGATACAGGATTTACAAGTAGGGGTTTATTTATGATTGAAGCCCCGTCCAGTCAAATTCCCTTAGTAGTTTGAAAAGGCGTGGCTTATATTTTCAATCACTACAAAGTAAAAGTTTAGAGATACAAAATTACGGCAAAGTTGTTTTGCACAATATAAACTCGCACACATTTTCCTTGAGTTATATATCACGGTTAGTCTTTAATTCGTACTCCTGTACTGTTCGTACCACTGTACATACAATAAGTAAAACCAAAACCATGTTGGGTCTTGGACAACAATTTTATGGTGGTGTCGTTTTTTGGATCACTGTAACGATGAATGAAAATTAAAATTCCCTACTCCGCAATGTCAGCCTGCGTTGATCATGATATTTTAGGCGACGACGTCGCGTCGTCGAAGCGGGGAGCAAGCTGGGTCTAGTCGTAAAGAGTAGGTGGTCTCCCTCCCCGAGGACGCAGGTTCAAATCCCACCAATCACCAATGACTTTAAGCTATGTGATAATGCTAGTTGGGGTACAGAGCAACCCGACATATCCGCGTAAAGCACCTCGGGACTTTGGCTCGCCCCTCCATTGGAAGACATCCGGAATATAGGAGCGCCGAAACACGTAATCTGTTAGGACCAACTCAGGAGTAAGGTATTGTAAGTATCGTATCGAAAATCAAATTGTTTCAGAACCAAAATATCGTATATCGCATACAGACTATCTACATAGATGATAATGTGTATCATCGTAGGATACGAGGGTAGGACTTACCCAGAGACTGTGTGAGAGCCGAGCCTCGGTGGTATACCGGACTCATGAGTTGGCCTCCCTCCGTCTCCCCCGGTGTGGACCCAAGGTCACTGAAGGACACTCGTCGTGCCAGAGCCGCCGCATCTGACCCCTTGAGGTCTCTGGTTCTCTCATTGCCTGTAAGTCATAACCAAATTTTAACACACATGTGCCCGTGGTTCCACCAGATATGATTAATTTTTAAGCGATTTTATCATGAACGAGAGGTAACATAACCTCGGTGTTTAATATACAGCGTGTTCAAAAAATAGGGGACATAATTGACGTAGTGATTCCTTGTGTCAAAATAAAGAGAAAATTTAGTATAAAGTTTTTTTTCAAAAATCCCTTCGTTAACCAGATATCCACCATTTTGTATTTTTTTACATACCGGTAAGCATATCTTTGATTTTTCTCTACCAATCTTTGTGAAACTTGGTATGTATGTTAAGATAGACGAGACAAATGTTAGGAAAAAAATCATCTTGATTCAACCTAAAATTTCAAAATGGCGGCCGTGTTAAATTTTAAAACTCAAATTACTCCAAAATGGCTGATTTTAGAAAAAATTTTCAAAAATACTTTTACTTTGAATTTTTAATTTTCTATCAAGCGATACCAAGTTAAAAAAATCGAATAAGAAATAGCTAAAATATTACGATCTTTAGTTGTAAAATGGGGCAAACCTGTCTAGTTTCTGCCTTATTCTACCACATTTTACAACTAAAAATCTTAATAGTTCAGCTATTTCATATTCGATCTTTTTAAACTTGATGTCAGTTGATAGAGTATTAAAAATTCTAAATAATTGCGTCCTTGACATTTTTCATAAAATCAGCCATTTTTGGGTAATTTAAGTTTTAACATTTAAAACGGCCGCCATTTTGAAATTTTTGGTTGAATCTAAATGATTTTTGTTTATAACATCTGCATTTTCTACCTTAACATACATATCAAGTTTCATAAAGATCGCTTTAAAAAATGCAAAGATGAAAATGATTACGAAAAAAATACAAAACGGCGGTCATCTGGTTAACGAAGCGATTTTGAAAAAAAACTTTATTAGTGATTTTCTCTTTATTTTGACCCAACGAATCGATACGTAAATTATATCCCCACCTTTTTTGAACACCCTGTATAAGGTTAAACGGTCATGACTTCACATACAAATCCTAAAAGCCGCCATTTTAAGGGAATTGCAATATTCCCATGCCATCAAGTTGAATCATACCTGACCATAGCAACAACTTATGAACCACTTATGCATTAATGTGCAATTTGTACTATGGTATATGATTGTTCTAAGAAATTTGGTTATAGCGACGATAAAGCGTTAAATACAGAACATATCATTGACTATATTATAAACACTAGTGTTTATATAGCAATTAAAATATCCGTTATTATCCTTGCGGAGGGTAATTTAATTTATGTATTTCGTTTGTAAATATTATTCACATTGTATAATATAAATTTAAATATTTTATTACAATACGACAATGTATAAATATTAATTGTAGCTTTTTATTTGCTACAAAAATAAGTGGAAATATTTGGATAACCTTTGACAAATGGATTTATTTCATACTAAGTTATTAACATTTCACTAAAACATTTTGATAACTTCTCTGCAACAGCAAACCTAACCTAATGATATTTAAATAGGAAATACATCTAAAGATTTGATTATGCAGTTTGAAACATGCTTGGTCAACAGGTTTGTTGTAGCGGGGGTATTATGTTTTGATCACAATCTTTACATTAGTGTACAATACTGCAATATGTTGAGTTGCATGTTAATGTTGCTTATAGCCCTGTCGTATGGTATCACACATGAATCTGTAAGTTATCGCGATGATTGCATTTTTTATCCTGCTTTAATCGATGTTGAATGTTTGGAAAGCTAATAACCATTTTAATGCTTTGTTATCGTATTACTTCATAGTGTGCACATTACTCAACGATCACATAAGACCACATTACTCTTTTCATGACCGAACAAATTGAGACAATCGCTCCAAAAAGGGGTGTAGTGAATACAGTATTTATAACGTTAAATTTACTTTCTTAATTCATAGATAAGAATCCACGCCAATTAGGTGGGGTTAAATTGATGTTTTCCAGTGGGGCAGAAATAGTAGGATGGCCACAGCGATTCCTCATGTGGGGGAGGTCAATTTGGTAACGTTGAAGGAGAAACGTGAATAATTTAATCCCTTATTTCCCTTACCTATCACAATGACGTTTTTTGAAACATATCATCTACTGATTTCTTAGTAATGTGCCTTACATCGCGGTACTTTTTAGTGAATTTCTCATATAGGGAATCTCGTATTATTGTAAGACCTGGACCCAGGACTGATTATTGCGTTGATGACCCCAGAGGCCAAACCACCATCCGTTCAAATTTATATGTGTGTGTTTCCGTTTGCACGATAGCTCTAGAAAAAATCATCCGATTTTGATGAAATTGGCTACAAACGTGTAAACCTGCGTCTATTCAAACGAGTTTGCGAACCGTTATGATCGTATCATAGTAACGGGGTTTTATGGGGTGTTTTATGCGATAAAAATGGGGTTTTCTTATCTTTTGAACTCAAAATACCGTACCTATATAATTTCCCAAGTTTTCGTTAAGCCATTTTGTAGAGCTTAAAAACAAAATAATAATTTAGTATCTTGAAGTGTTTTGTACGGTTATTGGCAACGGATAAAATTCAAAAACTTGTAAATTTAAAATGCCCATGTTATTCTTCTGGGGTATAAGTAAATTGTTTTAGATTGCTTGTTTATGGATAGATATATTTTTATCAAACTTGAGAACTCTATTTATTTTGTATATAAGCTACATTTTACTAAAAACACAATTTATTACCTTCCCTGTAGCAGCAAACCTAAGTACTCGTTAAACCTGATGTTGTTTATATATGGACGTAATCTGCCATGTTTAAGGAAATATTTAAGTGAAAATACAATCAGGCAAATGGAAATTCGCTTAGTCAGCAGGTTTGCTGTGGCGGGGATATTTAGAGGTTATACTAACTATTAATTTACATCAAATGCTAATTGTTATAGTAGGTCCTAATTTAATTTAAAAATAAAAGCAGGTTAATTAATTGGTTCTCAAAAATTAAGTTTGTAGTAGTTTGTATTGTTCTGAAGAAACTCAAGTATGAACTACTATAAAACTATTATCTGCAAGAACAAAAACCTGTATGCCAACTAGAAGCAAGGGCACTGCAATTATCAAAGGCATTCTGCATTCATATACAGTACTGTAGATGCACTTTGTTAGGCTTAAATATACGTATATTATGTAGAATTATATTTCTGAAACCAAGCCCTGTTATAACAAAACTTGTTTTTAATGTGTACAGATTAATATAATTTACAATTGGAAGTTTTAAGTTGTAATATTCAGGGCGTCTTCTTGATCTACAATTTTTGATTGCCTTTAAATTTTTTCTATATTAAATCTCTTAACCCGTTATGCCGCATTCCTCATCTTTTGTTATTGATTTTCAAAGCGCTGTCATATATACTAAGTACATTTTAGTACATACAATTATAACCATACATCTTAAATACAGCCCTAAAAGAAAAGTAAATATTTTCACACGAGACAAAGTAAACACGTTAAAATATATGAACTATGAGTTATTTATGCAGCTTATTCACAGCTCTTATAGTCATAACACTCACGAAAGTTATTGACATAAAAATATCTCCTAAAATATAAATATTGAATTTCATATTGTAAGAAAGTTAGTATTTTTCCAGTAATTTACAAGAGCAGTATTTTCCAAACTAGTTCATTGTATGTTTTCTGCAATTCAGAAACGCCTTTTGGATTGCCTCAGTCAATAAGACTATAAAACAAAACGAAAAAACAATCTAAAATTAAGTTTAGAAAATAAAATTTCTGAATAAAATGTTAAGTCTGAAATATGAATTATTCGTTTCTCATCTCTCCCCGTCTAACTGGCCGAGCCGCGGTGTCTATATAAATCACTCTTTTACCATCCCTTAAAATTACCCATATACACACCATACCCATTTACCCATTAATTTACCCATTAAACCGCCCACTAATTTACGTGTTTTTTACCAGCTCAGGGGGTCGGCGATCGATTTATATTGGACACTCCAATCATCATTAGACCCAATAGGCGAATGACATAACTAATGACCATGAATAATTTATGACTTAAACTAAATTATGATGAGGCAGTTCAAGTGTAGTCACTTTCATACATCTCTAGTAGGCGAAAAAATAAAATCATAAATATAACATAAATGCTAAATAAATTAAAATTATTTGTTTAATCACAGTTAACTGTTATCTCAATCTTACCTGTATTGTTCCCGACCTTAATGAAACACCGCTGTGCATGTTGAAATATATCCCTCATTTATATACTCAAAGACGGTACAGGTGCATATGGTAGTGTGACAAATCATGAATATGCAAAGTGCTGGAATATCCATGTTTAATGACAACTAGTGGTGTATCATTAATGTCAGTCTATTGCGAGGACCCAATGTTGTTGTATCGTCACTGTGCTGTTGCCAGGTTCTCACCCCCCCCCCCCCCCCCCCGGAGACTTGAGGAGGGGACTTGAAGGGGGGGTGACAAACAGAAATACTCAGCACTTATATACGTCAAGTAGTTTGAAAGTTTGAAAACTATCATAGGACGATAACAACTGGTCACATCTTTAAGATATTTACAACTACAGCGACATCGACCAATATTCCAGGTCAGAGGGAAGAACGTAATAGTTTTTGTATCAACAGGCACACTTGAAACTTGACATTACTGGCATGAAATAAAAGATAAAACGAATCTATTGTTTTTTGTGTCTTAAATGTTATACGGTACTGATATTTTATGTGAGACGGGGAGGCGGCGACAAAGTTTCATGTCATAAATGATGCCCCTACCGCAGAAAACCTGTACAACAAGCTAATTTCCATTCGCCTAATTGGATTTTCACTAAAACATTTACATAGACATATCAAATTTATTCGTTATTAATATAATATAGATTAACGAGTACTAAGGTTTGCCGCTACAGGGTAGGAAAAGTTATGGTTTAATACTAATAGTATAAAATGAATAAATTTGACAAAAATAACATTTAAAATTTTAAATGTTCAGTTTTTTAATGTTCATCGTAGCCTTTATATGTACAACTACAGTTCAATATACAAGTGTATTTTCACGCTCTACAGTATACTCGATTATAGTAATGAAAATTAGGATTTTTATGTTTTTGGGGTAAAAATATGAAAACCCCATTTTTTAAAGATGTATAAGCCCATAACACTCTGTACCCATGGCCCGATCTTGTTGGTTCGTGAACTCATTAAAGTATATCCAGCCCCACACAATAATGTAATTTTTCATTAAAATTTGATAAAAATTTCTTTTATGAGTCATCGGGTTGACAAACGCGCAAATTTTTTTCGCATACACACACATAATTATACTCGTATTATATCCTAACTTTAATTTTATATATGTTATTTATTTAGGGGGGTGAGGATGCTGGCCCACAAATTTAAATTCAGGTCATCAATGTAAAATTTATGTTTTTGAACAGAACAAAATGTCTATTCTATCATTTTGAAAACCTAAATATAACTCAACTTTCTCTTAAATTATACTGTATCAAAATAAAATTAAAACAATGACTCTATTTTTTAGTTTGTCTAAGTTTTCATGGATGTCTCAAAATATTTTTTCAATAAATAATGCCTATTTTTTATTCCATTGACCAATTTATCAATTATTACTCCAAATACATAAAATTCTCATACATTTTCTACGATAAAAAGGGCTTTAAAAACTTGAAATGAGCGAAAGGTGTTTTTAAATAGTTTTGGTAAATAACTTTTTAGCTATTTTGCACTATACAGAATATGTTAATTTTATATTTTAAAATGTTGTACTATTATTTATTCATAAAGAGAAATAAAAAGGTAAGAATATAATGATGTTTTATCATTGTGGTGTTATAGGTTTTTTCTTGTAAAAATATTAGATGAAATAAAAAAAGTACAAATACAATGCTGTCTTATGCTGTCCCATATACTTGTCCTACCCAAAAGTATATTTTGAAATCTTGTTAAATAATCAGGTCTAAGTGAATTATTTAATTATAATTAGTAAGGTGTTTTTAAACCTTGAAAAAGATTTATTTTGAAATTTGTTAAAATCTTTTTGAAAAATTTAGTTAAAAAGCTAACAGTACGATGTCTTTAAACCTTGCTCTCTTCAGAACATATATTATTTTTTTATATAATTAAGTGAAAGAAAAAGTACGAATAGTATGCTGTCTACATATTCTTGTCATTTTACGTTAAATATACAAGTACAAATAGTATGGTGCTTTATTTATTGTACAATTTGGAACATTACACAATGATACATACTTATGTGCACACAAAAACAATGGTTACTAAACCGTCTGTTTGGTTGACACATTAATTTTTGTTTTAAATAAATAACCGAAAGTAACTCCTTGACAAAAGACTGAAAATAAAATAATAAACTTAACATAAAATACATTTTTTTAAAATCTATCTATAAACAGAGCTGATAACAAAAGTCACAAACAAGGAAAAATAATTTTTGAGATTACTTGCTTTTTCAGTTGTCTAAAAGTTAAACTCCTGTATTATATCCCATCTTACACTCCAAGCATCTCTTAAAAAACCACCCAAAGCCCTCCAATCCCTTCAATTTAAATAATCAAAGAATTCGTCTTCACTCAAAGAATGTGCTTTTAGCCAAAAATATCTGATATTCTTTAGAATTGGGCATACTGCTACGTAATGAAACACTGATTCAATTTGCCTATTATTGCATAGAGAGCAAATGTAATTTTTATTCTCTATCCAAGGTTGATAATTTAATGACAGTAGCCCTGCTCTGGCCTTAATAATCCAGGATATAAGGGAAATGTCCAAGTTATCAGTGAGCAAGGGTCTGTCGCCGAGCTCAAGGTCAAGAGAGAGATATTGTGAGTTTAGGAAAGATGGGGACAAGGAAAGTTAGGGACACGGAAAGTTAGGGCCTAATAGGGGTTCGACCGGGGGGGAGGGAGAGATTAGCTGAAATAGGCTCTGAAACGACTCTTTTAGAACGAATCGTTCTCCTGTTTCAGTTCACAGAGAGCTTAGATACAGTAACGGGATTGACTTTAAAATCATAACTTGAATATTTCCAAACAGTAAACCTAAAAATGTTAAAAGTCAGACAAGTTCTGATTGATTCAGGCCTAATCGCCTAGGTTTGCGAGCTTCTTTTTTTACCCATTTTGGGTAAGTTGAATATATATTACAGAAAATATAAACGCATTCTATGCAATAATATTACTGAATATAATGTTATGACACATTGTTAAGATATATTGTTATAATTAGTTTAAAATTAAAATATGTTTGCGATTGTGTAGGCCTACGATAAACGTTATGAAATAAATTGTATTTTTGTTTGCACATTGCGTGTATTTGGTTACTTTTATGTCAGATAGACATTTTATCTCTGAATTTCTGATCCGCTGTCATTTTTTTTTCGGAAACGCTTAAGAAGACAATATTTTATGCGGCCTACTCTGGGAAAATTATAGGACTGCGCGGTCAAGATTGAATATTTTGACATATATTTTCAACGAAAATTCAGTAATTTTTTTAAGGGGTTCAAATCGGTTTACAAGGCTTTGTAAAATTAAAGCGAAATATGTTATATATGATATTACCCGATGGTTAAAGATTTTCTGGCCAAGGGATCCTTGGCTGGATCCGCCACGGGATTAAACTCTTTTTTTTCACTAAATTGGTGAAAATGGCCCAATGTATTTTTTTTTTTAATATGTGTACATAACGGATCGGGGTATAGTTCAGTGGACCTGTGTTTCGTGGAAGGTCTAACATTGGCAAAACTATCTCGAATTCTCTGAGAGGTTCAGTATTCTATTCAATGAATTTGCAGAACAGGGAAAGAATGAGTGTCGTCCGTTGGGGGGTCTATTTCGTAGAACACTTGGCAATAACGGTCGCATACCATCGAGTTCAAGTAGTTTTGAATGTTTAAATGTGAAATGTGGAACTGGTTAACATTTTAAAAAACTGACCAATATTATTTAACTATTTGTAACTTCACAGTATACTTGATTTGCCTGTTTCATTTATAGGGAGGGTTTAAAAGCTAAACCTTTAAATAAATTAGACTTAAAATTAAAATACAAACTATATATCTCTCGGCAATAAATTACCCAACATAGGCTGAGGTAATAAATTAATGTAATAAATTTATAACTTTTTTTAATGTAAAGGTTTTAAATAAACTATAGGTTGTCCAGTGGTCGAAATCTCGACCAAAAATATGTAATTTACAGACTTTTCTATATTGACCCACGCTGTAAATAAAACAGGTGATTGGAATTTTTTCCATTTGTTTTGATTTTGAATATATTTTGCGTTATTTCGTCACCAGCATGGCAACCCAAAAGATCCATATTAATTTATTAAAATTAAAATTAAATTGTTTGTGTTTTTTTAGCCCATTTTAATTAATAAAGGGATTTTTCACATCTACGGAAAATATCTTTTCAACAGTATGCGTAGATTTACCCTGCGATGCACACGAGCTGAGAAAAAAGGTTTTCAAGAAACATGCTTGCATATTAATATGTAGATGTTAGCTTGGAGTTGGATGGACCGAATTTATTTTCTCTTATAGATAGTTGTAACTAATAGCATATTTCATCGCTAGGGCCTAAAGTGACTCTTTTTGACCATGCGGTGAACTATATTTTTCGTCATATTTCATAATTAATTAACAAACAAAGCTAGAAAACATAATAATTGTTATGTAAAGATAACTTTTCAACACGAATTCCAGCTTGTTTTGAATTCTGTCAATGCAAATAAGCAGCTGTTTAGTAAGTGATTCAATCATTTCGTCTATTACGATTGTGTTACAGTTCATTGTACCATCGATAGGTCGAGCAATCGATAACAATGGGCTAAACCCTTACCTAATAAATCGATCGATAAATAATTTATATCGATACGATTGCCACAATCGTAATTTACAACTGTTTACAACAGCTGATTTTTACTCCCTAGAGAATAAAAATGATGTTTACTCCCTGACCAAAAATTGATCAAAATGTATTTCTTTGTAGGACTTTACTATTGATTCACTACTACGAGTTATTCTTGCCCGCGAGTCTGTGACATGAGTTAGTTATGTACCGATTGTACTGTTTACTGGTACTTTGAACCAATAATACATTTTTTTCAAAAACCTGTACCGATAACGAACGTGTAAAATTTGTCACTAAATTAATTGTCCTGGAAGTGATTCCAAAACACGTCACTGATTGTAAATAACTTATAACTTAAAGATACAAGTGCAATTTTGTAGGAAGAACACATTTCTAAACAGATCGGCATTTGTTTTTAGACCAAATATTATATCGTCACATTATTGGTATTTGGTAAGTGACGTTCGCAGTAAAGAATTGAAGAAAACGTGTCTAATATCATACAAATCAGTGTTTTGGGTAATTGTGTATATAAATATTTCAATCAGTATATATTGACGACGAAGGAATAAATTAGGCCTAAATTACCACCACTTTTAAGAATTCAGAAAAAATAGTTTTAACAACAGCTGATCCTTAAAGTTCCTCTTTTGCGATTGCCACGTAAAACCAAAACAATATTTATGTTGGAAATTGGAGGTCAATCACACTCTCGCAACTACACATAAGTTAACTGACCCGAGTGACCTGACACCCCATCAACTGGCCTGTTTGAAAGGAAAATCTGCAAATTGCAAATTAAGTCGATTCGGAGAAACGTGCGAGGGGATTAACGGGACATTGATGTATTCTGTTCACTCATATTTCCTTTACCTTTCCAAGTACTGAATGTTTCTGGGTTTGCTTGGATTAAACAATAGGTGGAATACTTTGTACCAGATGCCTACGACTACATTTTACAACAGGCATTTCTTTAATCTTTCTCAGTAATAGCTAGTCACGGGTTGTTCCTGAATTATATTGTATTATTGTTCTAATACAAACGAGAGAAATTCGTCCATGTTCACGGTCGTATAACATAAATTGAAGGCTATAACATCATCACGAAGTTGATGCTACTGTTTTAGAAATATTCAAGTGCATTTTTGATTAAAAAAATGTATGCTTGAATAATCATTTACAATTCGGGTTTACTCCGTGATTAATAAAATAACCCCACAAATACACTTAAATGTACTAAATCTGTTGTCCCTTAGCTCTACAAATAGTAACCATTTAAACAAGGTGAAAAATGTAAAGGGAGGTAGAACTAGATATAAATACAACAAGTATGTCGTAGTTACAACCATCGAAGTATATAACACAACAATGTGTTATATACTTCGATGGTTACAACTAGACCTAGGTACAATAACAATAGAGAACGAGACGATTTAAAGAGTCGTTCTCAGAGCTTAGTCAGCCTCCGTTTGCCTCCCCCTCGGCTCAAAACCCGATTTGTCCCCAAGTTTCCGTGTCCCTAAGTTTCCTCGTCCCCATCTTTCCGGACACCGATATTGTTGGTGGTACAAAGACGTTATCGCTCTCCCCTCGCACTCCCCCTTCCATGCGCGCCGCTCTACCTCTACCAGACCAAACAGCTGTGTCTGGAGTGAGTATAAATCATCAATATTAAAATCTATCGTCATTCCTCTTTTGCACCCAATCGATTTTAATTGCTTGCACCAGTAAATATTTTTTGAAATAATTTGTTTAGCAAGAATATGTGGGAGTCTATTTTCTGGGAGTAATAAAACTTTTAATATTGTCTTGATATGTAGTGCTAATGTATAAATATGCAATTTCTCGAAACCTGTCTCTAAATATAACACATAATTGGGAGTGTTTCTAGGTAGACGGAATAATTTTTTAAGAAAAAAGTTTTGTGCGTTCTCTATTGTTTTGGATTCCAAAAAGCCCCACACTTGTGCTCCATAACATAAAATCGGGAACCGGAGTTTTGCCAACGGGTGTCAGGTAGATGGGGGGATGCCGTCGGCCACCTCTTGGTGCGGAGATTTGCCAACGGTGGGGGCGGGAGAAAGAGAGTGTGAGGGAGGGAGAGAGAGCGATTGTCAGGGTTGTCTACGCTTGGGGTTGACGACCAGGGTGATCACTGCGTTCATAGGAATGCAGTCGCATTGGGAGGAAATGTATAAGATTTTTGAGCCAGGAGCACTCATGACACATCGATTCTTCGAGTGATTATTAAAGAGCATCCATCTTTCTCATAACAGGAAAACGTACATATGTCCCCTAATGAGTTGAGTATTTATCCTTGTAAATTAATGTTTTCTTATACAGTAATTTTCAACTTTATAGTAGCATACTCAAGCATAGTAGTATACACGTGTCTTTAAGCGTCTTATTTATTAGATGCACCAAAAATGTTCTTAAACTCTTCACCTTAAATAATAAAAATAATTCAATTTATATTTGCACCATTAAGTTCACCTAAACAAATAAATTAGCTCTAAGACGTTGCTATATTTGACAAGAGCTGTGTCTAAAATCCTGTTTTCATGCTGAGATAACGCTTTTATTATTTATATAATTATTTAAGGCTTGCAGTTATATCTCGCGTTTTCCCATATATTGATAACATTTTGTGTATCAAATCAAATGAAATAAAAATATATATATGGCTTCGTTTAGTTGAGATTTATCCAATATTCGCTTACAAATCCCACTTAGAAGGTCCTCGTAGCAGAAATCCTATCCTACTAACGAAAACTTAGAGAATTAGGCCTAAAAGAAATCATATTTAATAAGTTTGTACTGCTGAATTATTTTTATTGATAAAATAATTATCTGTTAGTAATTAAGAATTAAATATAACTTAAAAATATGTTTGCAAATAAATATTACCGCCGTTGCGTCACAAAAACCTTCGTACTCAGCGAATTGCAAAGTTTATAATACAACTTATGTGTTATAACTTGTACTGTACCAAAATTTATTGAGATATTTTCACTATATTATTATTTGATAAAGGGACTTCTAATTGTTGGTATTTAAACCAGAATAAGAATGGCGGATGAGTGTAGGAGGATTGTAGTGCGATCTGGAGGATGATGAATGATGAAATGTTGCTTTGATGTCTTCTGACGACGCCGATTTTGCGATCGTTGAGAGTCAAATTCAATCAATCGTTAATCATTCAAATTCAAATCTTGTAACAATATTTTCTTTCTTAAAGTACGGAAACGAATTGACGCAATGTCCAGATAAATTCGCGTACACGGTAAAAGTCACTGATGTTCACTTTTTTACAGAAAATAGGCCAATTATAGGAAAACCAGGAAAACTCCATTTTCGACACTAGTAACGAAATAAACCATTCTAGAGGTCGTCCAGTGGTCGAAACTCGATCAAAAATATGTAGGCCTACAGTTAGATTTTTTAGCTAGAAACGGTTGAGGTACGTTGGAATATCTTTGAAGATGAACCTTTTTGGCTGTAGGGAGTGTGATCATGTGTTAAATGTTCACATGTCAATTTTAAGGTTAAATCAAAACAAACCAACTGGCATGTTGTCAATTAGGGACAAAGTTGTATTACTTACGAAATAATGTTCATTTAAGATCAAATTAATTAATTTAGTATTACCTATGTCATTGTATGATTCATTAGAATAGATTCATTGTTTGTTTAGGCTCATGTGTTTTATAAACCAAACTCAAATCTTGCTATACCTCGGCCTATCGTATAACGTTTCACTGTTTGATACCTGGTAAACTTATCAGAATCCATAAGTGAATTATTAGCAATACAATTTAGCTGTTAATTATAATTTAACTGTGTTAAAGCTCAAAACGTTAGGCTATAATTTCATTGAAAAGTATTAAAAGTATAAAGGCTTATCTCGTCATCTCGAGAGTATATAATTCTGTTGACCCCTAACTTGAAACCCTTAAAAGGTAGCCAAACGAAACGTAAATTATCCCAACAGTTTATCATGTGTATCCCAGTCACAGCAACTACATTATTCTATTAATATAATGATCGACATTAATTTTGCAAGAAGATTCAATATTTTAATATTTGCTCATGTTAAATTATTTACTTTTTAAATCAACCATCACTTAATTTGAAGACCATAATTAAATAACAATTTATTCATAAGTTGATTTGGTATTAGGAATCACGGTTTTATTTCACTGTAAATATTCTCTAATGACCAAGTGATTTTATTAAAGTAAAGTAAGTACATTTAACGATTGGCAATTGAGTATTATGTATGCCAGTTTGTTTGTTTTGATTTAACCTCAAAATTTGACACGTATGAACACATGATCGCACTAAAAAGGTTCATCTTCAAAAATATTCCACCACAGCTTAACCACTTCTAGCTAAAAAATCCAATTGCACTGAACAGACTTCTCTATTTTTCACCCCAAACTGTAAGTTTGCAAAAGCCGTTAGCATGGCAACCCATAAAGCCCATGTTAATTTTTTTTTTATTTCAAATTCATTTTTCGTGTTTATTTTTTAGTCTATTTGAATCTTTAAAGGCATTCTGCACATCTACAGGAAAATATCTTTCTAACAGTATGAGTAGATTTTCTCTGCGATGCACACGAGCTAAGAAAAAAGGTTTTAAAGAAACATGCTTGCCTATGTATTAATATATAGAAGATAGATGGTTACAACAATGTTGCTTATAAGAAATGTACTATTAAATATTTGTTGGTATTAAAAATTAAGAATTATAAATAGGTACGGAACATATACTGTGTAAGTTAAACAAATATTACAAGGGTAAAGAGTTGATGTTTTGTAAAACTATGCTGTTTCCGATTTTAAATTTCTCAATGACTGCCATTTTGAATTGCTTGAACGTATACATGTGGTAGTCAACAAAAAGTAAGATCCTGTTAGTATTCATACATTGATCGACTTTAAAGTTGATTCCAATAATAGTTTAAAAGTTAAGTGGAATTAAATAAAAATAACAAACAAACCGACATGCAGAAAAGTAGCCATTTTAGACCCATGTTTTTAAATATGTTTTTTATTAACATAAAATACAAGTGGACAACATTTTTCCAGGGAGTTTTTATACACCCTGTATAATATACACACATAACAATTAAGTTATAAACAATCTGGAAACCTCTATCTACTGAAGTTAGCAGTCTCGCACGTGACTTAGAAAATATAAAAAAACGTCACTAATGAAGTTTGCATTCAACGTTAAATGATTGCATTCTGTTACGGTTATGTAAACCAACCGTATTTACTATTAACCGCATTTATTAACTGTATTTTGCTAATGCAAAATAATTAATTAATGTGGCCACTGTTAAATGTTTATTTTAAAATATCTTACGGGTACTTTCCTGTTAAAGGGAACATTCATTATTATTGATCTGATTTCTTTCGATATATCGATAATTTTGTTTTCCTTTACGATCCATACCTTCTGTTTTAATATCTTCAAACACATTTAAATTACAAATTGTCATCTGATCTTGTTTAGGCAAAACATAAATAAGTAAAACTGTTTTAAACTAACCTAATATAACTAACCAAACTTGCTGGGTTTGCTGTATCATTTAAAATGTCGTTTGATAACAGAAAAGGCATATGAGTAATATGAAACGGAATTTGGAAATTTTACAGCAAGTTTGGTTGGTTAGGTAAGGTTAGTTTAGAACATTTTCATTTCAATATAATACTAGTGTACCTGTTGCTCGAATTCGAGCAATTGCAAAGCATTACAGGCGTAATTTTAAAATAATTTCCGATGACTTTATAAGAGTCAACTCAAAGATTATAGAAATACTAAAGATGTACACAACAGTTAGATATAATTAAAATTTGTTGTAAATATCTAATCTTTTTTCAAAAGCTGACTTTGTTTTTTAGTGTTTTCTAGAAATAATCAAAACCCATTGCAAATACTTCATTTTGACAAATTTAGTAAATCACAATTTAAATATTAACAGCTGTTTCATTCAAAAGTAGTGTAAATGTATGCATATGGTCGTGATGTAAACAAATCTAAAGAGGGGACTTTAAAGGCCTCTGGGGCAGAGCCCCAAGGGAATTTACCTTGTTTCTCTTTTGATGGCTCATCTACAGACTAAGACCTTTCTTTGTTTCTTTAGAGACCCCTACCAAGTTTCTACGCCCAGCCGTTCTCTGAAATTAGCAGTGACAAAACCCCGTTTTTCCTCCATAAGAATAACATGGGATGGGAATTTAAAGGCCACTGGGGCAGAGCCCCAAGGGAATTTACCACATTTCTCTTTTGATGGCTCATCTACAGACCAAGACCTTTCTTTAGAGACCCCTACCGAGTTTCTACGCCCAGCCGTTCTCTCAAATTAGCTGTCACAAAGAAAAACAGTTTCAAATTAATATATAGATTTTTAAATTGTTTGTTGATACTGAACAATATTTACTTATCGTAGTTGTCAGCTGACATCTCGTTCATTATCGGATCAAAAATAGAATATCGATGTATCGGAAAGAAATCATCGATAATAATGAATGTTCCCTTTAACAGGAAAGTACCATTTTACGCAATGCGGCCAAGGCCAAAATTAGTACAGCAGCTACTATGGTTGTACCAACTATTATATTAGTTTTCTGAATCTAACCATTTGAATCCCCAATTAAATGTATGTAAATATTAAAACATATACATATTTTAAATAGCGTATCCTGGAAGATGTTATTACGGAATATGTACGTTTTCATTTTACGGAAAAGGCGGATACACTTAACAATCACACGTCCTTTCCACAAGAAACAGTGTGTCAAGAGTGCTTCCTGGCTCAAAAATTCAATACATTTCCTTTCTCAGTCAGAGGTGCATAACTGCATTCCTTTGAACACAGTCAGCATCCTGCCTGGTTTGTCCACCCTTAGCGGAAGCCACCCTCACGGTCACGTGTAATCTCTCTCTCTTCCATCCCCCTCTCGCGCCAACCCCCAACCGTTGGCAAAACTCCGCAGTATGAGGAATTCGCGGATGGGGACCCTTTCTACCTGATACCCGTTGGCAAAACTCCTACACTCATCTTAAAACTGCGTTATAACAAACTATTTTTGAGCTTAGCGGAATCTTACTGCCCCTTATGAAACTAGCCCATATTGAATTAATTGCTAGTTTTGTCATAATATTCTTTTGATGGAAATATAAGTTCCACGACAAAGATGGAGTAAAATCGACCCCTAGATATTTATAGCTGTTTACTACCTCTATTGTTTTGCCTTTGTACCACCATTGACAATTTGTTCCAAGCCTCCCTCCTTTCCTAAATACCATGACTTTTGATTTATTTAAATTGAGGTTGAGGTTCCATATTTCACAGTAATTTTCTAGCCTATTTATCATGTGCTGCAGACCTGTAGCTGTCGGAGATATAATCACTATATCGTCTGCATACATCAGCATATTGACCTCTGACCACCAAAGTTGCACCCACCTTCTAACACTTCTGGCAGATCATTAATGAATAATGAGAAATTAATAGGGCTGATTAGACATCCCTGTCTTAAGCCCATGGAGGTGTTAAAGCTGTTGGTTATTCCTCCAGGAACCCATATTGACGCCGTGGTTCCCGAGTAATAGTTCTTCAATATAGTTAGTAATTTTGTTGATAAGCCACGATAATTTGAACATAAGGGCATCTCTGTCTTACAAATAGTATGGTGTGCAAATATATTTGTCTCATTCAAAAATTATACTTCAAAAATCTTGTTAAATAATTAAGTGAGATAATAATGTAAGAATAGTATGCTGTCTTTAAACCTTGTCTTAATTAAAAGATTGATTAGTTTAAATTTAAAAACAATCTTGTTGACGTTTTAGTGAAATAAAAAAGTACGAATAGAACGCTGTCGAAATACCCGTTTGCTATTAAAAATAGATTTATAAATTTTAGGAAATCTAGTTAAAAGTTTAAGTGAAATAAAAAAGTACGAATAGTATTTGTATATTAATATCCTTGTACTATGCAAAAATATATTTCAAATTGTTTTTAGATAATCAAGTGAAAGTATGGATAAAATGCTGTGTATGTATCCTTGTCCTTAATAAATAAAAATTTCAAATTATTATACAGCATAGCCTACTCTAACATTTAAAAATGCTTTTATCTATATCTTTAAGTTGAAATTATTTGTTGGTTTATTGCAGCCTCTACATTCTATATTGATGATTTGTTTCTTTTTGCAAACACAATACTTGATCATTTCCCCCATACATGATATTTATTTCTTCTTTTTGTACATTTGGATCATTATTTTGGGGCTTAGTGTTTAGTTTTTCTTCATTATAGATGAACGAATCGGGTTTTTGGCTTCTGGTTACATAAAAATGAAAAGAGTAAATCGGTTCCGGGTCTAGGACTTACCGTGCGACCTACGGTAATAACTTCATACCTATATTGGGGAGGACTACACATAAATCATAACCATAACTAATAATCATAAATTTCGGAGTTCCCAAACTAAATTTAACCTTTTGCACTAAAACGTAAGGATTGAGCATTGAGCACATGGCGTTCCAATAACTTTCCTCCTAGAAAACTATTATATCAATACAGTAGGCCTTAAAAAACGACGTGTTCGCAAGAACGAAAAGACGATGACGACGTCCGGCTGAAGATGATCCCGTGAGGATAAAAACCGGTCGCCTTTCAAGGTCAAAAGGATCACTTGACAGCAGGTAATTTCACCAGTACACGTATTGATCAGTGATTCGGAGGCTTAACTCAAACAAAATCCAATTATAAGAGTTGTTGACAAGCTAATGGGAGAAATATGTGTCATATTTGCTGATACCGTTTGTTTTTTAATATGTACATAATAAAGAGTGTTTATAGAACACATTCTTTATAATGTAACCTGTCACTTCAACTTATCTGTTATCAATTTTATCTTTGCAAACGTTTTTTGCTCTAAATTATTTAATGATGACATTTTCTACAGACAGTAAAGATAGTGTCTGTCAATGGAAAAAAGGAGAGTATTTTCCTCCTATTGACAATTTGTTAGAGTAGTTCAATTGTTCTAATTATATATAGTCATGCAATTAATGCTGTATAAACTTCTATCTAGACTTGCACTTCTAGAGATGAGTCGGTGAAGATAGAATCGGTGTTTCAGATGCGTTGTAGAAGTCCGTCTTCGAGGCCAACTCAAACTAGGCTACTTGACATAATTCTAGGAAATACATCGTTTATTAATTAATTTAGTTTGAGAAAGGATTCCGACGCATATACTTGCAATTATCTGCTTCACGAAGGTAAGACGCAATGATTTGTATCATTGACTATATACTATATGGTATATTTAATGTTTGTATCCATCCTCAATAAACAATAGTTGAAGGATGATGTAAATGTTTTAGGTCTTACATGCATAAGAGGTGATACAATTCTTATTTTCTCAAACCAATCGTGAATTGAACTTTTTCAAATATTGTCACCAACATGTAATTTATGTACTGTCTCTAAAATGTAATTGAAGAACCATTTTGATAAACTGTATCGATGAGGGTGAAAGTGTTATAACACAAAACGACTGGTATATGTAGGCATTGAGTAGGTTACAAAAAAAACAAACATATTTTGCGAAACATAAATAATAATTGTACAAAATTGCAGTTTTACAAGCAGGATGACTTCTGTATTTGAAGAATTCTCGTACGTAGAGTGATTCGGCAGCGTTTTCTGAAAATGATATGTCTTAGCCAATTTTCCTACACGGATATATATGTAATATTTTAGCCATCGGCAACAGGAAATATCTTTTACCGTGATCATTTTCTACCTTGCGTTTTAGGATCACATATGCATACGTAAATTGGTCGGCAAAAATTAATACAACTACGTATATTTTAAGATGTATTAAAACTGTGGACGTTATAGAAGTATCTATTCCAGAAACTTGTATTCATTTAAATGTTTTAATTTCATTTGCGCGCGAAGTGAAATTTCAAGGCATTTATATTTATTTTGATATGTAAGTTTAATGTTTTTTAAGAAAATCTTAGTTATAACTTAAATTTTCCGTTTATTTAATTTTTTTTATATACTCTAAAAGCCATTGACGGTAAATATTTTGTTCATTCGGCAAAGGTATTGCATTTCGATTAACATAGATTGTATAAACACTATAAACCCTAGAGGAGATCGTTGGATTCTTTTTAATATGTATAACAGACATTGTAGTATTGTGAGAGCATCTCATAAGTTATCCATACGTATACAATTAATTATTTCCAAAAGAGTGTCTTTGATTATCTTATGTATCCCTCTCTAAATTGTATTACAGCCTAAACACTCTAATTTTGTGTGGCTTATTTATTTTATCGTCCACGTTTTTTAGTTGTATGAATTTCTCCCATTCATCATAGGTGTTAAAGGTCGGCTGCTTTCTGTAATTTTAATTGTGTCTTTTTCTTAGTGTTACAGTCATATTTAAACAAAAATTCATATCGTACACAAAACTCAAAACATAATTAAAGATATTTTAGACTATTTAGTTGATGCAATTTATATCTGATGATTTTTATGAATATCTTTGATCGTGTGATTAAAATTACAAACATAAAAACGTAAAAATCCGCATGAAGAATAAATAATCACAGAGAGAAGTAACCACCTAATAATTAGAATTTTCTATAATTTGAGCACTTATTGAATCAAAATTTAAACTATAAAAGAACCGTTTTGAAACACAAAAACCTACTATGCGGCTATGACTAACTGTGTTTTCTAAATTTACAATTCCAGCTTGTTGAATTAATGGGTATTGAATTATTGTGTTGAAAAGTTGAATTAAGTTGAAAAGGTAATATTTGTAATGTATTCAACATTTAACTGTGTGTATAGGTAAAGTTAAATTTTACAATGCTTGCTAATGGTAAACTGACGATATTCAGCTGAAATATTAAAACAAATGACTTAATAATGTTTCGTACACTGAACATCTTTTATAATTCCAGAGTTTTTTTTCAACGATATAATGTTAAATTGTCTTACTTTCTGACTGCGGCCGGTTGGTGTCGACGTCGCCGGCGGGGAAGCCGTTGGACATAGACGACGGCGGAGGTGGCGGGTGGATGGTGGTAGCTGCCGATACCACACTACCAGTAGCCACTCGACATCACTACACCACTACTGACACAGTAACTCATCGATCATCGAGTTAAAACAATGCGCGATTCAATCAGAACTTCGATCGCCATTACCACACAGTCCTGGTGGACACTCGAGGCCCGAGGCCTATACTTCACCTGCAGCCCGCACGCTGACAATCACACGTAGGCCTATAACGTCAACGTCTGCCTCGAGTATGTAACACATTCAATGTTGTGTAAATAAATGAAATATATACACTTAAGTGTTTTCTTTAGACAGCGGCGCGTTTTAAGCTAGTCAGATGGGTGGCTATAATATACATGTACGCCTACTAAGTAATCATGACCTCAGAATGGAGTGAATGCATGAATGCATGATTTATTCCATTAAATCTGCTACATGGTACAAATGTATACAATTTTTAAAATAAATTTTAAGTTTCACAAACATAAAAAAGTAATTAAGGAAACAGAAAGAAAAAATCAACAAAGTTGTGAACTTAATGTTGAATGGTTTTAAAAAACCAATAAAACGAACATAATACAAATACACTTGATGATTTTGTTGCTAGTTATAATTTGTAATTGGTCTGCAGAATCAGCAGACATAGACAAACTCTGCCTGTGCGTCTGTTGGGTTGCTATAGTCTTTTAATTTACTTAAATTTATTAATATGAAAATTTAAACGGTGAATGAATCAAAAACTAAAACAATGATTAGTTTGCATTTTATTTGAGGATGAATGATATGTAATTGACATGAAAATAATGGTAGATGTATAACGATCATTTCTGTGAGTTGCATTGCGTAGCTTAACTGACTATAAGACTACAAAAATCATTAGTTTTTAGCATAACTTCAATTAACAGCGGGTTACATTTTGAAACCAACAACTAGCTTTCACATTCATCCCAGGATCGAACCAGCGATCTTCTGATTTTAAAACGCGCTATGCAACTATTCAGTTACCTAGACGTTCCAGTGTGGATCAAAGTACGATTAGCAGAATGTTAAGAGTATTTGTGGCGATATTTCTGGAACTTGAGGTAGGGGAAAACAAAACCGTCAAACGTTTACAATTTTCAACTAAAACATACTTATTGAACATAACAATTTACTGTATAGTTGCGGTCTGAGCGCCGATGAGGAAGGACCTCTTATCTCGTAGTTGGTAGTTCCAACCTTATGTTAACGCGTGCCTAGTCCTGCTCAGTGCTTACAATACCGTCTGTTTTAGGTTATGTAAGACTTTGCAACACATCTTAATTATTTAATTATTTATCTTCGTTACCATCTGTGAGTCAGCATGAGTGTCAAATGCGGAAATTGCGACGTCTTATGTTCGTCCGGTGATACTACCGCCAAGTGTACCGCGTGCAAGTCGACGTTCCACGCCACGTGTGTGCGGGGTTTTACTATGTTTCTCAGTGCCCTACATGACTTGAAAACTGAAATTAATTCCAACACAGACGAAAGGGTATCAGTTCTTCAACAACAGTTGTCTGAGTTTAAAATGCAGTTAAACATAGTCCGGCGTACAGACGCCGTGGAGACGTCTCAACAGCATCTGGAAGAGCGATGTACCAAGTTTGAATAGGATAACGTGCGGATTCGCGACGAGCTCCAGACGAATCGCATGCAACTCGCTGACATCGAGCAGTACAGCCGTATCAACAGCCTAGAGATCACCGGCGTACCTGTAACTGCGGAGGAAGACATTTACACCTGTCTAGAGATGCTAGCCAATGTCATCGGCGTTGCATACAGGTGGGCGGACATCTCCATTGCTCATCGGCTTCGTTTGTTCTCGGATAAACTCGACCACCCTCCCATCATCGTGCAATTCACCTCGAGAACAGCGAAGGACGCCTGGCTGTCAGCGGTGAGGAACAAGAAGACCATCGAGACCAGGAAGATCGCCGCAACCCTTCGTCCAGGGAAGGTGTACGTCAATGAGCATCTGACACCTCTCAACAAAACCATCCTGGGGCGGGCCAGACGACTGAAAAAAGCAGGGAAGCTGCACTACGGAATTAATTTTTATTTTAATGTTAATCTAGATATCATAGTCTCATCAGAGTGTTGGTTGAACGGAAATTTTCAGAAGAAGATTATGCCAACTCCATATTATATTATACAGACTGTCCCAAAAGTCCCGGACCGGTTTAATATTTCCTAAACGACAACAGATAAATCAATAAAATTTTGCACATTAACACCACACTAAAAAATCTACTTTTTTAAGGAACTATCAGTTTTCTGTCATATCATGGGGACGTCCCACGAGGAGTCAGAAGGAAATCTTAAATAGGAGCATAGGTCAATATGCACATCAGTTTAAAGGGCTTAGCTAGCAGAGTTCAATGCCGGAAACCGCGCCTCGAAAGGATCACCCGTTACAAAATGGCGGCCGTTCAAAGATTTCTTGAACCTGCCATTTTGAATCTTTGAACGACTGCCATTTTTTACTCAGGCGTTCTTTTGAGCTTGAATTTACGGCATTGTAATCTACTAGTGAAGACCTTTAATTTGATGTGCATATCGACCTATGCTTACACTAACAAAAATGTTCTGACTCCTAGGGCTCTGCCCCCAAATGCAAATTAAATGAATCTTTGAACCACTGTTACTCTTGACTTGGTTGTCCGTTTGAGTTTAAATTTGCAGCATTATATTCTGCTAGTAAAGACCTTTAATCTGATGTACATGTCAACCTATGCTTCTATTTAAGATTTCCTTCTGACTCCTTGCGGGACGTCCCCATGATGTGACAGAAAATTTATATTTCCATAAAAAAGTAGATTTTTAGGTGTGATGTTGATGTACCAAATCTTGTTGATTTATCTGTTGTCGTTTAGAAAATATTAAACCGGTCCGGGACTTTTGGGACAGTCTGTATATGGAGTCTATTATAATAATAGACCTATAGTAACAGCCTATAGTTATTACCAGATTTATTTTTTTACATAATCTAAATGAAATGAATCATGCTTGTGACAATGCAGGATAATCTAACTTCTAAACAAAGAGTTTGGTTGGTGGGAGTTGCCCCTGCCTTCTAAAGGTTGATTCTACATCAATGCGATCGTGGAATTAAGGTGTAGATTATCGGCAGTTTCTTAGATTGTGTAATTTACTACATCAGTTTATCCAAGGTCTTCTTTAATCCTGACAGCAACACCGCCCCGAACACTAATAGGGAAGGAACTCTCATCTTATCGTCTGCCTAGCCCTATACAGAGACCTTCTTTACAGTACGTTTTGGGTCTTCGTCTGTTTTCTACCGGTGACGTTACGCGCGTACTGCGCAGCTTCATGAAGACTAAAAGTTTGATTAGCGCTGCAAGCTACAATGAAGGCTCGTCTTCCACTTCCAGTGACATCACTCGATAAAGACGTTGGCGAATGGAGTATAGGACTTTGATAGAGCTTCTAAGGACGTTATGATTAAATAATTTTCTTATATCTGGTTTAATCGTGTCAGCAACTCTTTCTTTATCGCTATAACCAACAATACTACTCAGATTTTAAATCGTAGGTTAGAATCGTAGGCTCATGTAGGTAGGGCTAACATTACATAGTTGTATGGCATATGTATGCTCAATAGAAAACAACGGTATTTTGATTTATTCATTGAGGTATGGGAAAAGGACAATGAAGTAGATTGGCATATTATCTCGATGTTCATCATGTTAAAACAATTCAATAGTACACAAAAACTACGTCGAGCTCATAGTCAAACCAAACAATGCCTGCTTCTGGAATGTCTAGAAATTCAAATTCATGGATCAGTCGTAATTTAATTGAATGGGGTGTAAATTGTTAATTTCGTACCCAAGCAATGTTTGTATCCAATTTCAAATTAGGCTACTAAGTTAGTTTATAACACCGAAATTACAGAAACGAGAACTGTTTAATAAATATATATTGGTTTTTTTTATAGTTCCTGTTGTTTAGTAAGTATAGGCCTAATAATGTGGCCTGGTCAAGAGATATGGCGCATGCTTTCTGTCCTGCAAAATCAGGTTCAAATGTTACCAATCACCATTGATTGACAATTTCCAAAGCAATAATGCTGTAAAAATGGTTGTTTGGACAGAAGAACCCCTTAAGCTCATGGTCCATATATAAAAAATGTATAATTATCTTAGCTGGAGAAAATTATCTGTATAGTGAAGATCGCCTTCCTTAAAGAGCTATATAGTTATTGATTTGGAGTACCATAATACACATTTAAATTAGTTCTAAAAATAGTGTTGTTGTGGGGATACAACTACAACTACATGGAACACACAAGATATCATGATGACCACCACACATAGATAGACAAACATTATTGCATGGTGGGTGACTATTATTGTACCACTATTAGTATTCCATCAAGTATGATGTTGGGACATTGAAAGATACAAAATACTCCTATGTTTTACTTATGATGATTCAAAAAAGGTTGATATATCCACAGAATAAGTTTAAGAGGGGGTCGTGGCCCTAACTTTGCCTGTATAAATAAAGAATTTTCATAAATAACTTCAAAAAACTCTCTGAAATCTGAAGTGGACACTTGCAGCTAATTGATAAGTAGAATGTTTTTGTTACTAATGAATACCGACATTTAGAAATATAATTTGTTCTCGAATTAGCTATACACTAATACACTTACTTGTAAGACTCCAGGTTCAATCTGGGCATCGGTAGGCAATTATGAGTGTTATCAGAAATTAGTAGTCTTGGGGGCACCTCAAGATTTTATAAATAATCAAACCTCATATTGATGGTCTTCATGAGGAATAAGGTATGATTACAAAATACTAATCTTAAAAAGCAAATAATATAAAACATATGACCAAAACTGTATTTTTTCGCTTTTCAATCGGATTTGTCCTTAAAAGGTGCATAATGTTCAGCTTCAAAGTCTTTCAAAAATTATATTTTAAACCAACACTAAATCTAACTAGAAACAATATTTGACAAGCAAAATCATGATAATTTCAAACTACAGTTGATAATTATTCAGTTATATTTAACCCATAAAAAATCTTTCTGTAAAAGAAAGTTGCAAGATTACTAAAGAAGTAAGGACAAAAGGCTACGATTGGATCCTAGAATAGAACTTACCAATTTATTGGACATCAGGTTGAATATTTCATTTACAGTGGGTAAAAATAGGCCAGGGCGATTACTTTAAGATTTCTTGTCATTATTTAACATTAAACTTTAAACGCCCCATTACCCACTTTTCATCATAAACCACTTTCCATCCGTTCTTTCTACAACATATTTTCAATGTTTTTTCTACAAATTTTGACTTAATGGGTAATCAATTTATTTGGTAGCTTTAACAAATATCTCAATCCTGCTAACAGACAACTCTAGTGAAATATTGCTAGGAAGTGAATGTTGCATTAAACTAAATGCTTAAATGCTTATGTGACGATATATGAACAACTAACAAAGGTTTGATCATGTTTACATATTACCTTGCGGTTTATGAAGTCATGATCACACCCAAGCAACATTCAAATCTGTAAAAAATAATTATTAAGTCTTTGTTATTTTTTAAATTTTGGAAATTAGTTAAACACTTCATTGTAGGAATATAACAAAATTTATCACTGTATGAGCAAATGAATATGGTAAATAAAACACTGCTACAAATGGTATAATTTTATATTTGAACAATTAGTTAAATAAATAAATAAATATAAATTAACTAGGCCTAAAGTGACTTGAAAGAAACTTAATGTATAATCTAATTGCATTACAAACAATAATAAACAAAACAAATAAATAAATAAATAAATAAATAAGGTAATAATAAACTATTCCTGTCTTTTAAAAAGTTACACAAATTATAGTGTGGATGTAAAGTAAAAAACAATACAAAGTAAATCAAAATATAAACTTAAATGTAGACATAAAAAGTTGATTTAAGATCCAAACTCATCCATTGCATTATTTACAGATATTAAAAGATTTCTCTAAGACTACAATACTCTCATTTTTGTTTTGTACAATTCCTACTTCGATTTAGAAAAAAATTAAATATTGGAAAAATACAGATAACTGCATCAAATAATCCGTGCAGCTTGACAAAATTTATGTTTATACAATGTTAAACAAAATTAGTAATCATTGGAGTTCAAATAAAATCAAATAAAAAGTTACTTGAAATATACAGAAAAATGTGTCTCCTTTTTTTAGAATGTTGAAATTTTTCTTTTAATTTCTACTCCAAAATGATGAAAAATTGAAAAAAATTCAATACTACTGTTACTTCATAACAGGCACTACTTTCTCATGGATTTTCTTATGCCATTCATCAAGGCATTCTGATTAATTTACTAAAAAAAATTGTTTTAATTGTTTGTTGATCTTTTGTAAATAGAGAAGGTAAGGTGCAACTTAACACATTTTAAAATATGAAGATGCGTACTACAGAACATATAAACAGAGTCATCATATTAAGGATATTTTACTAATTTGTACTAAAACTGAGGGAAAATTCATGTAACCCTCTCATGAGTATGGTATGCTATTGCAAGATATAGTTTAGTTTAGTTTATCCTATTCAATAGAAGTACAGGTTCACAAGTTTTGAATCGGCTCATTTATTTGTAAATTGACATCAAGACATACTGTACTTAATTTTGTGTTGTGTAATTCCCAAATGTGATCGTCATCGTAGTGATGTAGAAAAATATACTGCAATTAGTGTTTCAGACTTTCAACTACCTGAATTCAACTCAAACTGGCAAAGGGATGCGGGTGACAGCTTCGGGGAGAGCTGGGATTGATGGAGATGTTACGCTGCCTGCACCAGAATAGCAAGTCAACATGTAGTCTAAACGAAACCCATGTCCTGTCACATTCTCATTTGTATGAAACCGCAAGATCAGTGGTCCGTTGGTTTTGTCTGGAAAAAATAAATAGGTCATACGATTATTTTCTTCCTCCCCTTCTCAAATAGATCATCACTAAAAGATGGTATAGGTGATTCGGTAGTGCAAAAGAATATTACGGGGTGCATTGCAGTTATTTTGTGTGTTTGCAGCCTGGTACCAGCAATTAATTTCATCAGTACAGTTCACTCTTGTAGTGTAACCTTGCTTTCCTGTATATGTTCCATGGATAGACCAGAGTGGTAACATCAGTGATAAGATAAGTGTAGGTGGATGGTCTTGAACCTGCAATGTCTGTCTTATCAGTTCAATACAATAGTGTGTTCAGTGTGGAAATATACTAGAACTAAAACATTACCAGGAACTATAGATTGTTAAGACAATCTTAATCTGGAACTTTCAAATATAATTTATCATATAGATATGAAATCTAATTTCTTACAAATAATGATCAACAAATATACTGTTCATTGGTTGGTTATCATATCTACCAAACAATAGTGTACACATGAAATAAGAAGATGCTGTAAAGTCTAGTGCAAACAGCCAGTTTCAATGAAAACCTTAAAATATGACACCCCTTTAAACAATTCCAACACAGTATTGGATGTGTTGGATCCACCCCTTGAAGTTGAGGGATGAGTCAGAGATTTACTTATACCTCTTTTAGCGAATTTCTTACATAGGGAATAAGCTATTACCGTTGTATTCATGATAAGACCTGGACCCGGGACCAATTTACTTTTTCATTTTGAGGTTCCTAGAGGTCAAAAACATCATCCGTTCAAATTCATATATATATATATGCGTGTGTGTGTGTGTGTGTCTGTTAGCACAATAACTCGACAAAAATTATCTGATTTTGATGAAATTTTGTATAAACCTGTAAACCTATATTTATTCGAATGAGATTGCGAACCAGCATTATTAGACTATGGAAACGGGGGTTTATGGGGGGTTTTGGTATCCCATTTTTGACCCTAAAAACATAAAATTTTGCAATTTCTTTTGAAACCATTTTTTTATCGAGTTATCGCGCTGTATATATATATATATATTAACGGAGGGTGTTTTTGGCCTCTGGGGACATCAACACGAAAAAGAAAAATGGTCCCGGGTCTAGGTCTTACCATGAGACCTACGGTAATAGCTTATTCCCTATATGGGAAATTCGATAAAAGAGGTTAACTTGGGGTCTCAAACGGCCCCCACAATGATGAAAGCTACAGAACATTTAAACTAGAGTCATCATAAATTAAAGGATACTTTACTTAATTTGTACCAAATCTGAGGGACCAAATTTAAATTTAAATTTGTCTTATAGGGTCAAGCCCATATTGATGGACACCAATGGGTCGAGGAGACATTTACTTAGTTATTCTTTCCCTTCTCTTGGGCAAAGTCTACTTATTTCCATGTAGCCAACAAATGACACTTGTAACTAAACTTACCTTCAACAGGAGAGTTTTTAGAGTAGTCAATGGTAGTAGAACCATCATTGAGTTTGTAGCCACAAAGTTTGATAGTGGATGTTGAGATATAGTCATCAGGACAGTCAAAACTTTCAGCTCCTGCCTGTCCCTCAGGTACAGTGGATGTTCCGTCTGAGGATAAATAAACCAGAAGAATGTTGCGGTATTAACCTCAATACAGGTGAGTTAGTGAGGATAGCGTTGAAGGACAAAAAACCCTTCCCCAGTGGCTATACCCGTATGGTTCTGTAGAACGTCCAAAGACTTATAAAACCATTATTTTCCTCACTGTATGCACAAAAAATATCTATACAAGCTGCATTTTTTGTGGATTTGACAGAACTTTGGAGAAAAGTAAATAAGGGCTCCTACCTTAATACATATATAATATGTTTCTTGAGTTTAAAGAGTATTTTTAGATGCATTGGATTTGAGTACAGTACCAGCAGAAATATTGATGTGTAAACTAAGTATTTTACTCTTACAACTTCATACTATTGATATTACCATAAACAAATAGAATAAATATAGACTGTCAAAGGAAGGTTCCGGTGGCCACCGCTGCAGGCGAGGAGCGCAGGAGCCGTATGCGACTAGCAGACGCTGCAACGGTGTGCGCCGTAATTACACGGCAAACCTAGTGGTGGACGCCAGAACTTATGCTAACTGCAGCATAGCTGAAGGTCTATATTTATTCTATTTGTCTATGATATTACTTACAACTGAAACTGAATCAAGGGTCATTTTTAGTTATCATTATCTTTACAATGCCATATTATCCAGTAGCTTACCACTTTCACGGTTAACAATTTGAAATGGGTATTCCATTCCGCCAGCTGCGTTGGAATACACAATCCCACACTGTCCATCTGGTGATTTCTTGAAGCATATTGCATAATCAAGATTGTTCTGAAAATAAACCTCAGTCAAAATATGTATACTATAGATCAGCATGGAGCTTATTGAAAGTAGAATGAACTAAGAATTAAAGAAGATTTTAAAATTTTTTTAATGTCAGTATAGTTGGAGAAGTTTTTTTTATTAGTTGAAGCCACTAACTTTTTAATGAGCTAGTATCTTCAATCAATATAAATTTAACAGAAATTATAGGACTTGAAAAAAATCTTAGAGTGTAAAATGTTTGATGAAATACTTAAAAATAGATGGGTTTATCTTTAGTTTGATTATTCATTTAGTCATCTTATAATTTTAATTTTTTGTGAAAATGCTTGTGTATGCTAAATACAGGGTGATTACTGGGAAACGCATGTTTTTGACTTGCGTAGTATACAAGGAATATCGTTCGGCGACAGCCAAAAGTTGTTGCACTGTGGGGGGGAAGAGTGCAGTTTCAATTATTGCCGAGATGTGGAACCTTGAGCATTGTACGTTTGTCATGCGACAATATTACGCAAATGGTGAATCTCTCACTCAGACTCAGCGAGACTTTCGTGCACATTTTAACATTGCACGGCATGGTGCTATCCCTGATCGTCACGATATTGGGTTGGATACATAATGTTAACACAACTGGATCTTTGATTAAGAAGAAACCTCCTGGACCGGTAAGGACAGTCACCCCTGAGACAGTTGAAAGAGTGCGCCTTGCAACAGTTCAGAGTCCCAGCCGGTCAATTCAAAAGCGGGCATCTGCTCTTGGACTTCGCCCATCCATTGTGAGAAAGATTTTGGTCAAAGATCTTAAATTTCATTCTTTCAAGCTGGCAGTATGTCATCAATTGAGTCAAGCAGATAAGAGGCAACGTGTAAATTTTTGTAACAATGAGTGAAGTTTTAGATGAAAACGACAAAGCAGCTATCCTTATGAGTGATGAAGCGCATTTTCACTTGGAAAGAGCAGTCAACAATCAGATTTTACGATTTTGGTGTGCAAAAAATCCTCAAAAACGTAACTGAGAGACCTCTTCATAGATTAGGTGTGACTGTGGTATGCGGTTAGTGAAAAGGGATCATTGGTCCTTATTTTTTTTAAGACAACGATGGCGGAGCAGTGAGAGTAAATGCACAACAGGACCTAGAAATGTTGGAAGAATATTTCTTGCCAGAACTGCGCTGTCAATGTGTAGAGATGTGTAATGTATGGTTCCAACGAGATGGGGCAACAACCCATGCGGCTCGCATTAGTATGGAATTCCTTCGGCGAACATTCCCTACAAGAGTTATCTTGCATTTTGGTGATGTCACTTGGCCTTCTCGCTCACCGGATCTTACAATTCCAGATTTCTTTCTATGGGGATTTTTGAAATCTAGAGTTTACATAAACAAACCACAAACAATTCAGGAACTTAAAGAAACTATTTGCCAGGAAATTAGCGCTATTCCTAGAGATATGTTAGCAAAACCCGAAGCAAGTTTTTAGGAACGCCTTCAACACTATAAACAAGCAGAACAAGGCGACCTTAGTGTTGTAATGTTTAAATGCTAAATTTTAAGTAATTTTATTCTGAAATTGCCTATTGTGTACACTGTTTTTCCACTCATAAATATATTTTTTGCTCTGAATCTCCCGAGTACTCGTTATTTGAAAAACATTTGTTTCTCGGTAATCACCCTGTAAATCAGACAAATATATATAATAATCATCAATCAAAATCCACTTGCAAGAAACCAATAAGAAGTGAGTGAGATGAACTTAGGTAGCAAGGTAACCTCAACTTGAAGGTATTATCAAACTATCGTAGCAAATACCACAAACATCAACAACAACACCACAAACCACAAACATCACAAGACTAAAAATACCCTTCAGTACCCTCAAACAGCTCATGGTAAAAAAAAAATATCTATATATTTACTTGGGATCAACCCAGTAAAATTGATCCCAAAGTTAACAGATTAAATCAACAACTATATTACACAAAACTATTTGAAATTAATTTGTTTATGAATGAGGGCTAGATACATTTTTTGTTCCAAAATTGTCTAGGGGAATGATAATTTGGTAAAACTAGCCAAACAAATAGAACATACAAATGAATACATTAGTGAACACCTAAAAAACCACACATTTGATTTATTACCATTTTCTAATTCAGTAAACTTCACAAGACTAGGTAACCTTCCTAACTTCCCCTCTGAACATTAAAAAAAGCTTCAAACAACCAAAAATCCATACAAAAAAAGGGTCATTTACAAAATATCCAGAGGATGAGCCTGTAGGGGCTGGATCATAGTTGAAGGACTCTACGCTGCCTCTAGGTTCTGTGTAGTACTGAAGACAGTTGCGAGGGGCTAGTAGGGGATGGCCAAGGGTCATTTGGGTCACCCTGACCCTTAGGTCACGGGGAACTCCTTGGGCTCCGGACGACAACAGTGTTAGTGAGACTGGGCCTTCCGTCTCATCCACATCAACGTACACTACATGCAACAGTAAGTGAAGAGTGGATAGATCATAGGAAATTCAATTCAATTCAATTTGTTTTATTGGCCATTAGTAATCTATATTTTCACTCACTTTCTACAAACGCTTAGACATTAAGTTTCACACATATCAACACTTTGTCAGGGTCAAACAATTTATTTCTTGTCTGGGGGTATCATTCTGAGGATAGAATCGTAGAGGGTAAGAATCCAGGTCATACATAAACAGTTTTCTGAAATGTTAGGTGTATTAGCAGTGGTAAGATTGTGACTTCTATTACTGATAAATATCATCACGCTCTGTCTATTTTAATTTAACTCCAATGAGTAACTCTTATCATGAGGGGTGGATTTCTGTTCAAGGGCAAACTCAAAATCTTTCAGATTAATACAATATAGTGACATTGTCAGTGCCTGCGGGGTTGGATTCCAGGACAGCATGATTTCTCTACCCCTTCATCAAGACTAGAAACAATCAACTCTATTCACATCCAATTAATCTTACTCCTGAGTACAAAGTACTTAATAAAAAAAAGAAATGAGTTAAAATTAGTTGGAGCAAAGTTGGGACAAATCATTAGGTGGGGATTGTAATCAAAATTCCAGTCATTTGAAGTTGAACCCACAACACTACTGCTTAAGAGTGCATGGCAGTTTAACCACTTTCCTTCCATAACAAAAAAAAAAAAAAAATCGCGAGGGGGGGTGGTTGTGACGCTTAGCGCCACTATTTTATATAGTGCCACACAACTAAATCGCTGGCCTTGCGATCGGCGCGCCTCCTTCGGTCTGCCACTTGCCTTTTTTCGAGAAACGTCAAGGAGCTACGAAATCGAGTTTTCCTCCGTCTTGTCTGTCGCCGGTCTTCGTTCCCTTCGTTGGATTTTCTGATCGTCCGTTTACTGAGATCGACATGCCCTCGTTTTATCAGGATGAGTCTATAATTATTAAGTAGAGCTAAGACTAGGATGACAGGCTAGATTAACAATATAAGGGGAAGCCGGCAGGCTTTCGCCCCACTCGCAGAAATGTAATTCCAAAATAATGATTACCTCGCTTAACGAGGTAATCATTCCTAGACATGCAATAATCACCACGTTGAAAGTTTAAGTATTAATTCATTCAGGAATCGCCTTATGAGTCCAAATTGGTTCAGTAACGAGTTAGGGAACGAAATTTACCTGTTTTATCATCATTTCCGTTTTACACTAATTAGCAGTTTAGTTTGGAAGGTTAGCTATAGTTCTGTTTAATAGTTAAAAATAAGTAATCAAAGCATCTTGGCCTGCTTCTGGTCTGGGTAAAGATTTCCGCCCTATGGTTCCCCAACAACGTTTCCAATTAAATTGTCATTTTAAGATGGTAGTAGAGTACAGCACGTTCTTAATTGCAACATGCTAGGGTACTCCAGGCCCTAGCACCCACAGCAGCCAATTACCAACACATTTAACTTAATTACAATTAATACATCACATCACCACAGAAACCATAACCAGTTTTCACCCCCAATTATCTCTCCTTAGGGCCACAGAGTGCATGGCAGTTTAACTGAGTACCTATCAAAACTATCGGCCAGTTCAATTGATTTATGCTGAAATCTTGTTTATTTACTTAAATAACAATATAAATTGGTGTAAATACCTGCTTCTATGTAATCCAAATTGTTGCAAAGGCACACAACTAGTTTCGACTTCACGAAGAAGTAATCTTCAGGCGTCCAGGGGATGTCAAAATCACTTCATCAGATACACATACAGTATTGTACATTTACACACAAACACATATACGAACAACATAGTTTCCAAAAAAGGTACATTTACAACGAGTGGGAGACGAATAAAAATAGTAACTTAGGGATGATGTGTCATGACGAGAAGGACGCTACTGTTTGGACGCTACATTCATCTTTCGTGAAGCATCATCCCTAAGTTACCATTTTTATTCGTCTCCCACTCGTTGTAAATGTGCATTTTTTTTGTAACTATGTTCGTGTTTGTGTGCGTATTTGTGTGTAAATGTACCTACAGTATGTGTATCAACGACCTTCTGAAGGAGTGATTTTGACATCCCCTGGACACCTGAAGATGACTTCTTCGTGAAATGGAAACTAGTTTTGCAGCAATTTGAATTACATAGAAGCAGGTATTTACACCAATTTATATATTCAACGGAATCTGGAGGCTAACATCAAAAATGCAATTAAATAACAAGTTTTAGTGTTTTACTGTATGACTGTTTATCATAAATAAACCGACTGTATGATATCAGTGAAATGTTGAACACAAGGCAATCTGTCAGGGACTATGAGTAAATGGTGACCAGTTTGTTTTGAGAGAAATTAATGTAATTAAATTTATAATCTGAAATCTTGAATAAAGAAGTGAGAGCACTCACCATGTTTGCCAGAGTTAAAGCCACAGATCGCAGGAATTATGTCATTTCTATTCTGCCCAGTCACTACAAACCTGTCCACAACACAGTTCCCTTCCACAGGTCCTGCAAGCTGCAAAACAAATGTTATTAAAGGTATCCATCTAAAAATGTGTTGGTAATACGTTTTCCATACCAAACCAACAATTTTGTAACATGCATACAAACACTGTGTCCTTTGTGACTTTGCCTCAAAAATCTAACATGTTCAAAAGTTGAAATCTCAAAAAACTAAACCTGACACTAACCTGACATGTTGGTATTCTTATGCATTATAGTTTGATTACATGTAAGATTGATAACGATTAGAGTTATCATGTTATGCTGATATCATGTCAATATGCTTTCATCTTCAGAATATTATCCAAAATATTAAATATCATATAAAACTTGGTAACAACAGAATATAGTCCCAAGAAAACATAGTGTAGTCCCAACACAGGTATTGTCTACTAATCTACTATGGTAATAAAGCTTTCACAATGTGACTTAAAATAGGTTTTATAGTATGACAATTTATGTACATTAAAGGTCTAAAACAAGTAATACTGTAACCACCAAGCAAGCTAGTTCAAATTTGACACCATCATTACATTCTTACCTTCATCACTATTATTCTAGATTATTAAATAAATCTACACTTTCAATTATGAATGACTATTGTACACACTTGGTAATTAACATAGAGTGACTTATTTTCATAAAACATGAGCCTTCCATTTAAAAGTCCAGCAAAAACTTCTTTACCACTTTATTCAAACCATCTTTACCACATTTCATAAAGGACAAATAAATTAAAACAATGTGAAAACAACCTGAAAGTTGTCGAATGAGAGTCTGAATTGAACGACGCTGGGGTGAGACTTGTAGATGGTGATGGAGCAGATATATACTCCAGAGTCCATGTCTTGGGAGACCGCAGCGGAAGTGATGTAAGTGTTGTTGACTACTGAGCTTTCCCCACATGTCCTTACCACTGGAAGGTAAACATAACAACTCCTTAGATTAAATAAAGTTACTGATGCTTTCCTATTATGATAATGATTTGTATCAAATGCTGAACTATAAAATATTATATTTTACTTATATCTTCAATTATGTTTCTCTTGTAGGGTATGTGTTTTTAACTTTAAGTTATTGTGTAGCTGTTTATGTAGCTGGTGTTGTAGGGATTGTTTTGATTAGTAAAAGACTTACATAAAAAATAAAAGATTTACATTTACATACAAACACAACATGCACAATTGAGATGAGCCACATAATTCTTTAATTGTTATCATTCAGTGGTTGTTTCATGAAGGGGGGGGGCTAAAGCCGCCTGGAATTATAAATTTAAACATACATTTTATCGTAAAAACGTGAAAGAGGTTTTTGGACACTGTTCTAGATGATAAAATGGTTTTAAAAGTCACCTAACAGCTTAAAAAGTAGAGGCGCCCCTAGAGTTAGCCCGATCTTGACAAGGTCCTAGTACCACCGCTGTTATCATTGTCTGTGTAAAAATGGTATGTTATAACCACCGTTACACATACATGATCACATATCATGTCTGGTTGGTAGACATGATCTACGTTAAAAGAAGCAATCTGTTATCGTAAATTTTTAGTGGTCAAATACTGATGGAATTATCTTTGTATGTGTTAATATTATCTTTGGACTATTAAGTATCAATTTGGACGATGTAAATCAGTGCTGTAAGTTGATTTTATTATTAGCTAAAGCTTTGATAACCGCAAAACCGAGACTGATAAGACATTGCGGCAGCGTGTTTTGTACGATTGCGCAATCATCCCCGCGCAGCCGTGTTCAGGACTACCAGTTACAGTGAATTCTGCCCAGCCGATGCTCCCTGCCACTGCCGACGCTGAGCCGCTGACAGCGTATTTAAGCCTACACTTTCAGCGAAGCAACTACCACGTCACTCAAACGAAGGTGTACCATCTCAGGTATTGCAGGCGCACTCCATTGGTAAACTGTGCACACACTTTCCCATCTTATTATTTTATTCTCTATGGAATGACCAGGCGATTTAATGGTTGGTTGTACGGTCTATTCTCTGTAGTTGAACAAATTTTTGTACTGAGACGGAAAGTTTAATTTCTGAATTCTGTCTCCAATTAAGTAAGCTTGTAGCTAATAGTGAATTGAATTGTTTTGATCACCTAATTAATGTCACAGCAAAAGTTGTTTTGGAATTTAATGTTATACGTGGTGAGCATCTAGATACCAATCAGAGATTAAAAGATGCCAAGTACAAAATAAAAGAGTTGGAAGGCTTCCTGGACGAGTCCAAGCAAAATTTTTGGTTGAAATTAATTAAGTGAATCTTTGGTTGTGTTGTAAATGATTATCTTATAAGTGAAAAACAAACTCTGGAATGTAGGATACATGACAGCTTAAGAAAGGTTTCAAGTAAAAGTATAAAAGATAGAGACTTGCAATCTAAGTTTGATACACTTGTTGAAGATTATGATAGGCTACAATGTGTGAATAGTAAATTCATTGTAGAAAACAGTCGATTAAAGAAACTGCTTGACAAGAAATTGTTAGAAGCAAGTGGCTAGCAGCAAAACTTTGTGATGTGCCTGAAACTCTCAACAACCTGAAAGCTACAATGATAACAAAAGTAAGTGGTTATCAGACAATCTATTTTCGTCATACTTTAATTTGTTTAATTCTGAGTAAAGATGTAATATTTATGGGAGCATCAGTTACCCACATTCTAAAGCTATAAAATAAGATACAAGTTGAAGCGGTGCTATCTGAATTGGATTTTAAAAACAAGTGACTTGTTTTCTTCTGTTTAAACAACTCTCTAGATGATGGAGGTGGAACCCACTGGAGTCTGTTAGTGCTAGATACAGTCTCAAACACTGCTGTGCACTACGAATCAACCCAAGGCATGAACAGACACCATGCTGAGATTCTGATAGAGAATCTAACCATATACTCCAACGTCAAACTTGTAGGGTTTAGTGTGGCCCAACAGACAGCCAGCTATGAGTGTGGGCTACATGTCATTGTCAACGCTTGGCTGCTGTTAGTGCAACTCTGCTCAGAGACTTCAGCTCCTACCTTCCCACATCCTAATAACCCACAGATTATGACAACCACTGAGACCGCTTCTACCAACAGAAATATTAAGAATAAAACTACTTAAAGTCCGGTTTCATAATTGATCAAACATGGTTCTAAGAACAAAACTACAAACAAAGAAAATCCCTAAGCATGTAAACTAGACAAAGACATTTCCACTCCTCTCCAAGCACCAAAATAATAAAAAGAATATTCTTATTTTAGCAGACAGTCATGGGAGATACCTTAGTAAAAACCTAGCATCTATCATGGCAGGGGAATGACTACAATATAAACTGTATTTTTAAACCAAGCGCTACGATGGAAAAGGTTTTATAAAAGTAGAAGAACTTACCAAATTATTTATGAAAGCCAATGTGATAGGAGGATCGAATAATGAAATTGTGCAGGCTGAGTTAAGCTACAATAAGAACAATTTTGAACAAGACAAATCACAAAAATGTCATTGTCTCTGCTCTGCCTTATAGACATAGACACACCAGGATTGAATAGAAGAATAACCTATATAAATATGGACCAGCACTGAAGAGTCTGTAGGAGAATACAGTGGGGAGTGATAAGTGAAGTGGGGAGAGCAAGCCCTATTGTATTGTTTCCATCAAAAAATAACACAGAGGGACTTCACTTTAAACTCCCCGCTCGTGCTAGGTATGGAAGAAAAATAATACAACCTAAAAACATTTTTGTCAATAAATATAACAGTAAAATAAAAATATTGAATCAGAACATTCAACATTTAGCAAGCCGCATCGAACCACTAGAAATTATTTTAAACTAAAGTAACCCCGATACAGTAGTTTTAACAGATCATAAATTAAATCAAAATGAGATCTCTAGATTGCATGTAAATAAATTAAAATTACTTTCTCATTATTGCCGCACCATCTCGACGGGTGGTGGTGTTGCCATCTTTGAGCGTGGAGCTGTAAAGTGGAGTCCAGTTGTTATTCCTGAAGTGTCCTTACATGAAGAAAAACAGTTTGAGAGCAGAATGTTTGTTTTAAATCTGATACTGGGTCATTCTAAAGTACTTAATTTCTAAAGTTTCATTTTTAGGGAATTTCCCATGCAGGGAATAAGCTATTACCGTAGGTCTCGTGGTGAGACAAGATCCAGGACCGATTTACTAATTCGTTTTGAGGTCCCCAGAGGCCAAAAACACCATCCTTTCAAATTCATATATATATATGTCCGTTAGCGCGATAACTATAGAGCAAAAATGATCCGATTTTGATTAAATTTGGCACAAACGTGTAAACCTACGTTTATTCAAACGAGTTTGCGAACCAGCATAATCGGACTATGGGAACGGGGTTTTATGAGGTAAAAATAGATTTTTCCCATTTTTTACCATAAAAACACAAAATTTCATATTTCTCTCCAAACTATTTTGTAGGGCTTAAAAAAAGAATTAATTTTGTATATTGAAGCATTGTTGTGTGCCCAACAGTTTGGGAGATAATTTAAAAAAAATGTAAATTTAAAATTCCCATGTTATTCTTACGGAGAATAAATCAACTGTTTAGTTTACTTGTTTATTTAACCAAATTTGGAAATTTTGTTTGTTTCATTCTAAGCTATCAACATTCAATAAAAAAACACACCTCAATATCTTCCCTGTACCAGCAAACCTAAGTACTCACCAAAATTAATGTTATTTAGATAGGAAACAAATCTGACAACGTTAAGGAAATATTTTAGTAGAAATCCAGCCAGGTAAATGGAAATTCGCTTAGTCTGCAGGTTGGCTGCGGCGGGTTATTTTTACATCGGCTAAGCAAGCTATTAGACATTGTACTAGCTAGGAATAAATATATTATAGTGGCTGGTGACATAAATATTAACACATTATGAAATGATAGGAATGCCGATCTAAACTCCGTTATAGTTAGACATGAATTTAAATATCTGGTTGATTTTCCCACAAGGGTAGTAGGGCCCTCGGAATCTGCATAAAAAAGCAAATTGATCAAACATAAGAACCTAATCCTAATCTAAACCTAATCTAAAAATAGAGGGACTGGTTACATATCTGTATGATCATGATGCCCAAATTTTGACCTTTGATAAATTCTCGCGGTCCTGTAGACTTAAATATCGTCTTCCATGATCGTGGCAATATATGAACATATCCCACGGTCGTGAGGATACTATCGTCTAGCGGGAATGAAGCAAAATCATCATAATGTCCTGCGGTTGTGTGAACATTTTCATCGTCTTCTGCGATCGTGGTAAAATTCTGCTCATCCCTGGCGGTCGTGTATAGACATATTATCATGTACCGCGGTAAGGGAAACGTCACTGTTGTAATGTGTGATCACGGTAAATTGAAAATTCCAGGTATAAATGCAAAATTCACGCATAATTCCCGGTTCAAAAAACTTACATATAAATCCCAATTTCCCGGTTGGTGGACACCCTGTTATATAAAAATATTGCGAAGGGGCACTACTATAAGTTGTGCCTAGTGCGCTAACAGTGTCAAAAACGGGCTTGAGTTTACATTGTTTCATCTGTGTTGTTGAAAAAAGATAACTCAATGGATAATGCTTGCTAAAGGCAATCATTAAAGTCAAAATTTGCGACTGTAACAATCTTTAAACCTCTGCCATAGAAGTTGCTTATCTTGAAAAGCCTCTACAAATTATCTATACCAAATTGACACAACTGTTTAGAATTATTTCTTATTATTTTGATTGTAATCTCACCAAAGCAGCAGACACCGAAGCCTTGGGCACATGAACCGTGGGGCTGCCCTCCCAAACTATGACATTCTGAGGAATGGTAACAAACTCCCACCATACCCTCCTCTGAGTAACACAGCTCATTGGTGAAGTTAACAATGGTGAAAATGTTCAAGACTGAAATACCAATCCAGACTTTAGAACAAGATTCTATGCATGTTTAACTGTGATTAAAAGATACCTGTAGAATAATTCTTGTACTAATTTTAGTTACCACTGTAAACTGGTTGGTTCATTCTGTGAATAAATTATTTGAATTGAACCCAACAAATTGTTTGGACACTTGCTTTCCAAAATCCAATAATTATTACTAAAAATCATTTCATTACAACTCAAAAGGTCGGGTTTCTTTATACATTTTTTCATTCCAGTACACATAAATATATCAGTACTTTTCATCTACAAGTTACAACATAAGCTTAAGAGGATCCACAAAACAAGGATATTAACTTTCAGGAGGCTGATGAAGTTTTAACTGCTTAATAAAACTATAGTTCGGCCACTTAGAAAGCAACCTGTGCACTAATGCTAACCAATGCTAGAGGAGGTTGCTTTCTAAAAAAACTAAGATTTTTTATTATAATTTTTGTTAAGATTTTATTGTGCATCCCATATACATTTTACTTTGTTTACATTATTTTAAATTCCATTTTAAACTTTATATCCAAAGTCAAATTGTAGAATCTTTGTGTTTCAACTGAAAATTTTACAATTTGACGAGTCCAATTTGGATATAATGTTTTAGTATACCACTTGAAAATGCCACATTTGGCAAAACATATGTAGTGGATTATAAAACACTATATTTGAACTGCAAGACGAGGTATGTGATAGTTTAGAGTTTACATTTTACTACAACATATTTTGAAGAATTTGTAAAGAAAACTCAAAATTAACATGAACAAATTACTTTTTCCTACAGTTACCTAACAATGTACATGTTTTCTCACTGATTTAAGAAAGCAAAGTGGCCAATTCGCTCATCAGTGAGAGTGAGACAATGTTAACATTGTCTCACTCTAATTACTTTGTCTCACTCCAGATTTGCAACGTGAAGGCACGAACTAGTGAGCGCGTAACATGCAGGCAACGCCGTATGCGCGCGAAATACGTTGGCAGCACTGGCTGTAAATCAGCTGGTCAGCTGTTGTACTGTTGTATTTGTCACTTCACATTAAATGTTATATTTAAAGTTCACTTCTGTGTAAAAATAGGTTATGTTTCTTCACAAATTTATTTGTTTTATGGTAACTGTAGGAAAAGTATAATGTGCAACTCGAGTTCAAAGTACAATTGCCTCAATCGAGAAACCATTCCTCACTCGCCTACGGCTCGTGAGTAAGGATTTCTCTCGAGTGAGTCAATTGCTCACTTTTCTCACTAGTTGCACAAATAACTATTGTTATTACAGGATACACAATGTTTATCTCCACAAATATTAAGGCTTACAGTGGATTCTTATACAATTATTATAAGGGATGGAAAAGTATTTTTAATATACTAAGTCTGTGTGTGAATAAGAGCCTTTTAGTACTGTTTACAAGGTCTTAGTATCATCACTGCCAAAAATGGGTAAAAGTATTTTATGTTTAATGAATATTGCAGAGTAGGATGGTATGTATAAACTGCATACTTACGTTTAGCAATTTTATCAGCACCGACTTTGATATCAATTCCAGATTTCTTAGTTGGCTGAACTGTATTGTTTGCTGAAATAGTTTTATTTCTTTTCTTTATGGAAAAGTGCAATTTATATGGATCTGTAGTATTGAGTTTCTGTATTTTTGCTTTGTACTTCATAATTTTCACATTATGAGCAGTAACATCTTTATTAGTTTGTTTTTGTGTCAATTGAACATTATTTTTAATACGAGAACTGTGACTTCCAAAGTGATCAACCAGCACAAATTTATTTCCATCGATTTCATTACTTATCTTTTTGTAATATTTTAATGATCTTTCACTTGAAGTCACATTGTGTTTTGGAAGGTAAATTGTTCGAGTTTCGGATCCATTGTTCTGAATTCGGATAATGTTTACATCATCAAATGAATGTCCAGAACAAAGCACTACTTTAAGCACTGCAGACAACATGAAACTTTTGAATAACTTATTCATCATTTTAGGCACCTAAAAAGTCGTATAAATTAGTTCTTTTTGTTCTTATACTTTGAGTATGATAGTATGTGAGTGCCTTGATCTTCATCTGTTTGTGTACATATTGACCGAGAAAGGAACTACCAGCCAGATTAACAAGAACACGTAGCAGAGCCGGCCTTCGGTGGAGGGGGCACAGTGCAAACATTTAGAGTGGGGCCCCTTACTACCAAAAACGTAGTATACCATCAATACTAACAAACTCTCAATGTGAAATACTAGTATTCCTGCTCCCCCCTTTTTATTTTTGATAATTGTCGTAAAATTCAAAGATAATAGTAACAAATTCAATGATTTTTAACAATTTTTTTGTATTTTCACCAAACGCAGGGCCCCCCGAGGCTTGAGGTCCTGTACGGCTGCACCTTTCGCAAGTGCCTAAGGCTGGCTCTACTACCTTGTTATTTTGACAAATTAAAAAAAGTATTTCTCACAAATCAACCTTTGTTCATTGTATTTTTCAGCATCAAATTTCCCATAAAATTTACTTTTGTGAAAAACCTTAGCTGAATCCAAACTATCCACTACTAAGTAGTCAACAGCTTTCCAACATGATGTTAATTTCTGTTGGACTGAGCCCTGCTTGGAGTAAAAGATCAAATTTACTGCTTTGGCAATCTGTGTAAATCTATATAAACTTTGATTTAGCTTGTTTTAATTTAGTTTTGAACCACTCTTTACATTGAGTGGAAAATTGTATTAGGCTTACAATTTTAACTTAGATAAGAATCATTTAGTAATATCCTATAAAAATTTAGTGATGAAAAATGCTCAACATATATTAAACAAAACAGAAAAATCAAACTGCCAAACATGAAAAAAATCTTCATAATTAGCAAAACAAATACTCTACAACCCTTGTTCAGCAAAATGTTTACCATTCTATTTTGACCCAGAATACAGTAGGATCTTTATTCGACTCATTAGACAAATATACTAAGAAAACTGTAATTTTTACTCTTAACGTTATGAAACACAAAACAAACAACTTCAACTTCCAATTCACAGATCATCAGCATATCAGAGGACTCCTTCATTCCAAGATATTTGTCTTTTTAATGCTTTGCTGCTTATTATAATCAGATGCATGCCTAACTAAATATATGAAAAAATGTTTATAATTTTTGCTATAAAAATGTTTTTTTAACGCCAGTGAGTATTCAAATTTTTAATTATTGTTATCTTGTATATTTTTTATACTGACTCATTGCTTATTATTTTTACTTACTGGTTTATTATTGTTTATTTTAGATTTCGCTGTAACTTAATCTCCTATCATTAAGGGTTTACCTTATTATGTGGTGTACTTAAATAGGATCCACCAAGAACTGACCTATAGCAGTGAGTAAGGAAGGGTAAGATACTCCTACTCACAACAAGTAAGTAGCACTTGTCAATGTCAATGCCACACTACTCACAATAGCTCCAGGCTGGAATCATGTGGGACACTATACACGCTCTGTTGGCTCCAGACCTTGATTCGCTTCTTACACACTGTCTCACTATGCCATTATCCACACTTAATTAATTCCAACAGCAATATTGTCATCATCTTTGTGTATGTGACCTGTTTTGGTTTCGAGACTACAATTATTTACCTTTCTTTTACATGAGTTATTATATTATTCAAATTTCCTTCATGGTTAACTATTTCTGGATTTTGAACATACCACAATTTTTAAAATGTTTTTACTTTACCATTATTGGGCTAGGATTATTGTTTGGTTATTTTTGGCAACTCTTAATGCCACCTTTAGTGTGTCAAACAGCTGATAAAAATAACATCATTTTTGTCATTATTGACTATTGAAAGTACAACTGGGGTGGTAATAATCTATTACCACCATTGTCTTTTTTAGTTTTTATTTTAGCTATAGTTGACTGACGTTTTCCAGCAATGTAACCGCATTTTATGGAAATAAAATTTCTTGATTCTTGATTATTAAGGTTAACTTAAATGTTCCACCATAATTGTGAGTGTGTATTTTCTAGTCATTAATTTATAGTAGTTTACGCAACGATCGCGTAAAGATATTGTTAATGACATTAGTAGAAAATTTATGGTACAAGCCTTAGCGAGTGCCTTAAAAACTTAGTGCCGTAGAAAATAGTGTCGTTAACACTATTTACCCGAGTTGCGTAAACTACTTTATATACGACCGGTTTTTAATTACTATTAATCCTTACTCAAAATTTCTAAGAGAGGTTATGGTTTCGTTTATAAGCTCTCATTGCCACTGACATTGATGCAATGACTCATTGTACCAATCACTAATTGCACCAATCGTTAACAATTAAATTGGTAAACAGCTGACTAGTTGAAGTTCAAAGCATTACAATTTTACTTCTTTTCTCTCAATCCTTGAAGCTCATTGGTCCGTTACCCGTGTTGTTAAGTAAAACAATGTTGTTATGTGAAACTTTTCAATTCTAAGAACTGAACTGAAAAGGCTATTTCAAAAAACAGTCGTAGGTAAAATTATTAACATAAGTTTCACTAGTGTAGAAGACATTTTATAAATTTTAGATGTTCTTATTAGTTTCCTGAATCCATCAATCATACAAGCCATGTATAAAAAGTGAAGGAAGGGAATAAATAACTCACCTTAGAAGTGAAAGTTATTTAATATAAATGCATTAGATACTTACAACATGTCTTTTACAATAATACTAACAAATCACAGTACGTTGGTAAACTTCAACTATTGTCACCATCATAGTCACGGCAACACAGTTCTGGAAAAAAACAACAATTAAAAGAATAGATAAAGATTTAGATAGGCCTACAGATAAAATGTACAAATACCCAACTATTGATTGGCATATAAAAAAATTAAACGTTATAAATTTAATCAAAAAAGATTGTTTAAGTTTCTCGACAATAATAACAGTTGTATAGGACTGAAAATCTGTATTTAAGAGAGTAAACATTAAAATTAAAATTAATTTAATTATCTGTTGGCATCATGCTCCTAACAGAGGTTAGCCCATACAGGATACTAATCCTTTTTATTGGTTTACAATTCTTAAAATATCAGGAAGACAGTTTAAATTTACATTTATTACATTTTTAATACTCATTGAAAAATATGAAATATGGATTGTGGTTATTTTATACTTTGAATTTGTTGATGAGAACCAACAATAATTAAAGCGTAGAACCCTTATCTTCATCATTGCTTGCTTCATTAAAGTTTAGAGTACACTGCCCCAGAGGAGCGAGTTGGTCTAGTGGTAGAGAGTTCAAATCCTTGAGGTCACTAATGGATTTTAGCAATGTCATAATGCTACGACCCTCTAGGCCTTTAGTAATGTGTCGGGATAAAACCTAGCACCCTGCGATGTGAGGTTGCGACCCAGTTATAAGCCATAAAGAGCACAAAGTGCTTGGTTGAATTGTACCTATTGGATGATGATAGACAATTAGTCTTATTTGTGGATTTTAAATTAATCACTTTATAGCCCCGTTCACACGGGGCAAGTTTACAAGCTACATGCCGGCTTTTTTACACGCAGCTAGTAAAATAGCTCAGTGTGAACGACGTACTCGCTCAAAAGCTGCTTGTAAAAAAGCTCTGGAAAAAGTTGACGCTGCCGCTACTTTACACGCCAACTCGCCAGCTTTTGAGCGAGTAGGCGTGTAAAGTAGCCCAGTGTGAACACAGTTGCTTGTGCGCTTGTTACTCAAAGATGTTGGAGGATTTGGTTCAAGCCAGCTACTGAGCGAGTTGAAAAAGCATCGTGTGAACGACTACAAGCGCACTCGCCAACTCGCCGGCTTCTTACACGCTGGCGTGTAGCTTGTAAACTCGCCCTGTGTGAACGGGCCTTATGTTAGGAGCCACAGTGAAAAATGTTCAATACTTTTTTACTGATACAGTAGAACCTCTCTTGCAAAATAAAGGGAGGGGAAGTAGTTTCGGGTGACTGAAATATCTTAGCCAAAAAGGTATTATGTTTAAAAGAGGTATATTATAGTGGGCCTATTATGTTTTAAAGCCTAAAAATCTTAGGTATTATGTTAGGATGAAAATTATTGTTTCAGTATTTAAAGTGATGAGAATAAGACAATAACTAAAGTACATATTAAGGTTACACAACACTTTTAATGAACATTAAAGCATAATTGAAACAGATAGAGATATGTTTTGCATCTAAAAAAACTACTGGATTTTAAGCTGATTTAAAAAACCTTTAATTTTTTCTTGATGTTTACGCCAGTGGGATTTTTACAGGAGAGGCAATGTACAGTGTACTTGTGGCTGGGTATTTTTTGACTAGCTATTTAATGTAAAAGGTCTCTGCGTTGACAAATAAAGAAGTTCTTATTTCATTTGATGATGTGCCGGGAATCAAACCTGTCCGTCCCGCACCGTTGTGATAACCACTACACTAGTAACGCATCCTCGTTATTTTCTTCTTGCAACGTTTTTCAACTACACCATCACTACCTATGACGATTACAGACTGGCATCTGTTTCCGTCTTCTTCTAGTAATAAGGTCCAGCTTAGGGCTGTGCCAGTCGGGTGGGTGCAAAAATAACAAAAAGTCTGGGGGGGGGGGGGGGGGTGGTGCTGAAATGGGAACTTGCACAAGTAGAAATTTACCCTCAAGACAGCCCTGCTCCTCTAAGACAGATGTGTAAATCATAGTATATGCGATTAGGAGTTTGTAATTTGTAAGGACGAAAGACTTTCAAAAATAAATGTTTACAAACCCTTGTCTGTTAAGCCATCTCTTGAAAATAGGTACTAAAAGACCACCAAGGATGATTTGTGTTGGATGGTAGACTAGTAGTGGGAGCGTTATCTGGGAGAAATGTGCGTAGCCAGAAAACAGTATCCTTAGAATAGGAACTCCTGAAACCAAAATCAACTGATGAACTTCAACTGAAAACAAAAAGTTTTGGGAATTTTTTATCAAATTAAAAGACAGATTAAAACTATGAGAATCTCATTCATATTAAACATGACAGACAATAACGGATAAGTTTAGTTCTCCAGGCAATTTTTATTGCAAATAATGTTCTTTATTTCACTTGTACGGTAACAAATAAATCACTACATTTCATTTTGTGGAGTGCACAAAAGCTGATGTCATCAATGCTTTAAAATCGTTGCAAATTAAACATTCATGAGGATGGGATAGGATCCCAATCAATCTCATGGAAAAAAAATCAAAATTTATATTCAAACCACATTTAACAAAGAAAGATCTCCATGCCCGAGACACCTATTATATTACATTCTAGAAAGGTGGACCTACAAGTGTCATAATCATTAAGGTACATTTAAGGTAAATAAAACCCATTAGTAGATTTGAACCCTGGCCTACCCTACATAAGTACCGAGCTATAATAGACCAGTTATGTTATCATAAACTATTTCAATAGTAATAAATAAATAATAATTTAAAATTGTGTATTTAATTATTTTAATCAAACGACATTTAAGTAATTATTTACAAATAATGACGATGTCAATTACAATAATGTATTGTTTAAAGACTGAATAAATGACTATTCAATGACTATTCAATATAAGCTAGAGTATAATTTTAAAATGTAGAAATTGTACCCAATGTGAGAGACTTGTGTGTAGAACAGAAGGTAATTGTGATCACATCAGCTGGAGTGTAGAAAAACTCAGCCAGGTGGAAAGTGATGTATAACAGGGCCACCTGGAGTAGTAGAACTGAAAAATATAACATGAACACTTACACGGTGTCATGTAGGCCTAAGTACAAAAAATTAGGAACAACGGTTTTTCGAAAAACCTCTTAGAGGCAAGATTCCGCCATTTTGTTTTTTGTATTAAAATTTGTATCTTAAAAAAATGAAGTTTATGAAATTTTGGATACAATTTAAAATAGCAATAATCTACTTATGAAAAAATAGTAGGCCTAATTGAAAAATATTTCTTTGTTTCAAATTGGCGGCTATATTTATAACTTAAATTAGTTAAATTACAAAGAAATGGCTGATTTTATGAAAAAAATGCCCACTTTTCTTTAGCATTTAGAGTTTCCTCTCAAACAACACCAAGTTAAAAGATTGAATAATCAATGGCTGAAAAATAACTATTTTAGTTGTAGAGGACAGGTAAAATGGGCCTGACAGCTTGGTCTCATTTTACCTGGCCAGTCAATGGAATACCTGCTAAGGTATCAAGAGCTACTTGAAATGGACTCCTGTGGGGGTAGGTCTTAAAACAAAAAAAGGTTTATTGGGAAAACAGTTTAGTATATAAGTAATTGAATAGAATAGGTTAGGTTTTTATCCAATTAAAAACACTCGGTACTAACAGTATTTTGATCATGCCACCCATGTTAATAAAGCACATTCTATAACAAGAACTATTTTTGCCACACTGTTTTAATGAACTTCCCACACAAAGATTTAGCCCGGAAAACAGCTGTTTCAATTATGTTTTACTGTACTGTAATGAATTTTTACCGGACACCAGCTGATTATACAACGAGTAATGCAATGAGTGGTCGGTACAATAAGATGTTGCATCACAATCAGTGGTAATGAGAGTTTATAAACAAAAACATAACCACTCTTAGAAGTTATGAGTAGTGATTGTTAAGTCCATTAGTCAGTGGGAATACTTATAACGGCTTTGTACAGTGATTTTATTGTTAGGATAGTTTAGGGTAGTAGGCTATGATGAAAAATATAGTCACTCGACAAAAATGTGTTTTCCCTATTCGTATGGTAATCCTGCACGAGTCTTTGCAAGTCTCGTGCGGAAACAACCATACTTGTCCGGCAAACACTTATTTTCCTGACTAGTAATGTAATATTACTATTATTTATGAACAAACAATTTGTCATTGTTTTCTTACTGTAACACTACCAGTATCATTGTTTCTTTTGGACAATGATACAGTACCAATAAAATACTGGAAACCAATGCTAGATTTTGAATAGAAAAATAAACTACTTTATATTTTATAATAAGACACAGTTAATAATGGAATAGTACACACTACCAAAGACTGATAAGATTAAAGACCGACCGAAAATTATGATGTATAGCTAGATCAAATTCTATTATAAAAAAATGTGTTTCCCAAACAAACTTGACAAGTATCTTCACAGTAATATAAATTATTCAAAACTACACATCTCTTCATGAATTACCTTACAAAATTTAACAAAAAAAAAACAAATGCATTTTCCTCAAGAATTTTTTGCATAAGTTTTTGCAAATGCATATAGTAGTTTACGCATCGACCGCGTAAAGATAGTTTTAACAGCTAATTATGCGAGTTGCATACACTACTTTAACTACGAAAGATTTGTTTATTTACTAACAATACTACTCATAATGTCTAAGAGAGGTTATGTTTTTGTTTATAACTTCTCAATGCCACTGATAGTGATGCTGATGCAGCGACTTACTTACTTGAATACTTGAATACTGCATCGTTGACCGACAAAGTCGGAATAGATTGCGTCACATATAATAATACTACTATTTACAAAAGATTTAACTAAGATGGCGGCGGGTTGCCAAAAAGTGGTGTGTCGTCCAGCTCACTTAGTGAGTACAGAGGTCTGCCCACCAGATAGTCTCTCAGGGTGTCCTTGAAGGCCCCATGTCCAGCTCGCGCACTTCAATTGGGAGCATGTTATAGAGCTTACTTGTGTAGTAGGGGTAGCCCTTTTGAGTCCAGGCTAGTCGGCATCTAGGTAGGTCAATGAGATGGCCATGTCGCGTTTGATAGGAATGCTGGTCCTCACGTCGAGCAAGTTTTGCCGAATTTTCTTTAAGTAGCACCATACTATTTAAAACGTACTGGCTGTAGATGGTCAGAACCTTATTACTCATTGTCTCATTGTCCCAACCACTCACTAATTTTATAATCAATTATTAAATTGGCCTGAACAGCTGTTTAGTTGAAGTTCGAAGCATTACAATTTTACTTCTTTTCTCTCAATTCTTGAACCTCATTGGTCCGTTACCCGTATTTTTTAGCAAAAAAAAAAAAACAATGCTGTTAAATGAATCTTTTCAATTCTAAGAACTGAACTGAAGTGGCTAGTTTAAAAAACGGTCGTAGGTAAAATAGTTAACATATTAGTAGATTTAGTAAATCAGCTGATTAGCATGTTGTTAGAGTTGAGGCAGTTATCTGTCTTGAGATCATTTGACATCTCAAGCTTTAACGTGTTCACTGCTAATGACACGCAATAGCGTCATCAGTATGTCAGCAGGCATATAAATATATTATGTACATAATTATACAATGTATTTTCATTTACAATTTATAGGAGAAAATATATTCAATTTAAGATAAATTAGCACTCCACATACCTGATTATGTTTATGTTTATGTTTTAGGCCTAATGTAAAAGTATTATATATCATTAGCAGTGAATGTGTTAATGAGATGCATGTACAACATACCTAGGCCTACAGTGATGAGTATGTCACTGGCATTCATTCCAACATCATGAGTTTTTAAAGCATCACAAAATGTAGTGAAGATGATAAAGAGAAGAGCAGTTTCCCCCACAGTGGATAGAGGGAGACGATGAACAAGACTGGCCAAGCCATACCTAACAATTACAGTCAAGTTAGGTCATATCAAATATACAGTTACTTGTCAATTATCTCACCCTATATATTTGATATTAGTGATGTGTCCAAACTGAATCTCAAAACCATCACAAGGTTCAATTTTGAGATTTGATCGGCAAATTTCAAGATTCAAAGGGGTTTTTTAAATTTTTTTATTCTTCTAGAAAAACAATTCTAGTACAACGGTTTAAGATATAATTGAGTAAAAAAACCACTTTTACGAAGATAAATATTGTTATATATAATACTATAACAAAAGATGGAGCAAAAATCCACGGACCCTAAAGACTATCTACTTATCTAACCTAGCCAAATGTGTACAATAAACTAAGTGAGTTGAAGTCATGGAAACAACCAGTAAAAAAATATGGTTTGTTATGGATATATAGTAGTATCCTGGTAAGTTTTGTAAGGCTAACATGCTCTTGCTCACTGAAATACCCCCACTGCAGCAAACCTGCAGACTAAGCAAATTTCCATTTGCCTGATTGGATTTACACTAAAACGTCTCCTTAAATATATCACATTTATTCCCTATTTAAATATAATTAGTTTAATGAGTACCTACTAACGTTTGCTGCAACAAGGAGGGTAAAAAAGTGTTATTTTTTTTTTGTAAAATGTTAATAGCTTAGTAAGAAATAAATGCATTTTCCAAATTTGATCAAAGTATGTTCATATACAAGCAAACTACAACAGTTTACTTATTCTCCATAAGAATAGCATGGGAACTCGGTCGGCTGACAACCGAGAGGTTATTGCTGTAGCGCGTAGGCACGTTCCCTGCGTGGGACGAACTTGTATTATGTTTTGAGTATTTTAAAAATAAAGCGATTTTTTATTCAAAATAACATGGGAATTTTAAATTTACAGATTTTTTGGAATTATCTCCGTAACCATAAGGCCCATAATAACGCTTCATTATACTAAATTATTTGTTTTTTTAAGCTCTACAAAATAGTTTGGAAAGAAATTGCTAAATTTTATGTTTTTTTGTAAAAAATGGGAAAAACCAATTTTTACCCCATTACCGATCATGGTTCCCATGGTCCGATCATTCTGGTACGCAAACTCGTTTGAATAAATGTAGGTTTCAACGTTTATACCAAATTTCATCAAAATCGGATCATTTTTGCTCGAGTTATCGTGCTAACGGATATATATGTATATATATATGAATTTGAACCGATGATGTTTTTGGCCACTAGGGACCTCAAAACGAAAAAGAAAATCGGTCCCGGATTCAGGCATGACTACTACGGTAATAGCTTATTCCCTATATGGGAAATTCGCTAAAACCAGAAATAAGCGGTTATGGGAGTAGCTTTTTTTTACTTAGTCTACATAAAAGCTAACAGATATAAAGTAATCTTAGAGCACATCACAAGATTTCAAAAATCTGTTAAAACTTTATAATCAGTACACTGCCAATGTCTTCTATAGCTTGTATGTCCTGTGACTATTATGAGTTTCTAATCTACAAGCAAATATTTTACTTAAATTCCTTGCTGAATTTATAATCTAGTTTAATTCTACCACAGGCCTGATATTTTTTTTCTGAAATAAAATTTAAGAGAAGATACTTTGTAAATGTAGGGTAGGCCTCATGTTACTCAGCTTGTGCAAGAGTATTCGGTTTTAGAAGCCAATTTTTGAATTCTGCTAATCACCAAATGCTTTAAGGTATGTTATAATATAATGCCACCACCCTGTTGTTTTTAGACCACCTTAAGCTAAAAGTCCACCAATATGGAAAACCAGAAAGGATAGGTTTATCATGCAAGGTTCCGTAACGATAATTAAGATAGTATTTAATGAAATAAAAAATATGGAGATGGGAGTCAATTTGAGTTGATTTTTTACCACTGAGAAACTCAGACAAAGCAGAAAAGGTTCTACAGGTTCTGTTTTAAAGTTGTTTTTTTTTAGTAAAGCCTAGTCTTTTTTAGTATTGGGGAGTTCTAATCGCTTACAAGACCTAATTTTCTAGGTAGATTCGCTTATTTTACGGTGGAGTCCACAGTAAGCTGAAGGTAGGTTCTGAACCCCATGATTTGAAAGTATGTATCACAACTACTAAATGGATAACACCCGTACAGAAATGTCAGTTGTACATAGACAAGTGGTGAGATTACAATTTACCTGCGTGACAGCTGGCCCAGACAAAGTGGAAAAAGCACAGTTTGGTAAAGTACCGCCACAGAGTTGAATAGCGACACAACAGCAGTCGACCCCAACTGTCCAATACAAATAGGGTATGACAGCAATTTAAACCAAGGATTTAAATCTTATTGTAACTTATAGTAGTTGACTATCAATGACTTTTTTCAAGAGGCCAACCTTAAATAAACAGTTGACAGCTCGCAAAAGTCCTTGTGGCGTAAGTGAGACGTAGGAATTAGCTCTGGAACTCACTGACCCGGTCGGGTGGCGGAACTGGCTAACCTACCCAGTCAGGAATTGGCTAACTCCGGAACCCGCTAACTTGATTTTGTCCCGCGGCAGGATTTTTTTTTTATTTAAGGCAAAGAGGTTGGCGGCCTCTTTTAACCTTGCATTTGCCCGTCCACATAGACTAAGCGCCCGTGCGTGGATCGTTTACAGCAAAGCAAGGAGTGAGCCGGTACAGTACAAAGGTGAACTGTACTGATAAATTTTAGTGGCAGTGACCAGGATCCGAACCCACGACATCACTGCCTTGGGCCTGAAGTCCGCTACGCTACCGACTGAGCCACCGACTCACAATTCACTAACTCTGGATTACTAACCCGGCCGCACCCACTGCACGGAGCATTGCCAACCTTGTACGACGAAATAATCGTACCTTTCCGTATTTCAAAATATCAGTGTCATTCCATTTTAGATTCGCGATCATCACCCGAAGACCAAGATTTGAAAATCTGCAGTGACCGTGGAAGCCTATCTTCTAGACTAGATTGTGGGTTTTCTTTGTTTCACTTAACTGTGAATAATTGAATTCATTAACATTTTTATTTTAATAAAGGTTTCTTGGGTGCGGTCCTATTCTCCTAAAATCACTTGATTTTTCGGAAAGACAGATTATTTGACATATCAGTTTTATTTATGAAATGTGTGTTTATAAAAAATATACCGTCCACCGTCTTTATCTGTATTTTTAAGACTAACAAGATGCCAGTTGCCTTTCGTGTGTAATAGAAATAACGTAATCGGTTCAGTTTAGTAGGCCTATATAGAGTAACTTTATCGCCCATAACGATTTAGGCCCTTATTAGACGAGGCAGCCAAGTTGCGCAGCCAGCCGGGCAGCCAGTCGGCCAGCTAGTCACTGGGCATTGGTTCTTATGGAGCTTATTACACGAGGGCAGCCAGTTGCGCAGCCACTGTTTGGCTGCCGGCTGGTTGCCGAGCCCGCCGACCGCACAGGCAACCACTGGCTGCTCGGTCTGGTCGCGCTCCTGTGTAGCTTACGGATCTTATTACACTGGGCAGCCAGTCGCCCTCTGCCACACACATCAGTAGTAGATAATCACTCGTGGAAGTGCGTTCATCTCTGCCGGTCACATCATTGTGTGTTGTTTTCCTCAGTATTCTTGTAATATAATTGTGTAATTGGTGTAATATAATCCTTTTTCTGTTCTTGATGAAAGAATAGGATGTATATGCATTCTTCTCTTCCTTATCTTCTCTTTTTCATGAGTAGCAGAAGAAGCAAATATTCATCTAGCATTCTGACAGCATCTCTCCCCAACAGAACTGTTCCACCAACACTGTTCCACTGTCAACAAGAGACTGGCCTAGTTGGTAATTTTGTGGCTGCCCTGTGGCACAGAAAAAGTAAAACGTACTACTTTTTCTGTGCCTGTGGCTGCTCTACTGGTTGCTCTACTGGTTGCTACGCTAGGCAGCCAGACAGGCAACTGGCTGCCCGGCTGGTTGCACAACTTGGCTGCCTCGTCTAATAAGAGCCTTAAAAAACAGCTACATCGATTCCCTCCAAATGGTTAGAAATACCGGGTGTCCATAAATGAATATCGGGGTTTTAACTCTTTATAATATTAATTACATTAAACTTACAGTTATAAATGATATGTCACATGAAAGAGCAACTCAAACAGTTTTATATACAAGCTTACAAGTGTTCTATGTGAGCACCATTTGTCACACGGCACACATCAAGTCTATAGCTGAGTTCTTCCCAAACGTTGAGCAGTGTGTCTTCAGTAATTGTTGCAACAGCTGCTTCAATCCTGTTTCGTAATTCATGGAGGTCAGCTGGTAATGGAGGCACATACACACGATCCTTGATGAAACCCCAAAGGTAGAAATCGCATGGCGTTAGGTCGGGTGAACGTGGAGGCCACGCATAGCAAGCTCTGTCATTGGGTCCCTTGCGGCCAATCCAGCGGTCGGGTAAAGTTACGTTCAACCAACCGCGTACTTCGTTATGCCAGTGAGGTGGCGCGCCATCTTGCTGGAAAATGAAATTCTCTGGTTCATATTGTTCCAATTGAGGGAAGAGCCATTGCTCTAGTGTATCAAGGTAAGAAGTACCAGTAACAGTAGCTTCACCAAAAAAGAAAGGTCCGTAAACTTTCCGCCGGGATACGGCACAAAAAACATTGATTTTAGGGGAGTCTCGTTGCACTTGTACGACCTCATGAGGATTTTTTGAGCCCCATATCCGCACATTATGAGTGTTAACATGTCCACTGAGGTGAAAGGTCGATTCATCACTGAAAACAACATGATCTAGAAAATCTTCATCGTCATTTAACAGCATTACGTTAGCGAAGTTGGCACGTAAACCATGGTCTGCAGGCTTTAGAGCCTGTAACAACTGTAAACGATAAGGACGTAGTTGCAATCGTTTCCTTAAAACTTTCCAAACAGTCGACTTAGCAATTTCTAATTCACGACTAGCCTTCCGAACTGATTTCTTTGGGCTACGAGTGAACGACTCTCTCACTCGCTCAACATCCTCTTCGCTAACTCTTGGTCGTCCCGTGCTCTTCCCTTTACAAAGGCAGCCTGTATCTTCAAACTGATGAAACCATCTACGGATGTTATTGTCACTTGGAGGATCACACCCGAACTTAATGCGGAACGCACGTTGCACAGTAACTACAGATTCAGTCTTTGCAAACTGCAAAACACAAAACGCTTTCTGTTCACTAGTCGCCATCTTTGCTACTACCGCTTTCTAGCGGATCGCGGTGTAAACATTTCACGCGCATGCGCACTGGTGCTAACGAATAAAACTGTTTGAGTTGCTCTTTCATGTGACATATCATTTATAACTGTAAGTTTAATGTAATTAATATTATAAAGCGTTAAAACCCCGATATTCATTTATGGACACCCGGTATGTTAGTTATTGACTAAAAACAATGTTTATGATAAATTCTCTCTTCTATAAAAATATGGTTTAGTATAGTGATTGTGATAGTATAGAATAGTGTTGAAGGACGAGTGTTGTGAAAGAGCTACTTAACAGACCTAGTGCTTTGTTGTTGGATAAGACCAGCTGTCTCTATAGCTATGGCCACCATTCATAAAAGTGGTAAAAACAAGAACATCTGGGTCCATCAGATTTTATTAAATACTGAAAGATACAAAATTAATATTGAATAAACAAAATTAAGAATACAACCCGTTATACACTAATAGCCTGGTATAATATAAATTTACTTTTATTTGGCTCTATTTAAAAATATATTTATTAATACTACTATAATGCACTTCTGTAATGACGTTTAACTTGTAAATTTGATCGGTAAGTTAATTCAAAATCGTAGGCGTACCTCTAGATCTTATGACATACCGTAGACCACTACAACAATTACTGGAGCTTATTTTACACAGTCTGATTAATTGTTAGTTGCCTCGAATAAGAGAGACTAAGTTTATTACAATACTGTTTGAATTTTTGTAAAGAGATTATATTTTCCCAACAACATTTAATGTATTAACACTTAAATTCCTTTGTTTGGCTAAAGTAAAGACACAATATTGTAATACATTGTTAACGTTTTAGATTTCCGTAATGAATTAATGTAGTAACTAGGTAAATCTTGTACCTATACAAGTACCGTGCCTTAACTTATTAACTTATTTAATTTTTTACTAACAATATGATTCAGAATTATTTTAGTAATAATACAGAAATAATAAGAAGAACCAATACAGTAGGCTACTGTAACACAGAACCAACAATAGTGTTAACAACTGCACGACGGATATAATAGGCCTTTCAAATCAAAGAATCAAATATTATAGCCTATCTGTAATTATTCGAATAAAAAAAACAATTTATCGCCTACGAAAATAGATATTTCATAAACTGTAAAAGATCCAAATGTACTATCTTTTCACAAACAAACAAACAACTATTAAATAAAACTATAATATGTTTTCCATGATAATAATACTCATAATAACAATAATAAACACATTTCTCAATATACATTTATTCTACATCGACTACATTGCTCAAACTCCTAATTATTCGTAGGATACGATATTATGGTACCGATACGAACGTAGGTACTACACTTTCGGCAACACTCGCCAAACAATATTCGTGCTTGGCTCCCATTGAACGGCATGCGAGGCTTCTGATTGGGAGTTAGCGAGTTCCGCCGAGGGACCAAGTTACGTACTAGAACTGAGTTCGCTAACCAGGCTATAGATCGGGTTAACGGGTTCCAGAGTTAGCCAATTCCAAAACCTAACAAGTTAGCGAGTTCCGCTTATCGACCAAATTTGAAGATAGGGCATTTAACATGTAGTTGGCGAGTTCCAGAGTTATCCAATTCCGCAGACCCGCGTATGTGTGCCGATGACCCCCTTTGGACACCCCTGCTTACTGAGAAAAATAGGATAGCAAATAATAACCTAATATTGATTCCAAACCATGTCATACTTAAGTATAAGTATTCAGTAGGGGGGCCTACAGGTTAACTTAAGTGTAAGAAAGGGACATGTGGCCCTAACTTTACTGTCAAAATAAATAATTTTTCATTTCATTTCATTTCAGTATCTTGCTGAGCAAATCACTTAATTTACGCATACACCAGTCATTGAACAGACATTGCTCAGATAATTTATACTTAACAGTGCCAGATATAGTTTACATGCATTAACTTGAGCGGCCCCCGTCCCTTAAGTGGAACTCCCCGGCGATCAAAGGACATCATCATCATCATCGCCACTCACAATTATGACAAATTTGGAATTTTAGAAAATAAAAAAATCTATATTTGTTTTAGACAATTGTTTTTTGGACAAAACGCTGTGGCCCCCTTTTACTTGCAGCCCTATTTGGCTTAGCAGTAAATCCGGCACTGATTTTAAACCTACAAAAACATAATGTTAATAAAGTTTAATGATTAACGAAAAAGTATCATTGTTTCAGTGGTATTCTCCTGCTTTTTTATGACACAAAACCCTTTACTTTTAATAATAATTGTAATTTAAATATTTAAATATTTATTATTTAAATATATGCTTACTAAGAACAATAGTATGGCTGGTGTTATGAATATTCCCAAGAAACTGCCAACCACTGAAATGAATATTGCAGCAGCTTCACTGCCACCAACTGCCTTGGTTAGGATAACAGCCGATGAAACGGGGGGTGGCATACAACTCACAGTTGCCAGTCTGTGAAAAAGAAAAGAATGAGTGAAACACACTTATCAAGCAACTGGTTTTGATATTAGTCAGGTCGCGGAGGTGGCTTCTATGTGCGCCCAATGGATCTACTGCAATATAGCATTTAGTCCCAATTTTATAAATACCAACTTGTTTGATTTAGAATTTTTGTAATGTTTTCCTTACGGTTATTAAAAACTATAAAATATTTGTTAATTTATAATTTTTATTTTAACAATGCCTTTTAGTGCTCTTGGAAAATCATACTTAGGGCCTATAATAAATTATAAGCTCCACACAATGAATTCTGTAGAACGTAACAAATATTTCCAAAACATTTTTTATTGTTTAGAAATATATGATGTTTATTGCAATATATAACATAAAATCAAGATAATTCCTAAACATTGCAAGTGACCATCGCATGCACAAAATTGAGTTTATACGACTTGTAAACTGAATACATTTAAATATTAATAATCATTGGAGCCATTTATAAGAGTTGGTCTTATTTTATTCTACTTAGTTTGTTGGGTTGATTCTCCTTAAAAGTAAGTTTTTTTTAATTAAAAACCTGGAGATATTGTGGTTTTTTATCGTAGCCTGCATAACAAATTAGGTATCCATCCATGTCTACTGATAAACCAAGACAGTTGAATGCATCTAGTCTGCTCAGAAGCTTTAGTCCATCACAAGGCTAACTATCCTATTCACACATTTCATCATAGTAGGCCTACAGGGTGTAGTGATTTAGAACAACCTTTCCAAATCTGACTTAACTTTTATTTAACCTGATATAACTCTAGCATAATTTACCAGACACACTAGCTCATTGTTAACCTCTTGCTAAAATATTTAGAAGATATGTGTGTAAGCGTAATACCGGTACTGTTATTTAATGTTAAGTAGGCTACTCACCCTTTCAATATCCACTCGTTGACACCAAAAACTCTCCGTAAAATACCATTGACAAATAGGACTAGAGTTGGAATGAATATAAAAGTAAATGTTAGAATAAAAATATGAACTTTCACTTTGGTGGCAGCAAAGAAAAGATCATTAAAACTTAAAGTCATTCCACTGATAAAAAATATCAAAGCAATAGCTCCATATTTCACTGTCCATTCTGGTTTCAGTGGTCCTGAAACGAGAATATTAATTATTAAAACAGGATTTATTAGGGTTAAGAACCATGTAATGTTCTATTGCTATTGCAATATCTACCAAATACTTCTAGGACAGATATAAGAGAAATAAGACAAATAACAACAACTAAGTTTTTATAGTAATACATATATTGTATTACTATAAATATATGATTGTTAAAATCATTTAAATATTAATAGAAACATAATTTTTCCATTCAGTTTATTCACAATCTATGTATTCAGTTAACTAATACTTCATGTTCCTATGGCTTCATTTACTCTCATTGTACGTTATTTATTCGTATACTTTGTTATATTGATGTAGGTACTTTGACTATTAATTAATAAATGTAGTACCGGTACCGTACCTAGTAATATGCATTCATTAGGGATTTTAATCATCTTCTCATTTGTTATCTATTGTGGTCCTGGTCCCAATGGACACAGTAATTAGAGATCACTGTACTTGATCTAAAAGGAATGTAAAGCAATAACACAAATTGAAATAATAAAACATTTCTAATGCTTGGTAACCACCAAAGCCTTGGGCAAGACAGAGTCTACGCTTATTCGTGTGCGCAGAATCCTGCCTCGAACATGCGTAATCGACGAACTACGATATAGGTACAACTTTAAATAATTATATTAAACGTGACTGGTAATGAAATAGAGTGTTATTGTGTTGCTCTACACCTTCCAGTGTTCGTATAGTCTCGGGATTCCTAATATCGGCTATCGCCAGATATTGTTCGTGGGGAATCGTGTACTAAATGTTTCGGTGGTTGGAGTACGAATGACAACCCGGGGCGCTTCTTGAGCGGTTCTTTCCTACCGCCCCTGGCGTTCAAATTCATATATATATGTGTCCGTTGTACCGATTCGTCGTATAAAACAACGAATTATCGTGTAGCAGACGCAACAAATAGTCAGCTGATCAGATACCCACAATTCTATCTAACCACACAAGTGGAAGGGGTAAGAACCCAGCCGCCAGCAACGAGTCTGTCTGTCTGTCCCGTGCCTTCCTTGTAGCTAGTCGGTAAAGTTTCGGATCGTGCAAATTAAATTCATTTCGCGGTGTTGGTCGGACAATCTTTATTTTCTAAAAATCGTTTAGCCTATATCCCGAAGGGATATAATTGCAACGCGAGTGGAAAATAGAAACAGTTTTTTTGCAAAACAAGTGTTAAAAGTTCGTTTTTACCGATCAACACAATCCGCCATTTGAAAATTTCACGTTCGTCACACGAGTTCAAATCGATCGCGTTTTTATCGGAAAACCGTCTAGTTACAATTCCCCATCCCTATCCCTGTATTGTTGTCATTGTTGTTAATTGTAATTGTGTTTTGTGTTATGTGTCATCGTTGTGATCTCCTGGCTGGGTCAAAAATGCTCCGAGGTGAAATGAGATGTCGGTTTGTCCTTGCGGCCGTCGCGGATAATTTTTTTCTGCTAGGGGGCATTTTGTACCGATTCGTCGGTACAAAATCGAATCGGTACACCGTTAACACGATAACTCTAGCAAAAATGATCCGATTTTGATGAATTTGGTATAAACGTGTAAACCTTACATTTATTCGAACAAATTCGCGAACCAGCTTGATCGGACCATGGGAACAGGGGTTTATGGGGGGTTTTATGGGGTAACAATTTTTTTTCTCATTTTTGGCCCTAAAAACATAAAATTTAGCAATTTCTTTCCAAATAATCTTGTAGAGCTTAAAAAAAACAAATAATTTAGCATATATTGAAGCGTTATTATGCGCCTAATGGCTACGGAGAAAATTAAAAAAATGTAAATTTCAAATTCCCTTGTTATTCTTATGGAAAATAGTAAACTGTTGTTGTTTGCTTGTAGGCTATTTTTATGTACCGGTATAAACATACTTTGATCAAATCTGGAAAATCCAATTATTTCTTACTGAACTATTAACATTTTACAAAAACACTTTTATACCCTCCCCGTTGCAGCAAACCTAGAGTACTCGTTAAACTAAATGCTATTTAAATAGGGAATAAATGTCATATTATTAACCCTAGACTGGCAGTCATTTTATTCACCAGTGAATAAAATATTATATTATATACCATACCATCTGACAAATTTTTTTCGTCATGTAGGAAATAATAGAATGCATCAACAGAAAATAAAATGATTCTGTAGGCTACAATAGGAAATAAAAGATCTTTTATCCAATAAGATCTTTCAGCCGATAATCGACCAGCGCCACTGAAAACTCGTGTTTTAGTGGTCAAAAATCGACCAGCGCCAGATAGAGTGATTAAGGAGACATTTTAGTGTAAATCCAATTAGGCAAATGGAAATTTGCTTAGTCCGCAGGTTTGCTGTGACGGGGATATTTAAATCATCACTTCTTTGCTGTTTGATCTAGCAATCTTGCAACTTAGGCTGTTATAGAGGGGGCCCAATAAGCTAGAGCACAGAAAACATACTACTATAACCCAGAATGCCAACCGCATGGTAAAAAGCGTTAAGTACTTTGAGAGAGCTGAGTGCATAGCAAAGCTGGTGGCGCTGCCTACGAATTGACAGGCAAAGCTCTCTCAAAGTACTTAACACTTTTTACCATGCTATTATCTAGCTCAGTGGTAAACTTAGACTGGTTGAGCCAAAGCGGAGAGCGGCAGGGGCAAAGAGAGTCAAATTACGGTCATTAAACAAATGTGTGGTTAAGATAGTTTTTCCTCAAATAAGTTAAGTTAGGTACAATAAATAGACTGCTTGTACGATAATTTACGCTAATCAATCTGGCAACACTGACAAGGTTCCTTGAAAAGTTCTTGAAATCTTACCTCCAGTGGCACCAATGGAAGGGACAATATCAGCCAAAACTATGGAAAAAAGTAGCCCAAACAAGAACCAATATTTCTTCAACAGATCAACAAATTTGGGCTTAGCCATCAAAGACTGCACTTATACTATCTGAAACAAAATTTGGGAGCTATGATTAGCCTGTTGAATATTTGTTTATTAATCAATTTGTAATGTGGTGCATCAGGATTTAGGTTATACAACTACTGAAGATAGCATTATAAATTTAGTCAGATAAAAAGATGTCATACCCATGCCTACCATTTAAACTTCACCAGGTTAGTTGTCCTTAGATTCGTTGACATAGCAGCTGAACAACCTTCAATTAAATAAATTAATCACGCTTCGCTTTCTTTTTGTTTATTGTTATCGTAGAACAGCTAGATTAGCTTTAGCTTTAGCTAGCTAGAAGGACTCGACTAGGTAGGTAGGAACAGAAACTTGGATTAGGATAGGACTGGAGCTGGAGCACTGGTGGACTGTTTTGTTTTGTTTTCTTTTTCTTTTGTTTGTAGATTTAGGTAGGAAATTATTAAAATCTTAGTTGAGAACGAGGGCAATACTCTTAACCATGAAGCTGCGTAGTTTACTTTTTCAAACTCACCCTTTAGGTTTTTTTATTGGTAACCTTTTAGTCCCATAAAGTCTAAAAAAAACTCCCCCATATAAATGCTTTAAAACAAAAGAATCAAGAATTTTTATTTCCACAATATGCAGGGTTACATTACTGGAAACGTCAATACAACTAAAGCTAAAATAAAAACTAAAATAAGAGAATAGTACAAGGTAATGTAAAATAAATTCCTGAAACTCTCCATGCAGTGAAAAAGAAAATAGAACACAACACTCGGTTAAAATCTAAGAAAAAACTACTTACATATTCCTCTTTCAGATACAATTTTTTTTTTAGTTTGTACAAAGCGTTTGCCAAAAGGAGCCCCTCAACCCCCTTTCTGAAATTTTAGTCTGGCAGGTTCCGAGCTACAAAAGGAAGTTTATTTAAAAACTTATAACTAAGGATATCATTCGACTTCTGAACTTTACTTCCTAACATGTGGTAAATTGAGAAAATCTTTCCTACGTGTATTATAGGGATGGATGTCGCCTATAAAGATGTAAGCCTAGAAGTTTGACAGATTTCACCCTATGTTCTAAGTTTCTTAGGCTAATGATTATTGACTTAGTCTTTGTTTCATGTAGAAAAAGTGATTTGCTCGGAACGAGGCCGATGCCCCCTCATGGTAGTCTATTGAACATCTTCAAGAGATTTATTACGGGTTAATAAACTAATTAATCTCTTTAATGTCTCTCTTGAATCTTAATCTTGAGTCAGGTGGGGGAAACAGTCTTTTTTGTTGAGTCTGCATAGTACGGGAGGTTTAATCTGATTCCATGTCGAAGATTCAGGCCATGCATCTCCACTCTTGTACAAAAGGTGCTTATGTTTGTCTTGACGTGTAATAGGTTTATGAAAATATAATTGCTGTACGCTGTGATGATTCCCAGTTGCCGAAAGATTGGCCTACAGTGGTCTAGATAGTCGGCTGACGAGACTATCCTAACAGCCTTTTTCTGAAGAAGCAGGATGGCATCACAACTAGACACCAGGCCCCTATATGGCCCCACATGACCTTCTATACAGTGGCGTCATTTCACTAAATCCTTGGGGGGGGGCAAACACTGGGGGGTACGGAATACCCCCCAGCAAACGGTGGGGGGGGGGTCCGGGGGTCCTCTCCCGGAAAATGTTGTAGTTTTGAAACAAAAAAGAGAGGTTTAAGCCTATTTTAATTGTCAAAAGGACTTCGAATGAAAACAAAATTATGAGTAAAATTTATTTAAATTCAGGCAGAAAATTAATGAAACCAACAATTATTGACAACAGACAGAAACATAATAATATTTTGGCAAGTTAGTCATCTAGTGAAACGTGATCAATAGTTTCATGTCCATGGTGTATTAATATTATTTTTGTTATTAGATTTATGACCAAATTCTCTTGTACAATATTTAGACCTATAGCAATGAATACGGTTGTATTCATAGCCTATATAGTTTATAAAAGTTTAATTTGGTTTTTAAATAAAACACAAGTATTTAATTACCTAAAGCAATTAAAATTTTATTATCAATTAAATAATTTGACACAATTAATTTGAATGTGCTACTGAGACACTAAAAAATGATATTTTTGTCTCAAATTACTATAGGAGAATGGGCAAGATTTATGTCTACCGTGCATTTTAGGATTTTGACAGGAGAAAATATTTGTATATTAGCTAATACAATATATTTTTTCTCTAGCCCACGAACCAGGGGGCAACCAACCCCCAAATGACGCCCATGCTTCTATATAGTATAGTTCACTGGGCAGAACAATAAAATTGGCTTCCGCTTTTCCATTAGGATGAGAAATCGACTAAGGTGTATTTTTAATCTATAATCTATAGTATTACATACTTAACTAATAATACTGCACTAAAAACACATTTTAATACCTTCCCTGTAGCAGAAAACCTAAGTACTCATTTAACCTAAATTAAATTATATAAAAAAAATGGAATTAATCAGACATGTTAAAGGGAAATACTTTATTGAAAAGCAAATCAGGGAAATGGAAATGCGTTTGGTAGGTTTGCTACGGCAGGGATATTTATAGTCGTTATAGTATCTATTATTCTAAACCCTGTGGAAAAACTAATTATCGGCGCTTATTATTAGATATACGTCATTATCTGAAATTTTTAGGTGTTATGGTATTAGATACTATAAGAAGATTCTAGTTTAAAAGCTATGCTGCAAGAAATGTATATAGCAAATATATAGCCTTATTTTTGTACTCTATGGACGTTTATTTGTTGTTCTTGTTCATTTAGCTATTGCTTTTTTTACTGTTTTTCAGGGGGGTTTAGACTTTTTTCAGTTTTTTCCTACTTTACTTTTTTTTTATTGCTATTGCTCCACTGCACTAAAAACACATTTTAATACCTTCCCTGTAGCAGAAAACCTAAGTACTCATTTAACCTAAATTAAATTATATAAAAAAATGGAATTAATCAGACATGTTAAAGGGAAATATTTTATTAAAAAGCAAATCAGGGAAATGGAAATGCGTTTGGTAGGTTTGCTACGGCAGGGATATTTATAGTCGTTATAGTATCTATTATTCTAAACCCTGTGGAAAAACTAATTATCGGCGCTTATTATTAGATATACGTCATTATCTGAAATTTTTAGGTGTTATGGTATTAGATACTATAAGAAGATTCTAGTTTAAAAGCTATGCTGCAAGAAATGTATATAGCAAATATATAGCCTTATTTTTGTACTCTATGGACGTTTATATGTTGTTCTTGTTCATTTAGCTATTGCTTTTTTTACTGTTTTTCAGGGGGGTTTAGACTTTTTTCAGTTTTTTCCTACTTTACTTTTTTTTTATTGCTATTGCTGTATTTTGGGAGGTTGTAGCGTAGCAGCTATAGTTTTTGTTTTTAGTTCAACTTTGTTATTATGTTTATTATTGTTGTATTTTGAACATAAAATTAGGCTAAATCGGGGTTTGAACACGATTTAATTCGTATATTGTATCTGCATACAACTAAACCTAAATTTCTCATATTCAAGTACAAAGGAATGATGGCTATGTTTATTTTCATCAACGAGCTTAGGCCCATACCTTGGAAGATTTTACAAATCTGTTTCAAAATATAATTGGTTGATTTTATAGATAAACTATCGACACATAATGGACGATTTCCTATTTTGCAGTAGGTCCTAACTTAAAGAATAACAGTACACTGTAATACAAGAGAAAATGACAGTAACATTTAATGTATGTCTTGTGTTCATCATGGCCTTTGCCTTTTCAAGTTGTCAAGAACATGTTGGCTACGATTCAACCAGTTATAAAATGATCCATGGTGCATCAGGATCAATGGACTCCAAATCCAATTCTACAGGAAAAAGCAGTAGCAACTCTATACTACTTAAATTGGCCAGAAAGTTTGCAACCCGTTTGAAGGATTTGGCAGATGAAGAGTTGGGTGTTAGGATCATCAAGGTAGGCTTATAGTAGTTTATTGTAATGAAGGGAGGTTTCTAACTTAATGCACGAAGTTGTCCTACATTATCTTAGGTTACTTGAATGCAGTTGAGAGTTGATTAGGCCTACCTACCTATTCAAAACTAGGCCTAACTTATTAGGCCTAGGGATTGACACGTTCAGTGCGGTTGCGCGATGGCCAGCCGCGGCTGGTGGCGGGAACAGCTAATGTGCTATGTGGTTGAACATAAAACATGCGGTGAATGTGGTGTGCGAAAACATTAAAATTTTGTTTTCTTCATAAGTTACTGAGAGTCGTACCCTATTGTAGCATGTACCGTACTGCGTTACAGTCGTGAACGTAGGCTAGTATTATTCTAACTCAAAAGATAGCAGCTTTAAACAAAACTCCTTAAAGGCCCTCAATATTGCCAAATGGAGGGAAAAGAATTGTCGGATCCAAAAAGAATTATAATGGATTGAATGATAAAACTAGCACAATAAGCACCACTCAAAACAAAATCTCACGGCAATGGCTTTGAACCTCTCACTATCAGCTTTAAAGATGGAGGGCTACTTACGTAGTTTAACTTAGGCCGCCGGGCACGCCAGTCACGCACTAGGTACGTTAAATAACGTAGGCCGCACTCAACGTGTTAAGGGGGTTCGGTTAAAAGATTTTTAGGATAGTGGTCCATTGATGGGTTTTTTTGTGTAAAAATAAGGCAAAATTAAGGGTTTGCCGACTAACTTTGCCAAATTTTTACACAAAAACGTTATATTTCAGTTACTTTTTGTCCGATCTTTTTTATTTTGGTAATGTTTGATAGGGAATTAAAATTTCTAAGAAAAAGTATTCTAGAATTTTTTTCATAGAACCAACTTAGCTGTTTTTGAGCTATTTAAGTTAGAAAAATTCAAATGGCCGCCATTTTGAAATTTACAATTGGAACAACTTTATTAGGCCTACTTTTTTCTATTATAGGTCTTGTGTATTTTAACATGGTCACCAAATTTTATAATCATCGAACAAAAAACTTCACAGATAGGTAGGCCTACCTAAAAATATTTTTGTATAAAAAAACAAAATGGCGGAGAACTGGGTAAAAATATGCATTTTCAGACATACGTTCAGATCAACTTTTTTCTTCCTTTTAGTATGAGGATTCATTTCCCAAAGTTCTGAAACGTTTTTTATGGACACTCTGTATAATTAAACTCTAACAATCAACATAATTCAACTGAAGAGCTAGATCGCTAGATCACTTACACTTTCAAACTCGCAGGTGACGAATCATCAACATAGGACAGGTTCAGGGTAGCCAACATACGTCCAATAAGGAACAACATTTCTTGCAAACGAAATTCCAACAAACTAGGCCTATACCACCAATTGATTATTGATATCTTAAAATAATGCGTTTTTAGCCTAAGATTTTTAATCAAAGTTAAATGCAAGTTGAAGAAACATCAAGTTTAGCCTATTTGTCAAAGTCAAAGAAATTTCAATCTTATGGATTTTCGCAAATATTTAAATTTTATTTTGTTTAAAAATATATTTTTCTTGTATCTCTGACTTCCCAACTGTCCCAACTCGTGGCAAGGAAATTCCCAACTTTTCTCTTTATCAGATTGTGGGTTGGGAAGCCCCCCCCCCCCTACACTATGGTGACGTCCCTGCTTATTCAGCATAATTTTGGACAACATCTGATACACTTGCATTTGGAATCCACCAATAGCTCATTCTCTAAATATTTCTGTCAAAAAGTCCGATGTTTGACATCGGGTTAAACATCGATTGTCAATAGGACTACTCCCCTACATCTATGCAAAGAATGAATATAATCCAAAAATGTTTTGGTTATTTTCCATTGGTCCACTTCTAGGCTACTGCACTATTGTTATTGTAGGCCTATTGATCCAACATAATTTTAATGTCATCACTATTAATAGATTAATATATAACTTACCTATGCAAAAACAGGCCATTTGTAAACAAAAGGCATCCAACCTATAAGATTATGTACTGGTCCTAAGACCTCAAAATGGTATTGGAGCTTGACGAGACCCTCGATTGTTAGAGATCCTAAGAATCTATTTTAACCTAAACTAGCCTAACTCAAAATTTATTGTATTAATGGAATTAAAGTAGGTGTAGTCAAAAATATATTGGTGGTCTATTTAGACAAAAGAACTTTATTTAAGAACATTTTTTTAAAGAATATCGAACAATTTCTAAAAAATTAAATTATTGACATTTACAGTAGACCCCCTTAAACGAGACCTTGTACTAACCAATGATCGCATTATCTGTCCTCGCTCATAAAATATTACAGTTTACACGCAACATTCTAGGAATCGCAGCATTTCCGCTCCCACGCTCGGCGTTGGGAACAATACGCTAGACTGCAGGATGTTACAGTACAGTATTTAAATAAACATCCTGTCTCTTAACAAAATGATTGCTTGTATCTTTCATTTTGACAAAGTGCATTAGTGAATGTTAGTGTGTGTTACAATAGATTTGGAATTCAATTAATATTACTAACGAAGAGGTTTCATTGACTCTTGCCTACAACTGTAATTTATTCCACTTAATACAATGATTTTACCCTGTTTTGGGTTTATTTGTAACTTTTCTGTCACCAATACTTAAGGGTCTCAGCCATGATCTGACAGGGTTTCTCCTCTCCCTCCTGGATGCTTGAATAAGTAGGATTTCTTAGGGTTGTTATATTCAAGATAAGTAACACAAACAATGTGTGTGTTTAACATTTTATACCAAATGCCGGAATGTTTTTTTGTCTCGCCCACTTGGCATCCACGGTGTTTTTGTTGTTGTTATTTCCCCCTCTTTTCTCCACTTTGTTATTCACACTTCAAGTTTTCCACTTTGTGTAACCAGTGAAAAACTGTGTTTCGTGTTTAACCTTTCCAGTTAACTAATTATTGAAGAAGAATTACAGTAGACTCCCTCTTATCCGGACTTCTCGGGACCGAGGCCAGTCCAGATAACGGTTTTTCCAGTTGAACCGACATCCCCAAAGGCTCGTTAAAACGGAATGTTTCAATGCATATTGTATACTGTATTTGACTTAAATTTAGAAGAGCGTTGTATTTAGACGTGTGATACCTAGTCTCAAATCTTTCGCACGAGAACAGTCGTTCCAGTATTGCCCACTTCCTGCCGATCTAGTCTGGTTAAACCGATGTGCTGATAAAAATTGTCCGGTTCAAGAGATGTAATTTCTGCCAAGTGTAGTCCGGCTAAACCGATGTCCGGTTAAAAGGTGTCCGGATAAGAGGGAGTCTACTGTATAGAAATTATAGGTACTGTATGTTGATTACCAAAACAGAAAAAATACCTTTGTATATTTATCGAGAAATTACTTATTACCATCCTGTTTTTTTTATAACTTTAATAAAAGTGTATAATTATTTGATAACAGTAATTTACGTTATTGAATAGCTGGTCGATTCAATTTATGCAAACTGATTCCTCTACAATTAATGAAGGCATAGGCCTAAGTCTGGCCTTAATTGACACTAAAAACTCTTTTTAAAATAATTTCAGGTTCTCATGCTCCTATTACATTTCAATGATTTTTCAGGATGTTGTCGACTCATTAGAATACAGTACAAGCAACAACGAAGATGGAGAAATTACCAAAATGGTAAGCCATCCTACCATAAAAAATTATTTACTTTGCTTCAAGATTAAGGAGATTGGGTGCTGGTCCCCACGTTTGGAGCACTTGCAGTAGGCCTACTTTTTAACACATTTGATTTAACTTACTCTCTTTTATAAAGCAGCTGTGTATAATGAAATGAATTCTCTGTCAGTATTATAATTTTGATTTGATAATATTGTAAAAACACAATTATTGAATATTGGGTAGTAAGAGATTTGTTTGAAAAGATAACTGCTTATTTAAGTCAAAGAGGTTTGTTTTATTAAATGACACTATCTTATGTTCTTGGATATATAAAATATCTAATAAAAATAATATTGCTTTTAAACTGCAATCTAGACATTGGATAAGCCATAATATAATTTTTTTCTAGCTGAGCAACAGACTGGAAGCAAAATTAAATGAAAACTTAAGGGTGCTCAATCGAACTGTATCAGCCATTCAAGGTTTTAAACTGCACTCAAAGAAATGTTGTTATGTTAGCGTGCCTTGTCTCTACATATGTGAGAATGGGTAAGTTTGGTTAAATTAAATTAATTTGGCTAGAATTATTTAATTTAGCTAACAGGTGAAATCTAACAATTACTTGTTAAGCAAACTAAGAATTAAACTCTTGCTGAATAGCAGAGATAAACCCTCAAATTTACTGAATACACGTGTCTTGTACAGTGGTGCATTCGAAAGTTTCAATTTTTATTTCAAACCCTTTATTATCATAATATACTTATCTATTTAATTGTTTTTAATATTTCAAATTGTTTACTAAAACTTTCTTTAATACTTTCGTATTAAATGGTAACCATACAAAGTAGGTATTTTAAGCCAAGTGTATATGGAGATGAGTGTAGCATGATCCCCTGGTGTTAGAATTATCCAAGATCCACTGTGGTTAGTCCAGTTATGGGTTTTCTTCCAATCTACTAGTCACATGTAGGCCCTAACAGTCTTTTTCCAATTAATTTAAAACATTCAACTAGGTTTAAGATGTTGTAATCTACTACCTAAACTTACTAATTCATTACAATTTTCAGGTCATTTGAAGAATCTTACAGCAATGCCTCATTGGACTTCAGTAACCTTCCTTTTTCCATTTTAAATCTTACAGAAGGTATGTCTTAGATTTTGTTCAAGTTGTATACAATTACATTTACTACATGGATTTTGTTTTCAGTTATAACTAATATTTTTGTTTTAGTTTGTAGTTCCACTTTTTTAGCGAATTTCCCTATAGGAAAGTAGCTATTACCGTAGGTGGCATGGTAAGAACTAGGTCCGGGACCGATTTACTTTTTCATTTTGATGTCCCCAGAGGCCAAAAACACCATTCGTTCAAATTTTTATATATGTGTATATATATATATATATATATATATATATATATATATGTGTGTGTGTGTCCGTGAACGCGATAACTTGAGTAATTTTTGTCCGATTTTGATGAAATTTGGTTTAAAGGTGTAAAGCGGGATAAACTTGAATGAGTTTGCAAACCAGCATGATCGGACCATGGGAACACGGTTTTACGGGGGGTTTTATGGGGTAAAAATTGGTTTTTCTCACTTTTGACCCTCAAAACACAAAATTTCCCAATTTCTCTTTAGACCTTTTTAAAGAGCTTAAAAAACAAATAATTTAGTATATAAAAGTATTTTTGTTCGGTTATTGGTAACGGAGAAAATTAAAAAAAATTGTAAATTTAAAATTCCCATGTTATTCTTATGGAGAATATTGTAAAATGTTGTAGTTTGCTTGTTTATGGATATATTTTGATCAAACTTGGCAAATTAATTTATTTTACACTAAGCTATTAATATTTGACTAAAAAACACACTTTATTAGTTTCCTTGTAGCAGCAAACCTAGGTACTCGTTAAACCTTAATGTTATTTAAATATATTTAATGAAAATCAATTTAGACAAATCGAAATTCGCTTAGTCGGCAGGTTTGCTGCGGCGGGGGTATTTAAAATTCGTACAGACCTTTTATTTATATATATATTTTTAAAAGTTAAAAAGCCAGCCCAATAAAAAGTGTAGCCTCTTGTTGTTTCTATGAAAAGTACTTTATTAGAAAAATGAAAACAAAATAAAATCAATGAATTTTTACTGTCACACCGATTGTTAAAACAGCATTCTATCTTTCTATTATTTTGATGAGTATTATTCAAATGTTTTCATTTATTTAACCGAAAACAAATTTTTTTCAGAATATTGACAATGGTAGGCCTACAATACAATTGTTGAATCTGGTATGGGGTGAGGATGTCTAAATGAATACTCGGGCATGAACTAACGGTTCGCTTATTATCGGATTTTTAAGAATAATAAAGCACAAACACACTGATATAAATATCACAAACATACTGATATAACAGAGAAATCAAATCCCCATCAACTAATTAATACGTTAGAGGGTTAATCAAGGATTGGGCCATTTATGCAAGTTCAAAGCCTATCACCACATACCTGCTATTAGTAACAGCGGGAGAGACATCTCCATGATGTTATCTGAAGCTTCTCTGACTCTAGACTCGGCGGTTTGCAAAAACCACCTTATCTATCCTCAGAGTGGCTGGAGAGCTATGCCGTTAAATCTTGTTTCCAGAATTATCTCGAACCTTAAATGGTTCTGGGATAATCTTGCAATCCTCAAAATATAAAACTGTTACTTTAACTTTTTGCTGAACTCCCTTCCTAAAATATAAAACTAGGGTATTGCCTTACACAACACAATGAATGGTGAATAGATAACATTAGTGAAATTGACTGACTTGTTATTCTAGCTACTATTTACACAGCACAGTTACACAATATAGGCCCGTTGTCCAAGAACGCGTCTGTTGCGTCTGACGCTGAGTAATAGACGCTAGCGATGGACGCTCAGTGACTGCTAAGCATTGATTTCAATGGGCCCGTTGTCCAAGGGAGCGTCTCTAGTGTCTGACGCTTGAGACGCTGAGCGTCTGACGCGGGGCACTGCTCCGGGAGCAGACGGGATCGCTGACGGCCAGCGTCTATTGCGTCTATTGCATTGTTGTTTCTGTGTTCTCCCGTATACTCCATAATATACAGTATCTTAATGTAATGGCTATAGTCAAAGAAATATAGAATATGACCTAAAAAGATTGCAAGATAATGTTTTAGGGTTTTATTTTGTAGTGTTGAGTCTGCTGATTGATATACTAAAGGTTGCCAAAAATCGGTCCATGAGAAACCCCCTAAAATCATTATAAAAAATTGTGGCTTTTCCCAACATTGGAAAAATAATAAAAAATGATTCCACTTGCATCTTTTATGCACATTTTCGAGATGTTGACTTAAGATCACCACCAGTATTTATTGGGTGGTTAGTACTTCATTTCGATAGGAAACACGTTTATGGCCACCATCTTGGATCCGCCATATTGGATATACATATTGTTTTTATGTAATGATAGTTTTGTGACACATAATTTACAAAACTAGATTTTCATGCAAATTTTAATGCGGGAATCCGTTTTTATTTATTTTTTGTTTTAAAGAAATTCAAACGAAAACTCTTCCCCATACATTTCTTATAGACGTTTCGTACTTTAATCATTTTTTTAAATATCTCCAGTTCTTATTAACGTTTGCAGTTCGTTTCAACCTTAAAATATTCAGTAATGTAAGGGCTTCCATTTGAGTTAGAGACCCGCTACGAACAAAAACACAAAATTAAATCAAAATTAAATTAAAGTTATAGTCTAAAATAGTTCACCAAAGTATTGACTTTAATTTTAGCTATGGATTACATATTGGGAGTTATTTAGAATAGGAGATATCTGTATTTAAGTAAAGAAAAATTTCAAAATAATAATAAATTAGTGTTAAATTAAATTATTACAACTTAAACTTTAAAGGATTTAACGGAACTTAAACTGTTGCCATTAAAAGTAAAAAAAAATCAATTAATGCACTCTTGTCTGCATTAAAGTGGTTTTTGATAGGTATTCTAAAATATCCTTCCTCACTTCTCTTTTTGAAAACACTGTGGGTACACAATCGAGGTTCACTAAAGGTCCAGAATTTCCTCGTTTTCTATATCTTCGATGAATAGGATCTTCAACACTTGGCTCTTAACGCTAATAGTGAGAGCAAAATAAATTTTTACACAGTCAGCAACCAACTGTTGAACTGAATAGACGCGTTCTTGGACAACAGGCCTCCAAGCGATCGACGCTCAGCGATCATCGCTCTGCGTCAGACGCAACAGACGCGCCTTGGACAATGCAGCTTATGACATCAAATAGGTACATTGAATCAACTAGAGAATATATAAAGATTAATACTTTACGAACACGAATGGACTAGTTTCACAAAGATAAAGTGAACAAGACGTTGCAGCAGTGAATGGAACTGACAGTGACTTAGTAGCTATTGTATGACAGTTTTGAAGTCACACAAATAGAAATCTGGCATCTTTCTTGAATCTTGAAGCCCCAATGGAGAAGATATCAACTTCCAGTGGAAGGATGCTTTGGGCTTCAATTGACACCAACACATGTATTGTAATCTTAAGAGCTTAAACGTTATTTTATTTTAGCCCTAGTAAGGCAGTGAGTTTTGATTAAGTCGAAAGGTAATGTGTGGCTTATGTCTAGGGGAGCGAGCTGGTGTAGTAGTTAGAGCGCGGGACTTCAGTCCCTGAGGTCCCGGGTTCAAATCCCGCCAAGTCACCAATGGATTTTGTCTAAGGAATAATGCTGCAACCCCTAGGTATAGCCTGAAGTAATGTGAAAAACAATCCCAGGCTCGTGCCTAGCATCCTACGACAAAAAAAATGGTAATGTGTTATGTTACAGTGTTTGCTGAGGCAGGAGCTGGATCTAGAAGTGTGAAATACTTCATATCCCAGCTAGAACCTGAAGGTGTAACTCATGTGTACAGTGATAACCTGGTCAGAGACAAGTGTTCCACCATGGATGATCCCCACTTTCAGTCAGTACAACTTACCAGTCATCACTTACTGCTTAGTAACCTATTAACATGCTTCACTACAGAGTTTCTTACTTTGCAACACTTACTTTGTAACAGCTATTGCTGTGGTATTGACATGTTAAGTCATCATTTTGATTGGGCAAGAATGGGCTCATATATGTTAGTTTGATAGAAAACATTGAATAATGAGTCACAGTGTTAGTTCCTCAAATTTATTTTATTTAAAGTAGTATAAGTCTTCTTTAACTCTATAAATAGGGTTAGTAAAAAGTCTGGAGTCCCCCTGTTAATTTTTTAACGGCCCATACTGGAAAAACTAAACTTGGCACACCTTTATGGCATGTTATGAATTACTTTTTAAGCATAATCGCAACTTGGTGTACATCCCCAAAATGGGGGATTTTGGGGGAAACTCAAAGATTTTAAATGGTAAGACCTATCGAGCGACCCCTCATTTTGAAAGTCCTGGTAAAAAGAAACTAACAACGCAAACTAGAGGTCTCTATCTCAATCCAGTACAAAATGACAGCTGATTGAAATCTTTAGAAATCAGAATTAACTTGCAATTTTATATTTAATTGGCTGCCAAATTTACTGTGTTAACATAGGAACTCTAGTTTGCATTTTTAGTTTTCTTTTATCACGACCTTCAAAATGAGGGGTCATTCAATGTGGCTTAACTTTCAAAATTTTTTAGTTTTTGGGAACCAATTAGCAATTAGGCTCAAAAACTACTTCATAACATGCCATAAAGATGTGTATCGTTTAGTTTTCCTAGTGTAAGCCGTTACAAAATGTTCAGGGGGTCTCCAGACTTGGAAAGCTGTAAGTTAAATTTAACTTCTAAGAATTTCAATTGGCTGCCACTTGTTACTGGAGTGAGATAGAGACGTCTAGTTTGCGTTGTTGTTTTTCTTTTACTAGGACCTCCAAAATGAGGGGTCACTCGATGGGTCTTACCATATGACATTTTTGAGTTTACCTCAAAATCCCCAATTTTGGGAATGTACACCAAGTGGCAGTTATGCCCAAAAAGTACTTCATAACATGCCATAAACATGTGCCGAGTTTAGTTTTCCTAGTATGGGCCATTAAAAAATTAACAGGGGATCTCCAGACTTTTTACTAACCCTGTATAGTGTTTTTGTAGATTGATGGATTGTTTCTTTGATTAGACCTTAAAAATGTATTAATTCTCTGTGTTATTGATTTCAGTTTTAGTTTATGATTATCTCTTGTTTTCAGGAGGGTGTTTTTGAAGACAGTCTTGACCAAACCAAAACACATGGTTCTACTTATTGACAATGGAGGTTCACTTAGTGAAAACCAGTTTACAATCGCAAAATCTTTAGGTAAAATACATTTAGACTGGAAATATTCCCTTGTTTGTTAAATGCTCCGATATTTGATTGTTAACACATTTTTCTGTTGTGCCTGTGTTGGCCTGTTAATCTCAGGATTTCAATCTGCTGTTAGCAGTGCTTGAAGTTGGACTTATAATATAAAATTAAATCTCAGCCACTAACAGAGTGTCCATACTGTTCTGCTCTGTGTTTGTAAGTTTCTAGACGTAGTCCAACAAAACAGTGTTAGAAAGCAGTGAGGGCCATAGATAAGTTAAAATCAGTTCTTAGTAGTGCCTATTGCCAAATGTAACGGCAGGAATCTGACAAGAACATAGAATAAAGCCTCTGTTAAAATTAACTCATGTTCTTCAAAGACATTTGTACCCGGGTATTGGAAATTATGACAATCTCATGGTCTAAAACTTATGCATATGTAAGAGAGAATGAAAAATTCGGAATTTGAAAAAGAGTCAAAATATTTCTGAATGCTTTTATAAAAACAAATATTTCTTACTGTTACTTGTTGGCAGCATTCAAATCTAAAATGCTGGCCGAAGTTAGTAAACATGTCAAACGTGTAATTTATACCTTTAACCATCTTCATCAAGAATGTTCACATGTGAGGATAAATTATTAACCGAATAGCTTTCCACATGTTCCATCAATGTGGCATTGTTAAAAACCAAGTGTACCCTGGCATTAAAATCCTTGCTACTTTGTGAGCCATATGATTTATGACATAATTAACCTTTGTAGCTTATTTTTGTTTTGATCTGACAACTTAGGTCGTTGTATGAATTTTTGGGCAGTTATGATACTTGAGTTTGTGTTTAGACTGTTGTATAGTTTATAGTTTTGTTGTTACAGCCAGCCTCATAGTGTTGTCGTTGTCAGAGGAAGACAGCATCAGTGTTCTTGCAGTGTCAGACTCAGTGTCTACTCCTTGTCCTGGACCTATGCACCTTGCTACCCACTCTATCAAGCATCAACTGCTCACATTCATTGAAGATCTCTCCAAGTCAAAAGGTAATGGAATAAAATAATTCATCATTCTACTTCGAGTGATTATGCCCTCACCCAAAAATAGCAGCTTGCCTACCTGCTGTCACAGGGCGGCAGTTCCAATCTCAAAAATAAATACACAAATTAATTTGTCCACTCTAACACATGTGACATTTTATCAGTTTATCGGCTAGTTTAAATGATTATTATTTCTCTAAATGTTTTACTTTGTGTTACAGGATCAACTAATCACTCGTTGGCCTTCAGTACGGCTTTCAAGTCCATCGAGGAGTCCATTGTAGCAAAGGAAGACCAAGCGACAGTGCTGATTGTGTATGTCAGTCGGGGTCTCATGTCATCAATAACCGAAGCCAAAACTGTGATGGAGGTCATCAGCAAAGGTCAAGATAAGATCGCCCCTTCAGTCGTCATCAACACTTGTGTCCTCATTGATGGTAGGACTCAGCAGGAATTTGTGTTGAATAATTTGGTTTAAAGAGCTATTTAAACTTATGTCGGACAGTTTTTGAGTTTAAATATTTGAAATATGGATTTGTTGTTTTTAAAATTTGATTTGATAAACCTTTTACTGGGTTTTATCCTTTTCTATCACAAATTTTAGTCACATATGATTACGAGGTGAATTTTTCTGAAAATATGAGCATATTATTTTGAAATTCCAATAATTTTATGATTTTTATCAGTTTTGGCTTTTCAGACAGTAATCGATCAGATACTCTTTTAGATGAATGGACTAAATTCTTTATGAACTAAATGGTTGTTACTTTTTGGGCTTTTTAATTTCTCGTGAGTGTGGAATTTGTAAAACCTACTTAACCTAGGTACTTAAAAATCAACTCAACCAGAGTTTGGTAAGAAACTGATATTTGTCATTGTATTTTAAAGATGGCAAGACAATCCTGTACGAGAAGCACTTCCTGAGTGTGGTTGCTCAACAGAATTTCAGCATGTACAACATCTCCAATGCCAAGTTCCAAGCAGGAGGGATTGTCCAAGGGACTACTGTGTCAGCCAACTCCAGTTCCTACTTAGGAGCTGTGGTCAGAGCTGTATGTTCATCCCCTCATACCCCTGTCAACTCTAAACCAGTCTACTTCTTGCCTGTCTGGGACGTTGCCAAGAAAGGTAATTAACAAACTATGGCTCTTGAATATATTTATATTTATGTATACCACTTGGGAAGATTCGTTACAATACTGGGTTATACAGGATTTGGAATATCAACCACAAGAATGAATTAAAACCAAGAAAATTAATTCAAAAATTACTTTCAAATATAAAAAAAATTATTTACTGACACAAAAATATTGATTGCTTACAGCATTAGCTGGTGTCTTGTCAATTCATTTTAATCGTCTCAATATAATAACATGGTTACAAAATATTTGATTAAACAACAAATACATGCAACTATAATGGTCAACAAATACCTAAATTAATACAAGTAAACAAATTGTATTATTTGATTTTATGTCATTTTTAATGTAGTAAGTACTGTACTATGTCCATCTTCTTGTCGCAGGAGAGCTGATGATAAGCATAGCGCAGTGTGTCAGACATTCTGACGGAACTCTTCTTGGAGTTGTGGGTGTTGACTTCCCTTGGGTGGATTTGATTGAAGACTTTTTATACTACAATGACCATGGGAATTCTTACGCTTTTCTAGTTGATATCAAAGGTGGGTAAAAACTAGCGATGGGTCGGTACCACTTTTTCAACCGATTCCAGTACTGGTTCCTAACCAAAATCGTTTCCCGGTTCCGGTACCATCGGTACCTAATTTAAAATTAGGGCTACTTAATTGTTTTATTTTAAAAACAAAATATCCCTATTCCAATTTTTAAAACTGATTATTTTTCATTGGAAGTGTAGTTTGGTTATATTAAGGAATTAAGAAAACTCAGACCTATTTGTACAAAAAACAGTTTGACAACCAAACACATTCAAATAATAATAATATATACTATACCAGAAGTGTTAAATATAGGCCTATTTGTTGAAATGATTCACTGTTAAACCAATAAATTTAACTAAACTGGAATGAAAAGGGGCTCTGGAAATTTGTTAAATTAAGTTCTAGCCTGTTAAGTTCTAGCTTGTTAAGTTCTAGCTAAATATTTAGAAGGAAGTAATTTTGAGTCATTTTGTACGGTACCCATAGCCTGCATTAGGTTAATTTTAGGCTTCATTATTAAGGTAAATTTAACATAAAAGTATTTATGGAAAGGACGTTTTGAACAAATGTGACGTAATTTTCCTGGCGGACGACAAGAGGGAAATTACGCCACCGGTAAGAAAACGAGATCCCAGGATTCGCCCTAGTCTGGTCGCGGGGAGTTTCCCAGGAGTCGATAGTGATTCGGATAGCCTAACTTTGATAGCCCCGGTTGTCAGAGCTCGAGACGAACGTGGCGGGTTACTAACCACCCAACTAGAAATCACCACTCTAGCCTAGGGCTTGTGGGCAAAATAATAATTTTGACTTGACTCCGTGGGCAAATATCTAAATGACACACTACTAGCTAACTTAACAAATCAACAAGTAAGCTAAGTAGTCACTCCGCTTACCTACGGAGTTACGTCGTCGACCTGAAACAAACAAGGTTAGTACAAGATAGGCCTAACCTAGCCTAACTCCCACAGAGTCTGAATTTACTAAACAAGAAAACGAGTTGGCTTAAGTTGCCCAAGTGAGACACGAAACGAGAGAAAAAAAAACTGAAACTAAAAATAAAACTGCTTCAGGAGCTGATACGAAAAAAGAAAAACTAAAACTTCAACTTCCCCACGTGTTCAACTTAAGCAAACTTCTGCAATAATTATCAAGCAGAAACCTGTCTGCTGGGGCCAACTTCGGGGCGTTCGGGAACTTTACAAAGGGGTTTAAGAATTTAAAAAGAAAGTCCCAGATATGGATTACGAAACGTTAATCGAAATGATCTGTCACCAACTCCGATACTTTAATTAAATGAGTTGGTTAAAGCGTATGACGAGGTCTGCGAATCAGGCCTAGCCTATGAACTTCGACAAAGTTCTGCCGAAAGAAAAACCTAAGTTGTCTAAGTTTTATTGTACAACTTACCAAACGAAGTAGTAATACTGTAAAAAACGATTTTTCGCGCACTCGATGCACCACAGAACTTACTGTGACTTTTACGACGAAGTAGTAGCACGAAAACTCTTCAAATCGAAGACGAAAGGACGAATAATTAGCGAATGCCTCAACAAAAGCCGGGAATACGAATGACCAAAACTTCACAAAACTTCTTCTTACTTCACCTTCGTCTCAGAATCGAGACGAAAGTTAAAACGATTCCTGATTGGTCAACGAGTTACCGAAACAAAAAAACTGGCAGCGAAGGCAGGCGCATGGCAGCTTTAACAGGCTTACAGCCGCGTACCGCTCAAAGGTGACCTCGCTGCTCATCTTCTCTCCCGTAGCCCGGCCTCAGACGCAGTCGAACAGCCAAACAACCAAACTGACACCAACGTCGTCTGCGGTCTTGGAATTGGAGGTTAGGTACGACGTCAGTTTAGTGTCGCGACTAGGCTTACTCAACAGCTTATGTTTAGCTGTTTAATGTTCGTGGTCTAAATCGTTATATTTTTACCCCCCTACCCATTTGACTCGTTACACCCCCTCCACACTTCGGAACGAAAAAAAAGAAAACCGAGAAAAGAAAAAAAAACTGTTGAACTTTCCTGTAGATGACACATCTGTAGGATCGTGGGCAGGAAAAGTTGACAGAAGCCGATGCCGGACCCCGTTGGTCCGGCTGCTCCAGGGTGTTGACGACGAAAAGTGGGCGAAATTAGGAATGATGTAGACTGTCTGAGGCCGAGTTGCCTCAGAGGTCTGGACGAAAACGAATCGGGGCGAAGAGTAACCAAAGGTGAAGAGTAGGCGTGGGGTTTACAAAGGTAGGGTAGTACGGCAGGCTCGGAGTCTTGGAAGCGGGGCGAAGAGCTACTCACGGTGACACGTCACCCCCCAGATGAGGGTTATCTATGGCTGCTTGTTGGCAGCTTGACGTGGCCGAAAGATTGACGAACAACGGATCACCAGACGTCGCTGCGTATGCGGGATCCTTGCATATCAGTCACGTGCACAGAAAGGTTTCAAGTCTTTCACGTGAACGACGTGCACTGCAGCGGTATCCTCATCACGTACCTCGTAGAGATTAGTACCTCGACGACCGACCACAATGCAGGGGCCATGATATTTTGGTGCTAATTTCCCTACGATGGCGTCAGCAGCAGAAGACAGGACGTGGAGTCTTCTCATCACCTGTGCGCCGACTTCGTGCGTCACCTCCCTGCGACGGAGGTTATAATATGTTGATTGCCTTTCGTAGGCGGCCTTGAGGTTATTGCGTGTCTGCGCGATCAGACGCTGAAAGTCCTCCAGTCGTTTGCGATGGGTCTCACTTAACGAGGGACCTTGGGGAGTTTCGGACACCTCAAACGAAAGGCCACGGACGGCACAGGGAGGCTTCAGTTCGCGTCCAAAACACAGCATCGCAGGAGTGAATCCAGTAGAGTCGTGGACAGCTGTGTTGAGGGCGTACTGAAACTCCACCAGGTGGTTGTCCCAAGACCTATGGTTGCCTTTCACGAACTGCGCAATCATAGTCTTCACCACCCGGTTCTGCCTCTCGACTGGGATTGACTGTGGGCTGTAGGGGGCCGTCGTCTGTAGCGTGATGCCCCACTCAGCAGCCAACTCTCGAACCAGTTTACCGACGAACTGCGTGCCGTTGTCCGTAATCAACACATCCGGAGCTCCATGTCGAAGTAGGATAGCCTTCAGCTTCGTCACCACATTCTTTGCGGTTGCAGACGCAATGGAGGCGAGTTCCGTCCATTTGCTGAAGGTATCCTGCACCACGAGCAGAAATCGCTGACCCCGTTGTGATCTAGGCAATGGGCCTACCAGGTCAGCAGACACTGCGTACCACGGTCCTTGGGGTTGTCGGAAGTACATTTTCCCAGCTGGTTTCGTTTGGGGTACTTTATAGGCCTGGCATTGGGCGCAAGACCGTACATAGGCCTTCACCTCACGACGCCAGTTAGGCCAAAAGTACTCCCCACCAACTCGGGCTAACGTCTTCTTCACCCCAAGATGTCCTGCCGTAGCCGTGTCGTGGTTTTCGTGCAGTACCACGGATACTTGGTCGCTTGGCACACACACCCTCCATGTCGTAGGTCGATCCTTCTTCGAGACAGCACGATACAGCTTACCATCGCAAAGCTGGTATCTCGAGTATCGCCCAGGGTGTTTGCTGACCAGGTTGCGAAGGCGGTCATACCAAGCATCGTGGCTGCCCGGCGGGTTACCATCGTTGTCCACGTCGGATGATGGGTCGTCAGTCTCCTGCTGTGTAGGACCAGGAGCTTCGTCGTCGATAACGTCACCCGCCGGATCATCGCCGAGTGAAGGTTCGTCACCTTCAGCATCGGTTAGGCGTCGTAACCGCAACTGTTTCCTAGCACCGCGTCTGGTTAAAACTCCGACCTCAAACGTAGGTTGATCGGGTTCACCAGACGAGCTGGGCACTTCAGGGACCGGCTGACGAGACAGGGCGTCGGCCACTCTGTTCGCTGTCCCCTTGCGGTACCTTATCTCGAAGTCGAATTGCTGCAACTCCATAACCCACCGAGCCAGGCGCCCACTAGGCTCACTGAGCTTAAGCAGCCATTTTAGGGCGACATGGTCGGTTATCGCAATGAAGTGGTAGCCTTCGAGATAAGCCTTGAATTTCCGAACAGCCCACACGAGAGCGAGACACTCCTTCTCGGTAGTTGTGTAGTTCTGTTCGGCCTCAGAGAGTAGCCTACTGGCATACGCAACGACCACTTCTCGGTCGTTTACACTCTGAGTTAACGCTGCTCCCAGGCCATAATTCGAGGCGTCGACCTGGAGCACGAAGGGTTGGCTGAAGTCGGGACAGGCGAGAATCGGGGCCGTCACCAAGGCGTGCTTCAGAGCTTCGAATGCCTTAGTTTGTTCGGGTCCCCAGAGCCACTTGGCGTTCTTCTTCAGCAAACCTCGAAGCGGAATGGTTACTGAAGCGAACTTCTCGACGAATCGCCGATACCACGACGCAAGGCCTAGGAAACTGCGAAGTCCCTTGACGTTCGTGGGTGCGGGGATATCCTGAATGGCGCGGACCTTCTCAGGATCCGTGGCAATTCCATCTTGGCTCACGATGTGTCCCAAATACTTCAGCTCCCTACGGGCGAAGTGACACTTCTCGGGGTTTAAACGAAGGCCCGCCTCGCGTAGGCGGCGAAAAACAACCCCTAGAAGTTCTAGATGTTCCTCGAATGATGTTGACACTACCACAAGGTCATCAAGGTACGCGAAGACCTTCGGCTCCAGCGCAGGCCCGATGACTCTATCCAGAAGGCGCTGGAAGGTGGCACCGGCAGAGTGTAGGCCAAACGGCATGACCTTGAACTGAAAAAGGCCTAGGCCTGGCACAGTGAAGGCGGTCACGGGGCGACTGTCGACGGCCAATGGCACTTGCCAGTAGCCTTGCTTCAGGTCCAAGGTACTAATAAACTTGGCCTGCCGGAGCTTCTCAAGGATGGCGTTAATCCTAGGCAGAGGATAGGCGTCCTTGATCGAGGAGTCGTTCACCCTGCGCATGTCGATGCAAAAGCGGTATTTCCCAGTCGACTTCCGGATCAACACGATCGGAGAGCTCCATGGACTCTCGGATGGTTCGATTACATCATCCTTCAGCATGGCAGCTACTTCATCGTTGATGACCGCTTGCATTGCAGGGTTACGAGGGTAGTGGCGCTGTTTGATCGGGACAGCGTTTGGTTTGAGCCGGATGACATGCTCAGTCAACGCCGTGGGTCCCACAACAGCATCGAAGAGAGGAAGTTCTTTCTCGAGAAAATTCTGGAGATGTCGTTCTTCCGTTGACGTCAGCGGTTCCAGTGTGCCCGTCGCACAAGGAAGAGTCGTGGTCGTGTCGAAAGTGCCATCGTGGTTGACGTTTATTCGTATGAGGTTAAGGTTTCGAATACACCTCATACCCAATACGACGTCCGTGGTGAGCCCAGGCACAAAATAGGCTCCGAGTATGAGGTTTTCACCTAAGATCTGGGCCGGGATGTGGTACTTCGTCTCAATCCGACAACGTGTACCATCAGCCATCCTCAGGTCCGCCGAAGATATCTCAGGTTTTACCCCACACTCGTCGAAGTGACGAACAACCTCATCCCCGACGAGGTTTACAACTGCTCCGGTGTCCAACAGAGCTTGGAATCTCTTCCCCAGGAGCGTGACGTCGACAAAAGGTCGGATGTCGGTTGACTCTGACGATTTTCCAGCCGACACGTACGAGGTGCTCACGTAATTGAGCTCGGTAGAGGTCGTAGGTGGCTGCGCTGCGGGCTCAAGTGATCTCACGATTCCTGAGCCCGATTCGGTAAAGGCCCTTATGTACTGGAGCCATGAGCTCCATTCGTCGGAGGTAGTGCGGCCACGGGACGTGGGCTCAGGCGACCTCCTGCGGCCTGAGTCCGTCTGGCGTTTCCCGCGCGACAACCGCAGCTCGTAGTGGCCACTCCGACTTGTTTGCAGTAGTAACACCGCAACACCTTCGGCTGATCGCAATCTCGGAAGACATGACCGCGTGCATCACAATTCCAGCAGACTGGAGGGTTGCGGTTACTCGATGGTCGGGATGGATTCGTAGACGGTAGGCCCCGGTTTCTATTATTAGGAACGGTGGCTGTCGTATGCTTTGGCTGGTTACCCCCACTCCTTGCAGGGTAATCACCAGTGCGGCCGGTCTTGGGCGAGGTAGGTTGCGGTTTACGGTCGGGCTCAGAATAGTCCATCACCGCAACATCGACGAAACGGTCCATTCGACGCCTGGGCGTGTAGGCCGTCTCAGGCACCAATGCTTGAGCGACCGGAGGGGGAGGGCGGAACAGCTTACGCTCCCGTAGCAGCTCCTCGTATTCGTCGGCTCGCTCGATGAGGTCGGGTAGCGTGACAAAGTCATGACGTCGTATCATGAACTTGTATTCCGGCCTCATGTTCAAGTACACCAGGTCGATAGTTTCCTGGTTAGAGAAAGTGCCGCTCCGTCGGATCAGGGTTGTCAGGGCAATCACAAAATCTTTAAATGCCTCTGTTTCACCCTGAGTGCGCTTCCGTATCTCGTCATCCAAGTGGCGATGATAGCCAGCAGGGAAGAACTGGACCTCGAATGCCCGCCTAAAGTCGAGGAAGGAACGCCACATCATTTTGTTGTTCCTGTACCAGAGGAGAGCTTGGCCATGTAGAAGCGAAGGCAAAGCCTTCAAAACGTCCTCTGGCGACAGAGAGTAGGCCTCGCGCAGCTCCTCTAGACGCTCCAGAAACGAAACCGCATCTCGTCTGCCGTCGAAGCGCAAGTTCCACTTCCGGACCTTGTCACAGAGGGCGGACGACGTTTTAGCAACGTCATCAGGTCGGTCATCACTCCGTAGGACATACGAAGACCGGACACCTCCATATCCATCCCTTGGCCGAGACGGGACTGTGTATCGGGAGGTTAGCGGGTCGATCCCGTGGACTGGAAGCTCGGCGTAGTCCTCCTCACGTCGTGAGCCCCGCTGTTCGAGGTTCAACACCTCGGCTAACGTGTGCTCTAGGCTGCGCATGTCAGCATTGGGCGATAGGCCGAGCATCTGCCGCATGCGGTCCAAAGTGTGACGTACCGGATCGGCATCAGAATTTTCCGGGAGCGAAGACCTCGGAGCGAAGTCGAAGGCATGTCGAGCGTCAGTCAAGTTCTCCAGTCCTGCGAGTGAGGGTTCATGTGATGCCGAGGTGACCGCAGCAGGTGGGCTCTGACGCTGGAACGTAGCAGGGGGTAGGCCTACGAGTCCATAGGTACCGGGTGGTCTCCACGCAGTAGGCTGAGGCATTGACCCCGTTCGGTAGTCGAAAGGCGATGGGCGTGGAGTAGGCTCCTGCATCGAACTCCGGGCCTGGTTATCTAACACCTGGCCAGTCGTAAACACCTCCTCCTGGGAGGTTGGAGAAGACGGTGCACCAGCGTTGCTTCGCCAGTACGTGCAGAGACGTTTGCGCATTTCTGCCAGTGTACCATGTGATGGCAATTGGTGTCGCGCCATCTCCACCATCAACTGTTGCTTTGACAGCTCATGTATCCAGCCGACACGTGGATCATCCGTTGGGTAGAGCGGAGCAGTATAGCCGGTCGAGGTCACCGGTCGTGTGTACACCGTTGACGTAGTAGTAACTGTTGATGCACACGAGCAGGTAGGGATAACCGATGACGTAGTCACCACGGCCCCAGCCATGGTTAGAACTCCTGGCGTCGTTGTCAAAATTTCAGGGAGTGAGTTAGGCATAGCTGCAAAGTATTAGTGCACAACAAGACAAACAAATTGCAAAAATAGTTTAAAAGGCTGAAATTGATTAACAATTATGAAAATCCACAATAGGCCTATTTAAATTCAGGCCTAACGTTAAACAGCACTAAATAAGTCCAAACAAGACAACTTTAAAAAAAAAATTTTTTTTTTTTTTTTTTTTTTACAGCCTAAGTCCCAACTAGGTACTCAAAACCCAGAAAATTTGTTAAAATAGGACCAAGTCCAAACTGCTCCAAAATCCAATAATAAAAGGCTAAAATGCAATAGGCTACTATAAAGTAAACGTTTTACCTAAAATAAATAGGCTATCACACAAATAGGCTAAAATATTTAACGCTAAACACCAATAGGCCTAGGCTAGCAATAGGCTACAATGACGAAACCAGAAAATATGTAGGCCTAAGCTACCTAATAAACTAGAAATGCTAGGCTAGAACGTTAACGTAGAATAAAAAATAACAGTAGGCCTAGGCGAATACTTGTAAGGCTAGAGCGGTTAACGTAGGCTAAAATCTTACAACTCGACGTCAGCTGCTACAGCGATCTTAGCTTGAGCTCACCAAGTACTATCAGACTATCCAATCACTGGTCCCTGTTCGGGCGCCATTTATGTGACGTAATTTTCCTGGCGGACGACAAGAGGGAAATTACGCCACCGGTAAGAAAACGAGATCCCAGGATTCGCCCTAGTCTGGTCGCGGGGAGTTTCCCAGGAGTCGATAGTGATTCGGATAGCCTAACTTTGATAGCCCCGGTTGTCAGAGCTCGAGACGAACGTGGCGGGTTACTAACCACCCAACTAGAAATCACCACTCTAGCCTAGGGCTTGTGGGCAAAATAATAATTTTGACTTGACTCCGTGGGCAAATATCTAAATGACACACTACTAGCTAACTTAACAAATCAACAAGTAAGCTAAGTAGTCACTCCGCTTACCTACGGAGTTACGTCGTCGACCTGAAACAAACAAGGTTAGTACAAGATAGGCCTAACCTAGCCTAACTCCCACAGAGTCTGAATTTACTAAACAAGAAAACGAGTTGGCTTAAGTTGCCCAAGTGAGACACGAAACGAGAGAAAAAAAAACTGAAACTAAAAATAAAACTGCTTCAGGAGCTGATACGAAAAAAGAAAAACTAAAACTTCAACTTCCCCACGTGTTCAACTTAAGCAAACTTCTGCAATAATTATCAAGCAGAAACCTGTCTGCTGGGGCCAACTTCGGGGCGTTCGGGAACTTTACAAAGGGGTTTAAGAATTTAAAAAGAAAGTCCCAGATATGGATTACGAAACGTTAATCGAAATGATCTGTCACCAACTCCGATACTTTAATTAAATGAGTTGGTTAAAGCGTATGACGAGGTCTGCGAATCAGGCCTAGCCTATGAACTTCGACAAAGTTCTGCCGAAAGAAAAACCTAAGTTGTCTAAGTTTTATTGTACAACTTACCAAACGAAGTAGTAATACTGTAAAAAACGATTTTTCGCGCACTCGATGCACCACAGAACTTACTGTGACTTTTACGACGAAGTAGTAGCACGAAAACTCTTCAAATCGAAGACGAAAGGACGAATAATTAGCGAATGCCTCAACAAAAGCCGGGAATACGAATGACCAAAACTTCACAAAACTTCTTCTTACTTCACCTTCGTCTCAGAATCGAGACGAAAGTTAAAACGATTCCTGATTGGTCAACGAGTTACCGAAACAAAAAAACTGGCAGCGAAGGCAGGCGCATGGCAGCTTTAACAGGCTTACAGCCGCGTACCGCTCAAAGGTGACCTCGCTGCTCATCTTCTCTCCCGTAGCCCGGCCTCAGACGCAGTCGAACAGCCAAACAACCAAACTGACACCAACGTCGTCTGCGGTCTTGGAATTGGAGGTTAGGTACGACGTCAGTTTAGTGTCGCGACTAGGCTTACTCAACAGCTTATGTTTAGCTGTTTAATGTTCGTGGTCTAAATCGTTATATTTTTACCCCCCTACCCATTTGACTCGTTACACAAAACTTTTTAGAAAATAGGCCTAAGTACATATTCACTTGAGGTTACAGTTTAAGGTGAAGCAAACAACAGATTTGCGAAATAAAATATATCATTCAATACTGTAGGCTTATCTCTAGAGGTGGGGGTCTAAAAGCACTTTTAACCAAAACCCACAATGGTAGGCCTACAAAAAAAAACATCACAGTCACCAAATCAAGCCTTTGTTAAATCTTTTTCCCAACAAGCCTACACTTTAACTGTAACCTCAGAATAAGTACTTAGGCCTATTTTCAATCTAATGACAATGTTTGTCTAATTTTTAAAGTTTTTAAGTTGTTATTTTAAATATTTAAGTTTGTATATCTTAACCAAACTCAAATCAATTACCTACTAAAGTACACGATTACTCAATATTAGGGATGGACAAGATTGAATTTTTAGTTCGAGACGAGACGAGATTTTTTATTTCTCATAAAATTTCGAGACGAGATCGAGACGGGATTTCCCTTCACATACACAACGGGAAATGCACATTCAAAATTTTTACCTGATTTTGTAACATTGTTAGATGACTGTTTAAATACAAAAATAATGATAATATGCAAGAATATTTACAATCTTTTATTAAAAAACATCAGCATAACATTTTTTTATTAATCACGCCTAACTTATTAAAAATGCCTACGATTAGGAAACATAGTGATATCAGTTAGGATAGAGTTCAACTTATCCTAAAATAAAATAAATCATAAAATAAAAGCAATATTAATTTTTATAAAAAATAGTTACTTGTTTTGACTTTTTATAGTAATACAGTAGCGTCCCGCAAACTCGGCGTAATGTGGACTGGAAGGGTGCCGAGTTTGTGAAATGCCGGGTTATCGGGAACTAGGGTTAAAAATAAGAACAATACAATTGGTAAGCTAATTAACTACCTCTTTTATTTATATTTATATTACAAGTCAGTATTAAGTCATCAGGTATAGTAAAAAAATCATTTGTACGAGCTGAGAATGATTTGACTTTAGCTGGCTTGAGTCCATGTTTAACTCGGACTCAAAAAATCACTAATTTTCTGAGCCAGATGATGGCCGAGTTATCCAGACTGCCGGGTTATCGAGTGGCGAGTTTGCGGGACTCTACTGTAAAACATTCCTCACACTGCTTACACTTAACAAAACTTCTCAAATGTTATTAAAGTAATATTATTAAAATAATTAGAGTAATATTTACATTTATAGAATTAATTAAATAAGAACGCCTTCGCAAAGGAAACACAACTACAACACGCTCCTGTATTGCGGGTATTGCATTGACTTTCTGCAGGCGTTTTTAATTTTTTTTAAATTTTTTTTTTTTTTAAATTCTCGTCTTGATCAAAATCTCGGCCAAAAAGAAATCTCGTCTCGTGTAACGAGATTTAAAATTTCCCGAAATTTTGAGACTTGACCATCCCTACTCAATATGTTTGCGCCTGTATTAATTTGAGTACTCGTTCACATTATAAAATATGTTCCCATACCACGTAATCGCGCAACACACACACATTAATGTTATCAGTGATAAGTTATCATCGTCAGCTTGGCTAACGTAATGTTTGACGAGCGCCAGCTTGTATTCATTGCCCGTGCCTGAGCGAGCAGTTGTAGCGTAGCAGTGTGGGTCATGTGGTCGGTGGGGAAGCGAGACATAGAGAGAAGGAATGTGTCAGTGAGAGCGATGCAGAGTAGGCCGCGGGGCGAGGGGGGAATTTGCGAGAGAGAGTGCAGATAGAAAAAAAATCCTACTATCACGCGCCTACCGGCAGCTCACATCAACTACTTGCTCCCGAGACCTGGCTCCCATCCCATAAGGATGGGATGTCTTCTGTAGGTATATATAGTCAAAGATATTAACTAATACATGAACAGTTAAAGTAGTTGCCTACCCTCTGTGAGAGAAAATGTTTATCTTATTTTCGATTAATTTAAGGTAGCAATATTATTTATTTTTTATTTTAAATTTGTGTACAATAGCTGCAGTTTGTTTGTATGTTGCATTAATTAATCTAGTAACAAAAGTAAATAATGTTATTATCATAAAACATGTTCTTTTACAGGATATGCTCTTGCTCACCCTCTGCTAAAGCCTCCTTCCAACTATCTTTTTGAGCAACCTATTGCCCAAGACATTGGTAACTTTGAAATCAATAAATTGTTTGGGAAGGTCAGGAGTGTCATCTTCCATAACATTAGTGGAACATGGAAACTCAACAAAGAACAGGTAATGTCTTAGATGAAGTATACAAATATTGTGTTTGGTCTCTATCTGTTCTTCTACTTATGCAATTATCTTCTCAAACACATAAAAAATAATTAACTGACAGAATAAGAACAAAAATTACAGCCTGGTTACAAAACATAAATACACTAAAAAATAATACTTAAACACACACCTACACTTTACCAGCAGACAATTATTCCCCGGTTCCATCTTCTACAACTACACTTGACCAGGCAAGCGAGACAGAGACTTGTCACTCCTCTACACCAAAGGGTCACCACCTGGAGAGCTATGCTGCTTTTCATGACTGCCCGCCCATATCACCAGCGATAAGTGGTCAACAAAGTGAGAGTGGTAAAAAGCTGAGCATTAGGCTAATGCAAGTTAATGTATGTTGATGTTACACAGTTAGTTTTACTCTAAGATGAATTTGGAATGTTGTTGTGTTAAATTACTTGATAACAATGTTACTATTTTAAGTATTTACAGATCTCCAAATGGTGATGTTGATATTTTCCTGACTAAATTTGAATATGCAAAAAAAAAAAAAAAAAACTAAAAGATGATCAAAAACTCCCTATTATTGCTGGTGATTTCAACATTGAAATAGGTATTGGATGTGAAAATAATACAGTTTCCCTTAGATTGTTAAACCTTCTACGAAATTTTAATCTCTTTCCTTCAGATAATCAACCAACTCGCAATAACTTCTGTATAGATAATAATAATTATCAATTTTAACATGTTCACTGCGGCTGCTTGATGGCTGACTGCTGCCGGTGGCGCAAACATCTAGTGCGCTGCTTGGACGAGTGCGCGAAAACGTTTAAATTTAGTTTCATCCATATGAGAGGCATATGCTACGTCCCAGTCGTTGTGGACGTAGATTTACAAGAACCCAACAGATAGCAGCACTAAACAATACTGCTAGCAGGGGTGAATTACCCGGATACACCATAAAAATGTTTCAATAAAGCGGCCAAGCACAACTTTGAGGTTAGAATCCTTCCACAATGCTACAGTACATTTATTAACATTATTCTACTGCATGTCATTAGATCCAAGCCTAAATCCCAGACTACAATAAATTTGTAACCGTCTCTACCACCAATAAAATAGTCTGATCAGAAAACGATACAAGATTGAAGTATATCACTGGCACAAGAAGCGGCAAGCGAAAGAATGTCTCACAGCAGTGGCTAACCTGGCAGTGGATGTAAACAGCGCTTTGACTAGTATACTCGTCGTGCGCCACTGGAAAGCGATAGCAGTGACGAGATTACTCGTCATCTGTAATGAACGTGTTAATAGGAATCTGTTTGACAACATCACATTGGGAGATCACTGTTTTTCTGATCATTTACCACTTTTATTTAATATAATGTATTCTGCCACCAACTCTGTGAGAAGTAAAATACAACCTGGCAGTACATATATTAGATTACAAAAAAAAAAAATGCAAATGTTTTCTCAAATGCATCTCTTAAAATAAGTTGAAATAAAGCTTTTATTTTCATGAAAGTGGCTATTTAAATTTAGATATATTGTACTGTAAACACTGAATCGCCTTGTAACTATATATAACAAATGACGTGTCCTATTTCTTTTATAAAGATCAATGGAAATAAATATTTCTTGTTCTTATACTATACTATAATCCAAGAATATATGAATAAAGATTACTGTCTGCCGTCTACACAAATTAAAAAGGAGAATTATTTTTGTTTGATATTTATTCAGCTTTTTCAAAACTGATCCAAAACTCCGATGTATGTAACAAGTCTGTGGTTTATATCATTAGTCTGATGTGCAGGTGGCGTATAGTTGGCAACATCTATCTGCAGCTCCGTACATTGTGATACTAAGAAGCAGCAGTCCTCGTCACACTATCCGCTGGTCCTCAGCTGCACCACCCCCAGTCCAAGTGTCACTGGCCTACCATAGGCTAGATCTGGCACCTGTACCTCCCAGACTCTGTCGAAGCTTCAGACAACTGGCTTCCCAAGGTAATATATTCAACAGCATACTTGGGCATATTTGAAATGCGGTTAAAATTATTTTTCTAATTTCCAAGGAAGATTCGTAAGGTTCTTAAACAGGTCAGTTGGTAAACTTAAGGAATCAAATTAGTTTGAGTAGACATATATATAACCCTGCATAAGATCCTCATTGAAATATTATAATTTGTTTTCATAATATTCAGGCAGGTATGCTCGGGTAACATGATTTCTACAATGAACAGGGTTGTCAGCGGCCGGGAATTCCGGGAAAATCGGGAATTATGCGTGAATTTTAACAGCCGTGAAAAAACCGGGAAATATGCGTGAAAATCGTATTATTCAGTGAAGTTAATTGATACAGTTTTTTCAAGTAATTTTAATAGTTATAAACCGTTTTGCAATACTTTCTTGATTGATTTTATAGTGAACCAAAATTTACGGTTTACTGGCGAGTGGCGATGGTTCGGAAGAAGCAGAGGGTAAGTTGGATGTACACTACCTACCACCATGAATAGGCCTACGCGGGAAGCCGACGCCGCCGGTCGCCGGAAGCAGACTACATTGTGCTGAACTGCAACTGACTTCCATCCAACTTAGTGTTAAGATTTATTTGATTCTGATATTATCTGGTGATACAGTACCTATTTTCAGCGATTATAGCCAAAAAGCCTTTAAAATAAATGTGTAGTAGTAGGCCTACAAGTTATTTTCCAACCCATTCCAAAAACTACAAATATTCCTAAAATTAAACGGCAATCCAGCCGGTGCTCAGGAAGCCTGAAAACGTCTTAAAGTCTTTTTTATTCTTATTCAATTATTATAATTATATCTCACACAAGACTAACAAATTAAAAAAACAAGGTCAGGAGTTGAGTCATAGTTATATACTGTAGAAATGTGGAGAGGCTAGGCATGTTGGTATGGATTAGGCATTCCCTGGAATGTAAGTCGTGTAAGCGGAGATGGACTGTCTTAACTTCTGGCATGTTTAATGCATATCAATATAAACAAGGGCAGAGTGATGTCATAGCTGTACTGTAACTTCTGGTATGTGTTTTTGCATATCAATATAAACAAGGGCAGAGTGATGTCATAGCTGTACTGTAACTTCTGGCATGTTTAATGCATATCAATATAAACAAGGGCAGAGTGATGTCATAGCTGTACTGTAACTTCTGGTATGTGTTTTTGCATATCAATATAAACAAGGGCAGAGTGATGTCATAGCTGTACTGTAACTTCTGGTATGTGTTTTTGCATATCAATATAAACAAGGGCAGAATGATGTCATAACTATGACACTGTAACTTCTGGCATGTTTAATGCATATCAATATAAACAAGGGCAGAGTGATGTCATAGCTGTACTGTAACTTCTGGCATGTTTAATGCATATCAATATAAACAAGGGCAGAGTGATGTCATAGCTGTACTGTAACTTCTGGTATGTGTTTTTGCATATCAATAAACAAGGGCAGAATGATGTCATAACTATGACACTGTAACTTCTGGTATGTGTTTTTGCATATCAATATAAACAAGGGCAAAATTTTATCATCATAGCTATGTAGGCCTACTGTAGGAATGTCGAGAGGTCAGGACAGCTGGTATTGGCATGGCATTGCAAATAATTTGCAAGAAAACTGATTAACATATTACATTTCTTTGTAATGACGCATACCAAACTAGAAAACAAAGTCTGTATCGTATGTAAATACTGTCTCTAGTAGGCCTAATGTAACAAATGTTGTTTATCAAAATATTGTTGTTGTTGTTTGTTCATATCTAAGTTTTATTTTTGTTATAACTAAACCGACATAAATTTATTTTGTTTTGCAAACTTACATGTATAAGTTTATTCTGCAAAATGTTTAACTATGTTAATTTTCAACCTCAATTTTTAATGTGTGCCGAGTGAATTTTAAGAGTTAATGGATTTTAAGAACTACCTAATAAACGTATATGTTTAACGTCTGTGTTGTCTTTATTATTTACCAAAATCCGTAATTATAACTGAATTTGTTTTTACATACATCATTCGGACCTGGGTAAATTTAAGACAATCAACACAAGTTATTATTTGTCTCGTTAAACTCTGCCTTTTGAGATAGCTGTGCACAATGTGAGGTTAGGACCTACCTCTACCATTGACTTCGAATAGCATCAAGTTTATACTTTTATCTTATCTTATTGTTTTTTTTATGTTATAATAATAATTTGAAAATAGTTTGTAACATTTTAACGTATTTGTGCACAAACTCTTTTATTAAATTAACTCTACCGTGTTTCGGCTTAACCGCGCAGCTCTTGTGTACTACTGTCTACTAGCCGTTCGCAAAATGTTCGGCATTTGTTTACTTCTTGTCAATTGACCTTGACATCGGCACAAACCTCAGCAACTTCTTTTCATAATCCATCATTGATTGGCACGCGTTTCGATCGATGTGCAGCTTGTTTCGAATTGAATGCTCTGTAATACAACTTAATAGTAACCTTTTATAAGCATTATTAAACAATTATTATACACAAGTAAGAATAGTGGCCTTTATTTGAGTTTGAAACTGATCAAATGACTACTGTCGGGGAAATAAATATGTGCACTCGAGTTTGAGCCTAAATATCTCTGAGATTAATTATCCGATTTTGTTGAATCAAAAATTAAATATAAGCTGGTTTATACACTTACGCTGGTTACACTTTGCGTGGTAACAATTAAAAAAAATTCCGTTTACCAGAAAAATTTATATAGTTGAAAGATCGTAAAAAGTACCGGTTTTTAAGAATCTCTGCACTAACACTGAAGTTTAAAATTTAATTGTAAACAAACCACTGAGCCAATCTTTCTGAAATTTCTAAGGCTTATTGGTAGGTTTATTGTTAACATTTCCATGCATTTTAAAATTTTTACTCACAATAGTTTTTATGCTGCTGTTAATTTTTAAAACGTATGCTAACATCGTTAATAAGACGCTAAAAATTTCGTTCAAAATACCATCGTGTTTGTCGTGACACAAGAAATAACACCAATATGACAGATTTATAATGCGAACAAAGGTGTTTTTTAAACAGATTTATATTTGTAAACAAAAATTTCTCGCGCGACTGGCAGCTATTATAATAACAGCCTGGTGTTGTAGGCCTACGATATTTCCCAGCCGGGCGGGAGCGCATGCGAATCTGCGACGTTGCCGATGTGAACCTGTTCGCATAAAAACACCTTTATTTGCATTATAAATCTGTCATATTGGTGTTATTTCTTGTGTCACGACAAACACGATGGTATTTTGAACGAAATTATTAGCGTCTTATTAACGATGTTAGCATACGTTTAAAAAATTAACAGCAGCATAAACACTATTGTGAGTAAAAATTTTAAAATGCATGGAAATGTTAACAATAAACCTACCAATAAGCCATAAAAATTTCAGAAAGATTGGCTCAGTGGTTTGTTTACAATTAAATTTTAAACTTCAGTGTTAGTGCAGAGATTCTTAAAAACCGGTACCTACTTTTTAGGATCTTTCAACTATATAAATTCTTCTGGCAAACGGAAATTTTTTTAATTGTTACCACGTAAAATGTATTTAAACCAGCTTATATTTAATTTTTGTTTCAACAAAATCGGATAATTCATCTCAGAGATATTTAGGCTCAATCTCGAGTGCACATATTTATTTACCCGACAGTAGTCAACTGTACTAGCTTGATCAATTAATGTTTAAGGTTATAGAGTTTATAACCTCTGATAATTCTGAACAAATTATTAGCCAAATATAGTAGGGATGGACGAGATTGGATTTTTAGTTCGAGACGAGACGAGAGGAGATTTTTTATTTCTCATTAAATTTCGAGACGAGATCGAGACGAGATTTCTCTTCTCATACACAACGGGAAATGCACGTTCGAAATTTTTACCTGATTTTGTAACATTGTTAGATGACTGTTTAAATACTAAAATAATGATAATAGGCAAGAATATTTACAATCTTTCATTAAATAACATCAGCATAACATTTTTTTATTAATCACGCCTAACTTATTAAAAATGCCTACGATTAGGAAACATGGTGATATCAGTTAGGATAGAGTTCAACTTATCCTAAAATAAAATAAATCATAAAATAAGAGCAATATTAATTTTTATAAAATAGTTACTTGTTTTGACTTTTTTTATCGTAATAAAACATTCCTCACACTGCTTACACTTAACAAAACTTCTCAAATGTTATTAAAGTAATATTATTAAAATAATGAAAGTAATATTTACATTAAAAGAATTAAAGTAATATTTACATTAAAAGAATTAATTAAATAAGAACGCCTTCGAAAAGGAAACGCAACTACAACACGCTCCTGTATTGCGGGTATTGCATTGACTTTCTGCAGGCGTTTTTAATTTTTTTATTTTTATTTCTCGTCTCGATAACAATCTCGGCCAAAAAGTAATCTCGTCTCGTGTAACGAGATTGAAAATTTCCCGAAAATTTCCCGAAATTTCGAGACTTGACCATCCCTAAAATATAGTATTATGAGTGGATGTTATCAAGATGGCACCCATAATGACCCACCGCGCTGTAGTGTAACTTGTGTTGTGCCGTTCTTATAAGTATAATAGACGCCGGGAATTCCGTACTTTGTAGCCGGGAAAACCGGGAAAAATGCGTGAATTTTGTTTATAGATCCTGCTGACAACCCTGAATGAACATAATTTCTGCCGCACTATTAGACATAGACATAGACATATTTTATTTGCACATAACATTCTTTACATGTGTTGGTACATACAGAATAGGTGCATTGTCAGAGTTAAATTATCATCATCTATGGCTCATGTTGAGCAAGGTAGGAGTTTGGATTTCTCTAATTTTCTAAATAATGCTAATCGTTCTAGAAATAAATTTTCGTGGAAATTGGTAACAGAGAATGATATGAAAAAAATAATAAGATCTCTTAATCCATTAAACAGTGAAGATGCTTACGGTTTTTCAAACAAAATTGTAAAATTCATAGCTTCTTACGTTATGGAACCACTGATTCATCTTATTAATATGGTGTTTTCTACTTCAACCTTTCCAAATTGCTTAAAAATCAGTAAAACAATCCCTCTTTATAAGAAGGGAGATAAATTTCTTATTTCAAATTATAGACCAATTTCAATGGTTCCGGTGTTATCAAAAATAGTTGAATCCTGTGCTAAAGCCCAGATCTTTGATTTTCTTAACTTAAATAATATTTTAAACAATAACCAATTTGGTTTCAGACCGGGCCGTTCAACTACTTTGGCTATAGAATCGGTGGTGTCTGATATTTTGGATGGTTTTGAATCTGGTGGTTATCTTAGTGTGGCACTTTTAGACCTCAGTAAGGCCTTCGATTCGGTCTTACATACAATTCTTTTGCAGAAATTAGAATTTTATGGAATAATGGAGCACGAACTAATTTTTTTAAAATCATACCTCTGTGGAAGACTACAATTTGTTAATTTAGGAAAACATAGGTCAAATTTTAAGGAGGTCCTTGCTGGGGTTCCTCAAGGGTCGGTACTGGGTCCGGTTTTGTTTATTCTCTATATTAATGATTTGCCAAACTCCATACCTTACAAAACAATTTTATATGCTGACGACACAACCTTCATCTCATCAGCTGACAACTTTTACTCTGCTAACCAAAGTATAGAAAACGCCATTGAATTGGGTAAGCTATGGTTTGAAAGTAATTTTCTGGAAATAAATCATGATAAAACAGAAAAAATTTGTTTTACTTTGCGTAATCTTGAAGCAGACAATGCAGTTTCTGTCAAACTACTCGGAATATCCATAGACTCTAAACTCACTTGGGAAATACATACCAATAATATCATTTCAAAATTGTCAAGAGTATGTTGTTTGATAAGAAAACTTAAAAATTGTGTTTCTAAACCAACACTTCTAATTGTTTACCACAGTTTATTTCACTCACACTTGCTGTATGGCAATATACTGTGGGGTAATAGCTCAGGAGCTCACCGGGTCTTTACATGGCAAAAGAAGGCTCTCAGAATTATGTTTGAAATTCCGGATAGGGTTAGTTGCAAAGCATTTTTTGCTGAAAATAAAATCATGACACTCTCTAATATTTTCATTTTTTACAATTTAGTTTCCGTGAAAGAGAATCTGAATAAATTTGTTCCTTGCAACTCAATCCATGGGTATATCACCAGACAATCAAAAGATTTATATATTCCTCAAGCCAGGCTATCAAAATTTATCAAAAGTTATAAATATTTGCAAATAAAACTATTTAATAAACTTCCAATATATTTTAGAAATCAGGAAAGTATTCATTTGTATAGGTCAAAATTATCAGATTGGCTTACAAGTCGTGCTTTTTATTCAGTTGAGGAGTTTTTGCAGAATGTAGATTTTTCAACGCTTAAATGTGAGGCCAAGCAGTCTTGATGATTCTTTGTTCTTGTTATGGTCTTTTCCCTGTTAATTTAAAAGTTTTTATTATTACTGATGCTTTTTCCTTTTAAGATTCTTTTAACTTTATTTTAACATTTTCTGTAGAATATTTAATATTTTCTATAACATATGTAACAAAACATGTTGACCTTGTTTATTGTAATGTTTATATTACCAAACGACAATAAAGATTTATTATTATTATTATTATTATTATTATTATTATTATTATTATCAGAATATAAAAAATAAAATAGTAATGAATAAGATAATGTAAATTAACAAAATTGAATGATAAAACTATTCTAAACTAAAGGGGTATTATGAAAATCTGTAATTAAATAAAAGGCTCTGTCAATTAAAAGTTCACCTATTTTATCTTTAAAATTATTTTCACTTAACAATTTATAGTTTGCAGGGAGCACATGTACAGTCTCAGCCCAGCATATAGCGGACTTTTTTCATAAAGTTTTAAACGGTGCCTTGGAAATCTAAAAATGTTTTCATTTTGATTATTATATCTATGGCTGATTTTAATTGATTCTAGGAGGTCGTATTTAGCTGAATGAATGTAGTTTAATGATTCCAAAATGTACAGTCCTGTTAGGGTGTGGATTTTTAAATTTTGAAAAAGTTTTTTGCATGAACTACGTGGATTCCATCCTTTCTGCTTTACAAGTCTCTTGTAGTCACTTCATTGTCATGTTTTCTACTTGGACGGAGGTTGTTTTAAGTGTAAAAGTTGGCCTGTCTCTTCTATTCATGCTTCTTGCTATCCGCAATGTCTATACTTAATGATCATTTGTAAAAAAAATAATGGTCCTTGCATAAAAATACCTAAAACTATAAATTTTTCATAGTTTAACTTTTTTACGCTATTGCGAACAAGGCAAACTAATCAATACCTAGTTATATCTATTGCCATTAAGTACAAAAAAGTAGTACAGTAGTCCTTGTCAAGTTATAATGCAATTGCACCTTCCAGTAGGAATATTCAAACAGTAAAGATCAAGTTCTATTTATTACCATTGGATACAAATAAGTAGTACAGTAGGCCTTATGAAGTTATAATGCAACTGCACCAAGAGATTTCTGCAATGGTAGGGTAATTGAAACTCTAAAGTTCTATAAAGATTATATTGTCTAGGTTTTATGTATCAGTAAAACTAAAAATATGTTTTAATAATGTTTTTGAATTGTGTTGTGTTTTACAGATACTGCGAGCCTGTTTCTGAGCTCGTGGTGTTTCCAGTCACCTTACAAGTACCTGATGTCTGAACAGAATGTATCTCAGCTGAGTGTACAGAGCTACATGGCATACCTTAAGGATACAACCTCCCTCCTGGCCAACCCCGGCCTTCGACCTGAGGTGCGGCCTGAACTCATCTCTGCTGTTCCCATCATCGCTTACTGGAAAAAATTCTACATCAGCAGCAGTCTCACCAAATACATCATTCGCAAGTAAGATTGTTTTATACTGATAATCAAGTGTGGTAATACAGGCTGTCCACCAATGGGAAAACAGGAAAATCCGGGAATTATGCGTGATTTTTCGAAACCTGGAACTATGCATAAATTTTTTTTTCTACTGGGAATTTTTTAGGGATGGATGGGTCCCAAAATTTTCGGGAAAAAAATATTCCCGATTTTCGGGACGGGATTACATTTTATTCGGGAAATTTTCGGGACGGGATTTGGTCCGATCGTTGGCGATTTTGCCGCTTCGCGAGCGACGATGACGCCGCTACCGCGAGAGATGTTCACGATAGTTCCGCAAACGTAGAAAGCAAAGTCATTTCGACGATCGCGCCGTGACCGCGGAATCATACCGACGATCGCACCGTGACAGCGGAGTCATATCGACGATCACGCCGTTACCGTGAGTCATACCAACGATCGCGGAGTCATACCAACGATCGCGCTGTGACCGCGGAGTCATACCGACGTTCGTGCCGTGACCGTGAGTCATACCGACGATGGTGACCGCGAGTCATACCGACGATCACCCCGTGACCGCGAGTCATTTTGACGATAGCAATGTGACCGCAAGTCACAAGTTTCTATAGGTACCTGTAAATTGTTACCCATTTTTTTGTTTTTATAGATAGTGCCACAAACGGTAAAAATTAATTTTCTTTTTTGGTAACTGAAATACTCAAGACTTTCTTTTTACTCACAGGAAAAAATTCCGTCCCGTCCCGTCCGAAAATTGGGAAGGAATTAAAAATCCCGTCTTGTCCCGTCCCGAACTAACAATTCAATCCCGTCCATCCCTAGAATTTTTAATTTGCCATTGTACACAGCGACGTTTCTGTGACCATGGGAGACAAAAATATAGGCTACTATAAAAATGTTAATTGAATTTCATTGAGTGCAAACCTTCTCTGCTGATAAGCTCTCAACTCGACAGGTCGGCATCACCTCAGCCGGTCACTCACGAACATATCGATCGCTCCCGAATACACTTATATTTCTTGTAGTTTCTGTGGACTGATGCCGTATTATTGAAAGTGTTAAACCATTGAATACTGGCTGGTTAATGGTATGTTTGTTGATTGTTACAGGTACATTGTGACTGGTAGTGGTGCTGTGATGATGTATCCTGGTGGAGTAGTAGATCACAGAGTAGATGTACTTCGCCACTCGTGGTACCACAGAGCCACTCAGACCCCAGGCCTTGTAACTGTTACTCCTCCATACTTGGACTCTGCTGGAGCTGGCTACGTCATCACTCTCAGCATTGCTATTGGAAAAGACCCACTCAAGTTTGTTTTGGCTATTGACTTTACTCTCGGTAAGTTAGTAAAATTCTTCAGTAATATTATAAACCTATAAAATATTGTGCCATTTTATCCACAGATAAACTCTACTATTTGGTTTTATTAAAGTCCTTACCAGTACTGTCCTACTTTAGTCCTTATCCTTAGGCGTTATATTTGGCTAACCTTTTTTTATCTCTTTCTCAATCTAAATTTATTTCACTTAGAACCATTATATTTTTGAAAAAGAATATAGGAATATATAAGAATATAGAATCAGAATGTATATAAGAAATATACATAGCAAACCAAATTACACGAGCACTCTATTGTAAAATCTGGATGGAATAATGTAATCCAAGTATAGTTGTAGTTTTTGCAGTATTTACCAAATTATATATTAATGATATTAATTTTGTGTCTCAAGACTGTGTAAAATGACAAATTATTAAATGGTTTTTGCGTAGTAGTTAAATTATTCTGACAACACCATCAAAATGGATTCTTTTGTGAGCCTGACGATGGCAGAGCTTTAAATAACCAACAAAACATATATAGCAAGTTTTTTTACACAATACCCACATGTTAAGGATTGTCTGACGAGGTATGATTTGTTATTTATTAAGACAAAACATACCCCAAGTCTGAACAATTGGCAAAGCTGTAATGTTAGCTTAACATATTTTCAATTTCAATTTTCAATTTCTTTATTCATTGAGAAGTATACACAATACAGCATTTGAATAGTGTCAAAGATAACAATTATTAAAATAAAAATACAGATTAAAAAAGATAAACTATTAGGAGAGTTAAGAGTTAACTTAGTTATTTTATCATATTTAAAATTGGTCATAGCTGTAACTAATATAGTAGCTGTCATTTTTACGGGTTTAAAAAAGAAAGTTATATTTTATAAAAATTCCTTCTTATAGATAGATCTTTAAAATTAAATTACTGTGACACCTTTCAGATGACTTGTGTAATCAAAATGTTAAAACCATAGACCTAGACGGTAAAATATGTTTTATATCTATGGATACCAAATTAGTTTTGATTCCTGTCAGGTTTTTTTTGCCCACATAGCGAGTATGCCATGTTGTCAGCCCGATTCAGATAAATCCAATCTGAAGTCAAATAAATCTGACCCACAGACCCTTGCTTCTTAGTTTACAGTTTTGTGTTTTGTTGCACAGGAGCATTATACCACCTGATGGTAGAATCAATACCGTCGTGCTCTGCACCTTTGGACACAGTCCCAGGCAATGTCAAGTGTTTTCTGATGGATGATAGAGGCTACCTCATCACCCACCCTAGTCTCATTGACCCCCAGACTAAGGGAGCGGCAGATGAACAACACCATGTGACGCATCGCGAGTCTCTACTTGCCAACGATCTGCTCAATCACAAGGTTTGTCACTACTACTGCCGCACCACATTTTTTGTAATATTGTCAGATTTTGCTCGTGCCTCAAAGACAATAGTAATTAATAATGAAAATAATTTCCCCCAGCTTATGTACAAGTCTCTTTTTAAACAGTTTTAAATTATGAGCAGGTATTGCAATATTGTTCTGATTTCTAGTATCTTAAACACTAAAGGCTTGACTTATATTGGAAGGGGAATTTGACAGTCTGAGCAGGTCTGGACGGGCCTGACCGAGTCTGCCGTAAACAACACATGTAGTACTGTCTCCCCTCCAACACTAGTAAAAAATGTCTGTATGAATAAGTCACCTTTAGATGTATTATTTTTATTTTTAGTACAAAATAAATAACCTAAACACGTCGAAATGTTCAGTTTCATCCCTGCATTACGCATCATTAGAAAAATTAGATTCAACTTCAACATCGGCGTAGGGTTAGGCCTGTCTTATATTGGGCCAAAAAGTAGATCCATATTTTATCTGTACTATCTACCTAGTTAAAGAGTTTAGTGAAGTTTTAAATGCTACTGTAACATAAAAATATCATACGCATAGTCCATGTTGATTTTGTAATTTTATAATGAATGGCGAATGTTGACAATCTAAGATAAATCAAAGTATGTAACAAGAGTTCTCATTGGTCGAGAGGCGGTCTAATAACATTAAATCAAAAAGTTCCTCATCCATTTTTCAAACAGTAAACAATAACAAAAAATCTAATCAACAAAAACTAGGGTAAAATTGCTTAACTTAAAAACACAATATTAAAAACAAACTTAATTAACTTCAAAGTTCAATAACAATAAGTGTAATAACTGTATTATCAACAAAAATGCTTGGCTATCAACTCTGCTCGCTGTGTGCACTGTGACTGTGATTGTGGAGTGTGTGTGAGACTGGCTGAGCGTCCACCTGGCTTCCGGTTTTTAAGAGTCGGGTCTGGTCTGGTCGGCTGGTAAGAAAAATCTGCTTCCAATGTAGGTCACACTGTACCCACAAGTAGCTTAAATGGTTTTAAAGTATGTTTCCTCTCTTTGAATCAGATAATATATTGATGTAAATCTCCCTGCAGGGGTTGGTAGAGAAGCTGGTGTGTAGTGACTTATCCAGCAACACTGTCCAGAGGTTTTACCAGTTTAACCTGAGTCTGGAAGGAGTAGTAACCAACGTGATATCTGGTGAGCAGTGTGTCCGCTATCAGCTGACTCGACTACCTGGAACCAACACATTCCTGGCCGTAGTGAACACCACGTGTGATTTAGTCACTGCCTTCTGCCCCTGTAATACAGTAAGTAGCTGGTTTTCACATGCTTCTAATGTTTACCGAGACATGAGCCTGACATATAGTGGACATTTCAACTCACTTCATATTGTTTTGGTCCTTTAGCCAAACTGTTAATTCCTTATTTACATTTTTGCTAAGTTCAATTTTAGTAATTTGTTCGTTGTGCAGCAGTCAAGGCCGTATCTTTTTACACTGTATTTTTTAAGTTTTGGTTATGGTTATGGATTTGAGTAGCCTATGTTTATTGTGAACTTTAATAAAGTACAAACACCTTCCTAAGGAGGAGCTCATAGACAGGACTCAGGTTTGACAGGCTCTGAGGCACCAAGTGGGAAGTGCCCATTAGGTTATGCCTAATTCACGTGGTTGTTGTTACAGATTGACAGACATTGCCTCAACTGTAACCGCTTGGAGCAAAGTGAGTGTGAATGCCCATGTGAATGCCCCTTGGAGACGGGCACCTGTGATACCCCCGCAACACAACAACTACCCCCACCATGCCCTCACATATCAGAACCTTCCCTCCACATCCCCACAGCTGTGCTGTCATTGTTACCAACTGTCAAGCCGTGCTTCCCCATAGCCTGTGATCAGTTCACGTCTTACAAGTAAGATTTAATTGATTGTCTAGTTTGTGTAGACGTAATGCTGTTGTGCATAGGCCTACATATTGTCATACTGTCCATTTTATTAGCGGAAAAGTGTCTATAAAAAAAATGAAATTCCTTAACCTTAACAGTGTTGCAGAATAACATAAAAAATAATTGTAATACATCAGATATTTCCTGTACCGAAAGTATCTTTGAAAAAAGAAACTTGGAAAGTATCTCTCTCTTTCAATGGAAATACAGTAGTTTCCTTGTATTGAATGCAATCCTGTTGATTAATCGGACAAGAATACAAAACCAAAATCATGTGTCATGGGTGATGTGAACAGTTAAAAGCAATAACTTACTCAATATTCAAAAATAATTTATATTTCATTTTATTTCATATTGGTAGCCTATTTTATATAGTTTGAAATAAGATACAGTTAACCTCTCTAAACTGACTCTTACGCGACCAGGCCTAGGTCAGATAACCTAAAAGATTGGATAATGTGGACAACTAACATGTATAATAAATGTGGTATTAGTATTATATGAATGGAAAACTTAGTTTCATATTTCAATGCCTAATGCAATGTTTTTGCAAATTTAGGGAGCCCAAAACTTAAAAATTTTTGGAATAAATGTATTCCCAATCATCGGGACCAGATTACATTTTATACTTAATTTTCTTGGGACGTGGTTTGTTCCGATCGCCAACCCGTTCAGTTACTACTCGATTAATGTCGAAGTGTCTATAATCTCTATATTTTATTAACTTGGTTTCAGGTTTGTTCCTACTTGTACCTATACCTAGTATACAATAAATTAACTTATGTTATTCTAATGCCTCTGTGGTCCGTCTTTGTGGCACTGTTTTATAAAAACTAGTGATGGTCGGATCCGGATATCGGACTACCGGATCCGAGCTAGAACCGGCACCGGATCGGATCCAAAAAATTCCGGATCTTGGGCTGGATCCGGTTTTAATGGATCCGATTTTTTCAAATTTTTCCCGATTTTTTTTTTCCTAACACAAAGCTGCCTTTGTCCATGTAAAACCGATTTTTTTACTAACACAAAGGAGTCTGTGTCACTGTACAACCCCCATTCGTTTACTAACACGAAGGAGTCTGTATCACTGTACAACCCCGATTATTTACTAACACAAAGGAGTCTGTATCCATGTAAGAGACCGATTTTTTTACTAACACAAAGGAGTCTGTATCACTGTACAACCCCGATTATTTACTAACACAAAGGAGTCTGTATCCATGTAAGAGACCGATTTTTTTGTCTCTTGTTGCAAATAACTTATATGGCAAGGCAATGACTCAGTGTTTGAAGAAACGAACAAGAGGTTATCCAGTCATAAATAAATTGGATGCTGCATGCAAAAACCACGATATAGCATACTCAAGATCGAACTATAGTAAAACAACACAGATACCCTTTTGGTGGTCGTGCAACTTAGTGCATTTTATGATTTTGAAAATTGTTAGTGTCCCCAAAAAATGAGGGATTATTGGCTCAACTGGAGATTACTCTATATATATAAAAAATATATTAACCTTTAAACATTACCAATTTAATTTTAAACAGTATGATTTAAATTGGCATTCTGTTGATAACGTTTTTTTTTACCCGCCCTTATGTCAGTGTGTATCTGGATCCGGATCCGAAAATCCGAAGATCCGGATCCGAATTTTTTAAGATCCGGATCGGAATCCGGTACCGACATTTTCTTGGATCCACCCATCACTAATAAAAACCTATAATGGGTCAAAATAAAATACATAGGTAACCAAAACTGTTAAGAATCTGTTAAAAAAGATTTCATTTTTGGTCCAATTTAACTTTGAACATCAGTCAAATTATAAAACGCTGCTAGCTAACTTAACCATATATTTAAACCGACCATCACTGCATTAAAAAAAGTAGGGTTCTAAGGCCTGGGTTGTATGTCATGAAACCCTGCCTGTATTACAGGACTTTTAAATTTAAATTTACAATTCTGTAAAATTAAGTTACATAAAATTAATTTTACTCTTGTAAAATGACCTGTAATTTTTACCTGCATTATAAGTTCCTGTATTTGAACTCACAGCGGTTATTAGTTTAATATAGTTTTTAAATTATGTATGGTAGTCAATAGGAATGTTTACTGCTATTGATTGTGTGTGAATTTTTTTATAAAATTCAGTTAGGGCTAAATGCAAAGAAAAATACCACGGCGCAGCAAACCAGTAGATTACATGAATTTCAATTGGTGTGATTGAATTTTTACCTAAATAAGTTAAATATCTCCTTAAACATTATTTTAAATAAATTTGCCAAATTTGATCAAAATATATCATAAACAAGCAAACTAAACTACACCAGTATTTTCTCCATAGAAGAAAAACACTGGAATTTTCAATATACTGGTTTTTAAACTTGTAATACAGGGATTTTACCCGTATTACAGGGCCTGTAGCTTATATGAAACTGGTCCCTGGTATGGTTACCAGTAGTAAAGTAATATTAGCTTTTACTACATTTTGAAATTATACCTGTCAAAATGTCACAATGACTATTATTCTGCAAACTTGTTGCCATCAAGAATATCTCCTGTGAATAGGGCACGATTGTCAACATATCATGCGTTTGTGGCACCATCGTGATTACGTCTTGTGGTCACAGCGCAAAAACAAAATGGTACAACCCCCAATGTTGTAAAAATTACAGTTCAATAATTATTTCAACTTTTGCAATTTGTACCATAAAATATCATTGTTACCCTTCATCCACCGCTTGCTTGATAAAAGGATGTTCATAAGCTAATGGGAGAAAGTATGTGTCAGTTAAGTTTAAAGTAGGGATGGGCCGATTCCGATTCTCGATACCTCGATACCTTCGATACCAGTGGTATCGAAGAATCGCCGATACTCGATACTTCGCTTCATTGTACTCGATACCGATTCTGAAAAGTGAGGTTAATTATGTTGCTAAACTCAACTGACATTGAAGGTTTTAAAGAGTGGCACATCATAGTTTATTTGAAATACTCTGAAATCAGCTGATATAAATAATTCCAAGTTCAAAAACTAACATTGTAATAGTTTTATAATCCAAAATATAGGCTAGCTTGTCTTTGCATTTCACAACAGTAGCAGTGACAGAATGACAAAAGACAAGTTGTGTCATGTGTGTTCAGTTGACAACAGAACTCTAGTTGCCGCCATGTTGTCAGATCAAAGGCAACGTTGCCAGATGGTACAAGCATTCAATATATACATATAATAAGTCAATGGTACTAATATAACTCGCGTTTTCTAACTCGAAATTGTGGCATAGCTTACAATCTTAAAAGTGTGATATAGCTTATAACTGATTATAACCTATGCCATATTTTCAAGATTATAAGCTATGGGACAAATTCACAATTATAAGCTATGACATTATAAGATATGAGACCCCACGAACTGTTCAGCTAATTCAGGGCTTCATGGTGACTATAGGAGAAAGCCATTTAGCGGATCGTTATATGTTGTTTCTCTCTGACTGAACAGAAACAGCTGTCGTGAGTTTGTAAATGGCAAATTAATGGTTTACCATATGTTTTAGTTTTGTTTGTTTGTTTGCTGTCTGTGCGTCTGCTAGTGCGTAGTGACTAGTGAGCTGTTCAAAATGGATTGAACTCCATGAATTTTATGTAATTCTTTAAGTAATTCAAGTGATATTGAAGATGACTTTGATATTGACTTTCAGTTTATAGCTCAAGCAATATGGGACATTCATTGTCGGCCTAGATATTGGATTATGGATACTTAAACAAAAAACTCTGTGAACATTTTAGGCCTAGCCCTACCTAAACCGGTGATTGTTGTCTCAATTTAATTTACCTAATAAAATGTTTTAAAAATCATGTCTTCTTGAAGTAGCCTATCTTATTTTCCTTATAGGCTAACCTAATCTATGTAACCTTAATCAATAGCAATGCAGTTATCTTAATGTATAAAGATTAAATAAAAATAAGTTAACATGCTCCTTTATTTATAGGGATAGCGAGAGCACAGTAAGTTATGTGTGTTATTAAATGAATTTTTAACAGGTATCGGTATCGAGTACGGAATCGAGAATCGAAACCAAAGTTGTAGAATCGGAATCGGTATCGGAATCGACCAATTCTGGAATCGGCCCATCACTAGTTTAAAGTGTATTAATCACATATTCATGTTATTATCTCAGAGTCAGTAGTTCTTACTTTCAGCTTTGCATAATTAACATTTGATTACTACCTGTATTTTTTTCTTACCTTATCCAGACAAGTAAACAAGTTTTGTGTTTAGGCTTTAAGATTCAAGATTTGGGATTTGATTTCTTAAGTGTTGGTTTTTGTTTTTGTTTTCAAATTCAAAATTTCTGGTTTTGGCCATCACTATTCTGTCTGTTTTAACATGTTTTATCTCTGTAATTGATGATACAATGGTTTTGCAGAGATTGCCTGGGAGTGATAGGATGTGAATGGTGCCAACTACAGTCAGACGCAGTGACCAGGTTGTCAGCCCCTTTCTGTGCTCACCAAGCTTACTGTTATAACGGCATTCTGGGCTCTACAGGAGAAGGCCCTTCTCGTAAGTTATATCACCAACTGACATATTGTAGTTCATGAAACATTACTTCGATAAGAGAGAGTAATATAGTTACTTATTTAGCATTTGAATCTCTATTGGTAAGCCTTGTGTGTGTATACTGTTATACAGTAACACTTTAATAGTTCAAACACCTAAGAACCAGTAACAAGTTTGAATTTAGTTAAGTACAGTCCAACCTCAATATAACGAATCTGAAGGGTCCCTTCAGATTGGAGAACTGAATATTCGTTATATCAAGGATTTCGGTGAAATGAGGCTTGTTATATTGAAGTTAGGTTTGCAGGAATTTCGCTAAGTCAAGGATCAGAACCAGCATCTGTCAATTATATGTCGGTATTTGACCTCATTTAGTAGCATATTCTACAATACTTTACAGTACAGTGTTTCAATCAATCAATCAATCAATCAATCAATTTATTTATTGAACTATAATGAATACATGCATATTATACAATAGGTGCAAAAACCATACAAGGCTTGTCTGCACCAACATATTATGAAAAACATTTTTAGTTAAATAATATATAAAGTTGAGTTCAATCAGCAATCAACACAGTTCTATGAGTGTCCCAACGTGTTCCATTGAGAGTTACATGCATAATTATATTACCAAAAACCACTGATGTTCAAATCCAAATCTCATGAAAACAACAATAAATAAATAACAATAAATAAATAGTATTACTAAGAAACAATGAGAAACAGCACAATAGACTATAACAAATAAATAACAATATCTTATAAAATTTATAAATCTAACAAAACAGAAACAAATATAGCCAACACCTGAAACAAGCATATAAATAGATAATAATTTAAACATTCAGATAACATTCACTGACAGAAAGACCAGTATCTATATTAAACCACTCCACATTCTTTCTTTCAGACTAGTTTTAAAAGCTCGATAAGTGGTCAAATTAAAAAAATAATTTGGCAAGTTGTTGAACATTTTTGGTACAAGGACTTCTAGAGACCTGCAACCATATTTATTTTTAAATCTGGGAACATTGTAATAGTTTCTTCTCACCCTGTAATTATGATTATTTACCTGTTTTAGCTCGTTTTGAAATAAATAATCTGTATAAATTAAGATCATGAAGAGTTTACTTACAGGCAAAGTATCGGTGTATCGAAAAATTTCCAATGGTGGCAGTTGACTTGCATTTAAAGGTACAATACTCCTGATTGTTTGTTCCTGAATATTTTCAATTTTTTTTAGATGGGTCATTGAGGCATTACCCCAAGCCCGTAAACCATAACGTATCACAGATTCACACAAGGACCTGTATATTAACAATAAGACATCGTATGGCAAGACACATTTTAAATGAAACAGTTTAAAAGTACATGATCTTATCTTTTTGCAAACATAATCTATATGTATGTCCCACTTAAATTTGTGATCAACATGTACACCTAAATATTTAAAATTATTAACATTTTCCAAAGTTTTACAACTACAATTATCAACTAATGAGTAAGTGTTGCAATGTAAACAGTCAAAACTGTGGTATTTAATATTTACTTTGGAACACTGAAAAGCAGGTGAATGAATATGAATAACCTTTGACTTGCTACCGTTAATTATAAGGCCATTATCATGACACCATTCTAACAAGTTATTTACTGCACTCTGCATATCTGCTTCAGCCTCTTTAATGTCTTTCTTAGCAACCACAATAGCAGTATCATCTGCATACATGTATGTATTAGCCTTTTTAATATATTTGGGAAGGGTATTTGTATATATAATGTATAATATAGGTCCAAGAATACTTCCTTGAGGCACACCTGACTTAAGTTCTACTTCTTCACTTGTAATGTCTTCTATTTTAACTATCAATTTTCTACATGTCAGATAATCTGAAAACCAATTAAGAAATCTACCTTTAATTCCTATACTCCTTAACGATCCTATTATCTTTTCAAATTGCAGCGTGTCAAAGGCTTTTGTAAAATCTACAAATGTAACCAATATTTGATTTCCTTTATCTATCTCTTTATTTACGTTATTAGCAAATGCTTGCAGTAATAACTCTGTGCTTTTGTTTTTCTGAAACCCATATTGACACTTATCTATTATGTTATTCTCTGTCAGATATCTGTTTAGGTTTAGGGATATGTATCGTTCCATTATTTTATCTATTGCACATAATATTGATATAGGGCGGTAATGTTGATATAAATTGTGGCATCCTGATTTATAAATTGGTCTTACAATAGCTGTTTTAAGTCTGGTGGGAATTCTACCCTCTGAAAGTGAATTATTTATAATATTGACTATAATTTCTGAGACATCGGCACTACATTTTTTTAAGTCATCTACTCTAATTCCATCAATACCTGGACTTTTTTTCTTTAATTTAATTAAAATCATTTCTATGTCTCGCTTTTTAGCTTTTGGGATATATAGAGAGGTGTTTTGTATTATTTCCTCAGTTTGTTCAACATCAATTAATTTAACATGGCATTTATGAACAATACTATTTATTTCAGTTGTAAAAGTGTTTGAAAAATTATGACATATCTGTTTTAAAGTACTTCCTTTATTTACCATATATTTTTGTACCATCTCATCAATGCTCTGCTTTTTCTTCCTTCCCAAAACTATATTAATCTCTTCCCATGTCTTTTTTATATCTTTTTTATTTTCCTCAAAAATCTCGCCATAATATTTTACCTTTGCTCTAAATATATCTTTATTTATAAGATTCCTTAAATTTCTATATTCATTTATTAAGGTTGTATTCTCTGGATGTTTCTTAATCCACTTAAATAATTTATCTCGTCTCTTAATCTTATTAACTATATCCCAGTTCATCCAGGCCTTTCTTGGCTTTTTTTTATGTTCTGTACGTGTGATTTTAGCCTTTTCATAAATAGAATTAAACCTATTGTACAATTGTTGATAACTGTCATTTGAGGAAAGACCTGAATTTTTTAGTGTTGTCCAATCTATATTTTTTATGCCCAGATTGATCAATTTTTTATCTAGTTGTATTTTATTAGAAATAATATTATTCAGGTTTAAGTTTCCCTCTCCTACTTGAAGATTCAACAGGCAAGGGTAGTGATCAGATATCTTTATCTTGACCACAGCTGACTTTGGCCTGCTGTTGTTTCCTCTAATGTAGATATGGTCGATAAGAGATCTAACCAGTTTTCCTTGTCTTACTTCCTCCCTAGTATACTGGTCAATACATGATTTTAAACCATTGGCTGCCATTAGGTTTTTATATTCATTCACATTGTTACAAAGTTTATCTTTTAAGTTAATATTAAAATCTCCAAGTGAAATAACATTTTTACTTTTAATATCTATTAATACTTCTTTTAATTCATTTATGAAAACTTTCTCATTAGTTTTAGGTGGTTTATAAACAGCTAACATGCAAATAGACATATCTATCCTCCCAAAATAAATTTCAAATAACATATGCTCGAAACTTGTCTTTTGTACATATGGCATTTTTTTAATGGTGTGTTCTTTTTTTATGAAAGCACAAATGCCTCCACCCTTACTGTGTTCTCTTAAATTATACACAACATCAAAATTATCCAAATTGAAAAGATCAGTGAGGCTTTGTTTTATATTAACTTCTGTAAAAACAATTACATCCAGGTACTTAATGTAGTTATTAAATAGTAATACAAATTCATTCCAGTGCTTTTTTAAAGATGCTATATTTAAATGAAAAAAATTAGCACCATTTTCAAACTTACTGTTTCTACTAAGAGATGTCAGTTCTAATATATCCTGACAACAGATAGATTTAATTTCTTCTTCCTCTACAATACAATCTACCATGGAAAAAATTTAATAAAAATATATCTACTAGGACTTACATTTTTAAAACACTACTTTATCTTCTCTAAGTCTGCTTCATTTTCAATATGGATAACACTGCTGTCGTCTTCCTTTCTCACTCGAACCATCCCGTTTTTGAACCAGGTGTACTTATAATTCAGTCCTTTTGCCTTCTTCTTCGCCTTTTTTAGTAGGTTACGGTAGAAAAAGGAGAGATTTTCACTTATGTAGATTCTTCCCCCATTCTCCCCGGTGACCTCCGCATTAGTGACAACAGTCTTCTTCGCTGCCAACACTTTATTCCGCACTTTCCTACTGACAAATTGTGCTATAATTGTTGCTGGTCGGTCCTCGGTTTTAGTTTTAGGTAGGCGATGGGCAATTTCGATATCTTCCTCCCTCAAATTCACACCTACTTTTTCAGCAATCTTCATCACCAGAAATTCGACATTTTCGGGATGTGTTTATTTTAGACAAGGATGGGATGTGTTTACATTGTAAAGGAGAACCTTGATTATCCGGGGTAATAAAGGGGGAGGGAGACCACAGATAGTAAAAACCACAGTATAAAACATGGTATAAAAAGATGAAAACACCATAAAACACTGAAATATTGTGTAATTAAAAATGTCCATTAATGTCACAATTACATTTTTTATCAACAAAATACATTACAATTTTTTTATTTTTTTTTATTGAACATAATTAAATCTAAGGCTTACCTTACGATCCAATTTATTATATATTGGAGACCTAGGTTTCTACGTCGAAACGTTATCGTCAGTCCTTTGTCTCATAGGTTAGCTAAACTTCTTGTTTGCCATCTCTTGCTTGAGATATTGTCAATATGGTATAATTTGTACACACATTGATCACATATAAATATTTACAAAGACATAAATGGAAACAACATAGATACATGGCCATGATCTTCGTCTTTATCAAACCTAACCTCCAAAGTTGGGATGTGATGATCATGACATTTCTAGTCATTGACCTTAGTCCAGGTTACAAACTGTAAGTTTAAAATCACAGCTTACTCTAACCCACCTAAAACCTAATTAAAAACTGTATTGTATAGCAATAAACCACGTAAAGAACAAAACAAAACGGTTGCGTCATAATACAAGGTCTGCACTGAGACATTGCCTTGCCATATAAGTTGATTGCGTCATAATACAAGGTCTGGACTGAGACATTGCCTTGCCATAAAAGTTGATTGCGTCATAATACAAGGTGTGGACTGAGACATTGTCTTGCCATATATGTTGGTTGCGTCATAATACAAGTTCTGCACTGAGACATTGCCTTGCCATATAAGTTGATTGCGTCATAATACAAGGTCTGGACTGAGACATTGCCTTGCCATAAAAGTTGATTGCGTCATAATACAAGGTCTGGACTGAGACATTGCCTTGCCATAAAAGTTGATTGCGTCATAATACAAGGTGTGGACTGAGACATTGTCTTGCCATATATGTTGGTTGCGTCATAATACAAGTTCTGCACTGAGACATTGCCTTGCCATATAAGTTGATTGCGTCATAATACAAGGTCTGCACTTACAAATTGTCTTGCCATATAAATGTTTGCATCACGATATAAGGTACGATATACCATTTTGTTAAATTTGAGTAAGCTTTGAATTTAAACTTAAATTTTTATAACTGAACCAAGATTAATGACTTACAATATCACAATTGTGCAGTATTCATGGTAGTTTTTGTGTATAAAAATGCAAATTATAACCTCCTAACCTTAATATTTATTTATTAAGAACTTGAACATCAAACCATCCTAATCCGAAAATATTTGAATCTGAACCTCTAATTATCTGATCCGATTTAAACCGAGCCTTAACTATCCAAACCGAATCCGATCCGAACTGAAATTATACTATCCACACACCTCTAACATATATATATTTATAAAAATTCGAACGAATGGTGTTTTTGGCCTTTGAGGACATCAAAATGAAAAAGTAAATCGGTCCTGGGCCTAGGACTTACCGTTCCTCCTACGGTAATAGCTACTTCCCTATAGGGAAATTCGCTAAAACAAAATAAAATGGCAACAGTGTTCATACAATAAGTAGATTTTGCACTGAGACAAATAAATTATTTGGTAGAGAGAATGTGATGAGTGGAAACCAGCCCATGGGGAATTGGTGATGAGGGAGTAGGAGTGGTAAAAGGAAATATGCTTAGCTGGCACATTGATCTTGTTAAATCCTAGTTGTCGTACAAAATAAGTATGTTTCACTAGTATACAAAAACTTTTATGAATTTATCTTCCTCGATAAGCAATTACTTATTATAGAATTGTGGTATTCATGCGACTACAGTGTCAATTTTGACAATTAATTTTTATTCATCTACATTTCAGCCTCAATGTAGATTGCTATCTTCATGATGACTTGACTTCCGCCCAGTTTACTTATCATGACACGACGGTGAATAATAATGATCGAATTTAGCAATGCTGTCACTTGAGGACCACAAATTATTTTTAAGAGACACCTTAGCACTCAGTGGTATTTATGTATGTTTCTGGGTTGTCAGGAGCTATAGAGGATGCAGGCTTGCAGACAGGAGTGGTGGGGTTAAGCTCAGTGGCTGGTGTGGTAGCAGCACTGTTGTTAGCTCTCGGCCTCATGGTCTACTGCTGCTACAAGGTTAGCGCTAGACCAACCACGGGACCAAGCTACTCTGCCCCTGACTGCTCTCTTTACATGTTCTCTATGGACAAGAGTCATCACAAGATGCTAGAGGATCCACCTACAGGTAGGCTAAGGATAGAGTCTTGCTAGATACGTGAAATTAATATTACTTGGGCCTACTTAGCCTTGTGTTTTGATTAAACCAGCCTAAACCAGTAAACACATATGTGACATTGTTTGCTCTATTGGATACACAATCTCGGAATTTTCTAATACTAATACTATTGATGGTTAAAAACACGATTGTATTTAATGTTGTTGAGATATTTTTTGCAATAAAATGTCATTATAGATTGCATCTATTTGAGACATAAAAATATAATACAGTAGAACTCCAATCATCCGAATCAATTAGGACTGGAATTCGGATAATTGGATTGTTCCCGAAATCCAGATTCTATTCCAGAAATTTCAGAAAGCATGCATTCTGCAACTATTTCACCTACGGAAATTTTACGCTTTTGCCGCGATTGCGGAGTACGATTATGATTTTCCGTGACCGCGTTATCCTTGGATTTCTAGTAATGTGTTGAACTAAAAATTAATATTATGTCATGTCCTTCCTTAAATGACTAGTCCAGTGTTTTCTATTGTGTGATTGTTGCAGGGGCAAACCAAGGACTAGTGTCCAACGCTCAGGAGCTGAGTGTGGCTCTTCTCAGTCCGGCCAGCTCTGTGTCTCCGTACCGTATGAGTGCTGGATACCGTAGACCAGCCACGGGGGACAGTGACCACGGCTATTCTACCATGACACCTCACGAGGATACAGAACCACCTCCTACCCCTACAACAACACACTCCCTTCCTGAGACACCCCCTCCTCACCACACCCTCCTACCTAACCCTGTACTGGCTCCTGTCACTGTACATATGGCCATGGAACCTTGCTCATAGACCTTGTCACCCGTCACCGTGTCACCACCGTTGTTGTGGTTGTCACCAAGTGTTGTTTGTTGACAGTCAAAACTAGAAATTTGAAATCTCAAAACCTAAACATGGAACTTTTTACTTGCCTAGATAAGGTTAGAAAAAATACTGGTAATAATAAAATGTTTTTGTGAAATCAAAAATTGAAAGCAATTTGACCCCCGACAGCCACTCTTGAATTTTTGACTGATTAGGCCACTTTCAAGCTAAAAAACACTATTGCAAACTAAACTCCTGACACTAATGAAACAAGAACGAGATTATTACTTTCTTTAAACCTATAAAAACATCATTATTTAGAAACAACAAACACTGAAATAAATTGAACTCCTGACAGTGTATTTTCTGTAATAAACAATAATAATGGTACAATCAATTATGGCTGTTTGGTTTTGAATCACAAAACTCTTTGATCAAACCTCCAAACTAAAACTTTTCCAAAATGTTGATATTTTTGAGATTTTTCAGTTTTGACACATCACTAATATGTTGTATGATAAACCACAATGCCTAGGAAAGGATTTTTGACATCCACTATAATATATCAAAACAACACAATGATGATTGATAAACGACTATTTTTATATTTATACACAAACCAAGTTAAATTTTATATATGACTCTAAAACTTTGATTAGAAGTGTTAGTTTTTTTACCATTCTACAATGTTTGAAATAAGTTTGCAACTTTTTATAGGACAATTTTTATATGACCAAAAAATATTGCTCCTTGTAAATCTTAGTTTAAGTGAAGTTACATGGTTTAAATAGTTAGGTTGTATATACTCTAATATTAAGTACGGTTGTGACAACTTGGTGTACTTAAAACAAAAAACTTGATGGTCTTGACTTAATGTGAACAAAGTGATATTATCAGCAGCTCAGAAGTGCTAAAATCAATCTTTGTGTGTATATCATGTGATCAAAACGATCAGTTTTATAGTGTAATCAAGTAACAAAAGAACATTTTTGTACTAAGTTCCTTTTAGTCTTGTATTTGTATCTGTATGAGATTTGTTTATATAACTAGCTCAGCCAACAATGGCCTTATAAATAAGAGATTTATCAAAAGTAGTTGCTGTAATAATGCATTACTTGTGTATAGTTGTACAGAATTTACTATTTAAGGTTAGCTAATAGAGAGCGTAGTTAAAATAATACTCCATAAACAAATAAAATAATACAAGCATTTGCAATAGTCACTTTATCAAGGATCTAGCTTTATCATGTTGCTTACGTGAAAACCTCATGGTTGTGTATTTTGTTAGTTTAATTATGGTCAGAGGACTCATAAAATGAACAAACCATCCTACATAACTCAGAGTTTGATCCTATAGTTTTATTTTATAGATTTAGAAAAACTGATAATCACTTTTTAGTAGAAGTGTGCGAGAGGCTTAATTGTAAAAGAGGATCAAGCCAAACATGTATCGCGATTGCGGAAAGCATCTAAGAAGATCACTTGTTGAACTAAAATTCCCAGAAGGGGAATTCCTCTCCTATTTATTTTTTGTTGGTTGTCAAACCAATATATTTTAGTTTCTTTCCATTCAATAATATATTTTAATAAGTTAAGGTATTTATTTTTAATATGTTTATTTGAGTTCTTAGTATTTGACTGTAATGATGTCATAAAATTTTGACTTCTAAAAAAATAATAAGTTTGATGAAATTTATTTTAAACTCAGTGTCTTGTCTCATCACACTTGTATTAACTCTCCATCATAGCATTAAAATGAAACTGCATTTTGATTAAGAGAATAGAGACTAATTATCTGTATATGACGATGCGACTCTTTTATTATGTACAAAAGCTTGGCTTGATTATAATTCTCAAGATTGCACACCTCTACTTTGTAGTTTACATAGGCTATATTTTAGTATTTATATCGTATGTCAGTATTATGAAGCTTAAACATTATAAATTGTTATTTGAGCTCTTGAGAAATCTTTACACAGAAAACATTAAAAATGTTAAACCCTCTTGTTTTGGATGTTCTGGTTTCCAAAAGAGTTCAATGTTTTTTTTTTGTTTTCTCTCGTAGATTTTGGAATTATTAATTATGATCCATTAGGAAAACATATTCTTGTTTTATTCTACTTTTTGTGAGTATAAAAGTACACTCTTTCTTCAAGGCTTCTTGAAAACTATTGCTTGTGTAGCTATTGCAATGAATAGATGAATAATAATGGGATTTGTTATTATTCATTGGTCATATAAAATGTAAGTACAGTTAGTATGAAGTATTTGATTTTTTCTCTATGAAATTTTTATTTTGTGTAAGTAAATTATTTAAATATTTGACGATTTATATCAAACATTGATAGATGTAAATTAAGTCCTTGAATGGTTTATTATTGATGGGATTGAGCAAGCACTAAATTGTATTTTAATAATTTATATATGTATACTCTATTATATTATTTGTTCAGTATCAAACTATAATTATTGTCTAATGTAAGTAGAATTTTCTTAACAAATCAGTGGAAAAATGGGTAACAAAAATCAAACAAACATGATCGAGTTGCATTGTTTCAACTTTCTATGTTTATTTTTTGTTTGAAGAGTTAGGGACAGTGTTACTGCCATTCTAAAGGCCTAACTTAACGTTTTAAGATAGTGTGAAACTACAATATCTTGTATTTTGTCTCCACAATGAGGGTTCCAATGTGGTTAACATAGTACAACCTTCTGACAATTTCTCAATTGCCTTATTTAGAACTATTACTTTTCATATTTCATTTAATGTTTTATAGTTTGAAGGAATAGATTTAGAAAATAATGTTTAAATAATACATTTGCTACTATGTAAAAAATTCAACCGTCCCAAAGGGTTTCAAATGTTTACAATATGTTTATCAAATCTAATTCCTGAAATAAGATGCATCGATATCTGTGATCTTTCTTATTCTTGAATTGATACATTTTGCTAATAAAAATTCGTAAGCTGAAAATTGGATTGTAGATCATGCAAATAAAGTCAGCATCCCTGTGTAGTAGAACCTGACCTACAGCTAACATGTTATAAGTTCTAATTGCTCAATTATAGCTTAGAATAAATGTATGAAGCCAATAACCATTGCCATAAATACTAAATAGATGTGTTATTTTGTAATTACTCAGATTTTTCAAAACTGATTATTGATTATTAAAAATGAAAATTTCTTGCAACTGTTTACCTATTCTCTTTGTTGTAACTATTACAAACTGTTGTACAGAGTATTTTTGTATAATTAAAATAATACAAAACTTGTTGTATCAGCTGTTACAATTATGTTAACTACTCTTGTGCCTTAATTTTACCCTAGTGGTGCGTCTTACTCAAAATGTTGAGGCTTTACTTCAATAAGACTGTTATTTCTTTACTTCAGTATTGTAATTTGTATTTTGTATATATATATAAATTTTACATGTTTTCTAAACATTTGTTTTATTGCCCTGTTTGGTTATAATTTAGAAAATCCGTATATGACACATTTCATGCACTATGTATGTACTTCTTATAATATATATACTTTTAGGGCCTAAAAGTATAGGTGAAATGTGCAATGAGCATTTTAGCAGTACAGGTTTCCAGTCCTCAATAAAATATCTTACATAGGATAAAGCAGTGGCAGATCCGGAGGTGGGGAGACTGCCCCCTCCCCTCGGGCATATGTTTTTTATTACAGTAATGTCAAAATTTTGCAGCGATCGGCGAAGACGATGAAGATGTTCCGTTACCACGGGGGTTATTCAAGATTTTGCCGTGATTACGGAGACAATGACGATATCCACACAACCGCAGGAAATGAACAATATTTTGCCACGATCACTGAAGACGATGCTAATGTTCTTTTGCGGGTTTATTGTTATTCGGTGTTTTGCTGTGACCGCGGGAGACAATAACAATGTCTACACAGCCGCGGGAAATTATCAAAATTTTGCTGCGATCGTGAAAGACGATGGTGACGTTCCTGTGACCATGGGGTTATTCAAGGTTTTACTGTGACCACGAGAGATAATGACGATGTTCACACAACCGTAGGAAATGAACAATATTTTCCCGCGATGATGGAAGACGGTGCTGATGTTCCGTTGGAGCGTAGGGGTCCCAGCCACCGGTCGTATATTCAGGGGCCATATTTATATAATCTAACCTAACCAAACTTCTATATACGGATTAGAGCTATAGGTAGTCGGTTCTCCGTTTTTCGTTCCGTTGCGGGGGTTATTCGGTTTTTTGCTGTGACTGCGGAAGACAGATGTCTGCAGGAGATGATCAGAATGTAGCTGCGAACGCCGAAGACAACGATAATGTCAATACACGATCGTGGGAGATGTTCATACTTTTGCGATCACGGAAGACGTTTATGACATTAATTACTGTAGAGGTTAATCAGAGGGTTTCCATGACCATCAGAGAGAATGGTAGTTTATAAAGTAGTATATACGCAGGGAGTAGTAGTGATTTTGTACGTTCTAGGACAGAGGAGGGAGGAGTGTAGACCACGTGGGTTGAGGTAGGTAACCTCACTTTGCCTAACCTAACCTAACCTTACAGACAGAGACTGATCCTCTGATTTGGATGACCTTTTTTTTGTGTAGATATAAAGAACGTTAAATCAGTTCTCATTTGGTATACTTGTCGTATAATAGGATCTCACGGCTGAGATCGAAAACGACAACAGCTTTTGAATCTCATTTTATATAGGACCACCAATAGGTTCTCAACTGCACAAAAATGGCGCCGATTGCATCATTCGGTGCTCATGTTTTCACTAGAGGATTTGTATGAAGATGCAGTATTTCGATCTCAATGTATACTGACACGCCATTTGAAACTCATTGTTTTCATGTTGATTTTTACGTGTCTTTTGAGTTGAGTCGTTCCGTGTTTAGTGACGTCACTTGTCTTGGGATCATGTGATCATGGAATGTTCTAGAAACATTACCATAAAAGGAAATGCCACGTGATAGGTCACGTGATCATCTTGGAACGTTCGAGAACATTACCATATATGGTCATGTGTTTCGACGATTGTGCAACAGCCCGCGCGGTCTTGCGTCAGTCTTCTCTGAGAGGTGGTTGTGAGAGGTGCTATTTTTCGAGTCTTTGAAATTGTGTAGTGCGTGAAAAGTAAGTTTTCAACCATTTATAAGTGTGACGAGGATTTGCGGTGATGGCTAGTGTCAGTGCTACGAAGCGATCGTTTCCTAGTGACAACGAGAGTGATGACGACAGCCTTCCTACACCACCGAAGCGTCGTTGGTTCCAACGTTATAAAGACGATATTGAGGAACAACAAGGTGCTAGGGAAGAACACCGCTTGGATGTTGCCTCGGTCTCTGACGGAGAACATCATGTGTCACCGGTTGTTCAAAGTGCTACCAAGCGGTCGTTTCCTACTGACAACGACAGCGATAACGAGACCTGTCCTATATCACCGAAGCGTCGTCGAGCCCAACATAGTGAGTTGGATATTTCGGAACAACTACAAGGTGCTAGTGAGATGATGGACATTCAAGAGCAGGAAGAAGATGTTTCGGATGTCGTGCAGGTTCTACCTGTCAGGAGAGCCGATACAAAAACATTAAAGTTCTGTGATGTATGTCACCTCAGTATTACTAGGAAAAACTGGGCCCGTCATACTGGGAGTGGAGCTCACCAAGCGGCGTGGATACAAAAACAGCAACTAAACCGACCATCCGTCATAGTTCAGCCATCCATCATAGTTCGGCCATCCATCATAGTGCAAGTCCCACGTAAGCCTCCGCCACCACCTAATCTTGAAATCATCCAATCTAAAACGGCGTTCAGAGGTCGAATGAAGACGTTTGAGATCAATAATGTCAAAGTAAATGGTTACAAAAGTGTTGAAACTTTTATCGAAGATTCCAAAAAACTTATAATTGAAAAGGTTCGTGATGAGGGAACTTCATTGAAAATCCAACTTATCCTTAAGGCAAAGTTCGCTAAAGGGATTACGGAAAAAGTCGAATCTGATTTTGAATTCAAAACGAAAAACATCATCATTTACGAAGATTCTAATCTATCAGATTTGTTAAATGAGGCAAAACAAAAACTATTGACTGAGATGGAAAGTTTTAACCACAAAGGCTCCAATTGGAACATGAAAACGATTGAATGTCTTCTTTTACATATCAACCGACTTAAGCCTTTGAAAGGGTCTAGTTACATAGCCCTGCCAGAAAAAATTCGCTTGAAACGTGCTGTTGTAAACATAAAAAAACAATGATCAGCGTTGTTTCATGTGGTGTTGTCTAGCAGCACTCCACCCTTCAAAGGTACACCCGGAGCGGATCGAAAGCTACACTGCTTATGTTGATGGATTTCTCGAGTTATTTGATGGGATAGATTTTCCAGTCAAACTGACTGATGTAAAAAAATTCGAAAAGCGTGCAGGATTATCGATCAATGTATACGGTCTTGAAGAAAATAGTGATGTTTTTCCCTTGTGTGTAACAGATGAAGAAAAGCCCGTGCATGTAGACCTGTTGTTGGTTAAAGATGGAACGAACTCACACTACTGTCTAATCAAAAACCTATCTCGTTTAGTTCACAGTCAAGCTACAAAACATAATAGAAAATGCTATATATGCAGACGTTGTCTTCAGCACTTTCATAACGAAGACAATTTGAAGACACATATGGAGGACTGCTCTAGACATGATGCCGTAAAAATAAAGCTCCCTACCGCTGGAAAAAATGACAAAATAAGATTTACAGAACACAATAAATCAATGAAAGTTCCTTATGTCATTTATGCCGATCTGGAGAGCATGCTCCTCCCGATTTCTACTTGTGAACCATCGGGAGTTGATGAAAACGGTGCTAAGAGATCGTACACATACAGCTATCAGAAACACGAAGCTATAAGTTTCTGTTACTATATCTCTGGCAGTGAAAAGCCTCCAACGACATATTTCGGGGAAGATGCTGGACGAAAATTTGTCGAGGCGTTGAAAAAGGAGGCCGTGGAGATAAAACAAATCTACGAAAAGATCATTCCAATGAAACCATTGCAGGAAGAAGAGATACGTAGACATAAAGAAGCGGTAACCTGTCACATCTGCCAGGAACCTCTCAATGAAACCGACAAAGTAAGGGATCACGACCACCTCACCGGTTTGTATCGAGGCCCTGCCCATTCCAAATGTAACTTATTGTTTACTAAGCCCAAATTTATTCCTGTTTTCTTGCACAACCTTTCTGGCTATGACATACATCAGTTCATCAAAGAAATAGGACGACAAGGTGAGAAACTCCAAGTGATTCCGCAAAATGATGAGCGGTATATATCATTCACCGTTCAAGTTAGGGGAGGGTTGGAACTGAGATTCTTGGACTCTTTTAAGTTTTTAAGTGCAAGTTTAGACCAACTGATTAACAATTTAACTACAGATCAGTTGGAGCATACAAAGAGATTTGTCAGATCATCACAGATAGACTTGGTAACAAGAAAAGGGGTTTATCCCTATGACTTCATGGATAACATAACAAAATATGATATGACAACTCTGCCGGAACTTCATGATTTCAAAAACAAATTAAATAAGTGTGATGTATCAGAATTAGATTATGAGCATGCTCAAAAGGTTTGGGATGAGTTCAACATTAAAGATATGAGAGAGTACACATTGTTTTACAACAAGATTGACGTCCTCCAGTTGGCAGACATTATGGACAACTTCAGAGACGTTTGCCTTCAAACATATAGTCTCGACCCAGCGTGGTACTTCACAGCTCCCGGATTAGCTTGGTCGGCGATGCTGAAACTCACTGATGTAGAGCTCCAGTTACTAACCGACCTCGATATGATTCTAATGGTTGAAAAAGGAATTCGTGGAGGTGTTTCGCAGTGTTGCTTGAGACAAGCTCGAGCCAACAACAAGTACATGAGTCAAGGCTTCGATGAGAACAAAGAACCTAGCTACCTGGTGTACTTAGATGCGAATAACCTATATGCTTGGGCTATGTCGCAGGCAATGCCATTCGGTGACTTTAGATGGCGAAAAGATACTGAAATAAATGTTTTAGACATCAGTGATGACGCGGCCACCGGCTACATTCTCGAAGTTGACCTCGAGTATCCTGAAGAAATTCATGACCACCATGCAGACTTTCCACTGGCACCTCACAACATGATTCCACCTGGGTCAAAAATACCCAAACTAGTCACCACTTTGTACGACCGATCTAGATACGTTGTACACTACAGAAATTTAAAACAGTATCTCAACCTCGGAATGAAACTAAAAAATATACATCGGGTTCTTGAGTTTTCTCAAAAACCGTGGATGAAACCATACATCGATTTAAACACTAACATGAGGACCAAGGCAAAGAATAAATTCGAAATTGACTTCTACAAGCTTATGAATAACGCGGTATTTGGGAAAACTATGGAAAACCTTCGGAATAGAGTGGATGTTCGTCTGGTAACCGACGAACGACAGGCGGATAAATTCATTGCCAAACCTACATTCAAGAGTAGGAAAATATTTACGGACCATCTTGCAGCTCTGCACATGACCAAAACATCACTTCTTTTCAACAAACCGATTTACGTGGGGGCGGCTATTCTAGATGTGTCGAAAACCCTTATATACCGTTTCCACTATCAAGTGATGAAGAGCAGATATGGTGATCGGATCATACTCGCCTATACTGATACCGACTCACTGATTTACATCATATATACAGAAGACTGGTACATGGACATGAAAGAAATGATTGACGAGTTCGACACGAGTGCATATCAAAGCTCCAACCCTTTTGGTATGCCTCGAGTAAACAAAAAGGTTCTCGGAAAAATGAAAGATGAGCTGGAAGGTCTGATCATGGTTGAATACGTTGGTCTGAAGTCAAAAATGTATGCCACTGACGTAGAGGAAGGTTTGAATTGTATAAAAACATCTAAAAAGGCTAAAGGAATCAAGAAATCAGTGGTGGAAAATGAAATCACAATAGATGACTATCGCAGATGTTTGAAGACTCTCGAAGATGTGTACAGACAAATCAACAGCATCCGAAGCCACCTGCACGATGTTTATAGTACGACACAATTCAAGAAATCACTTTCGCCAAAGGACGACAAACGGTGTGTTCTTCGAGACGGAATAAGGACGCTACCCTGGGGCCATAGAAGAATTCCTACTGAATGTACATAAAAATGTAAAAAAACTATTCCTGTAAAATATATTTTTTTCGTGTTTTACACTGTTGTTATTTATTACCCTGGTGTGCACAAGGTTTTTTGTAGCTCTTTCTCATAAAAAGATCCAATTATTTCTTCACCACTTTTATCTTTGATTCTATAGGTTATTGGAAAGGTGTCTTGCACTTTGGATATGGTAAATATCTCTCTAGTCCAATTGCGACTGTATTTATCGGCAAACGTATCTTTTTTTGCCACAATCCTCACTCTGTCTTCTAGTTGAAATTTTATTTTTCTAGGTGTGTGAGGAATATTGGAGAACCTCTCAAGCAAACTAGGTACGTCCGCATTAGTAACCTCTGCAGGTTTCATACGAATTGTACGATGGACACTATTGTTGTACTGATGTAACAGGTCTTGAACTATGTCCAACCACCGAAAATAATTTCGAGTCTCGAATATAACCTTCATTTTTTCATTCAACGTACGATTGAACCTCTAAATGATTGCACTCTTTTCCTCATTTTCAGTATGATACATTTTTATGTTGTACGATTGCAAAACTGACTTAAAATCACGGTTAAGAAATTCTTTGCCCTTATCGGTGTGTAACAGTCTGGGAGCGGTGTGACCGTTGACGTCAATTGCTCGCTTCAATATGAGCATAAACGATTCCGCTACTTCTGCACCCCGTTTGGTCATCAACGGCTCTGACCAGGCGAATTTTGAAAAGGTATCAATCACATTCAACATATAATTATAGCCATCATTCTCACTGGCATACTTTCTCATGACAACCAGATCTGCGGCCCACAGATCGTCTATACCTAGGGTAACAATACGTCGTCGAGGAAAGTGCTTGATCACTGGTCTATGTACTTCCTTGGCGGCCATACTGGGCTTAGGAACTTTGACGAAGGCGCCTTTACGCTGACCGCAAATATTGCATGTCGTATTTAAACGCCATTTGTTGTTAACGGTTTTGACATACTCCCCACTGTCTTGAGACGTGGTTTTCCTTTTGCATTTCATACAGTAGATTTCCATTGGCTCTTATATAAGTGGGAAGACTTAAAAATGAGTGAACTGCACAGACACAGAATTCACTTGTCCGACGGTCAGAAGCGTAAGCTACGCATCGCGTTTAAGAAGCGTAGAACTGCTATAATTGGTTTAACTAATGATAGCCTCTCACATGGAGCGGATCATATACTGCTTAACGAAGCACAACACAAGGCTGTTGAAAAAGCTATCCGGAACAAAACCGGTCTACGTCTGGCTGTGAGCTACGATCAGCTTTTGAAAAACAAAGAGGGTGGTCTTTTGAAAGAGATGTTGGAAATGGTTGAATCAAAGGTGCCATATGGAAAACGTTTCATATCTACATTGATACGACATCAGGTGGCACCGATTCTCAAGAACCGATTCGTGCCGTGGTTGAAAAACCTGATCGATAACGAGCTAGATTCAATAATTGAAAAAGACCCCAAGGGAGCCGGCCTTAAGCGATGCATCAACAACAAGCTGGACTCTCTTTTAAAAAACCCGTAAGATCGTTTGAACCTATGTCACTGGGAGAAATAGAGCTTTATGCTAACCAATTAGGCATCCGTGGCTTTCGAGGAGTGTTTATGAGACAGATATTACCCGAAGCCCCTATGGAGTTTGAATGTGGAATCTTGAATCTGGGTAATATCGATTCTTCTGGAACCCATTGGACTTGTTATGTTAAAGACAAAAACAAAAAGTTCTATTTCGATTCGTTTGGAAACGCACCCCCACCACTAGAACTAATAGACTATTTAGGTTCAAACGATCTCTTCTATAATGACATTGCTGTTCAAGAGTATAATGATCCACCTATCTGTGGTCATTTGTGTTTGGAGGTTTTACGACGAAACTCTAGTGATGAGCCTTGGGATGATATCATAAGAGCTATACGGGATGATAAATACGTATGGAATTGGTGGTGGCAGCGGAAGATTCATGTTCAATAGATTCGGGGACGAGGTGGACTACCAAAGCTCAATTCGTCTACAAATCGAATCACAAACAAAGTCTGAAATTAGAGATCTTGTCAAATCAGGTCTTTCGGAAATGAAGAAAATGATGAGAACACCTAACGACGATTCGAGCCATGTAGCATTAAACAATAGACTTGGTAAAATAGAATCTACGTTGAACATCAAGGATTATTTCATTGGTTTTAAAAGCAAACGTTTGGTTAGCGTCTCCAATGCAATTGATAAACATGATGTTGTAAACAAATATCAATTGGATACTGTCAAATCAACGGTGGATAGACTAACAAAAACATTCGATGTTTCGAACCCTGAGGTGGTAAATTTAAACGGACATCGAAGAATAGGAAAAGTCAGCAGATCAAAAGATCTTTATGACGTGATCGTAAGGAAAGAACTAAACGAGTTAAATGAAAAACTGGTTACATTCCAGACAAACCTTAACACGATATTGGTTAATATACACGATGACATTATAAATTTAAAGAGAGCACAAAATGGTTATGATATAAGTGACAAAGATGCCGCTAGTGAAAATCCGGGGCAAAGGATGCCAAATGACATTCCATCCAGAGCACCCTATCCGCCTCAGTGATGGTAGCAAGTGCCGACTAGCTCTAGTTAGCTTTATGTCGGAGAACTACATAAACAACGTGTTAGAACCGGGTAACATATATTTTTGGGACAGCGATATTTATCTGATCTCGACGCCATTTACGATCTCAAGGGGATATTGGACTATTGAAAAACTAAATGAAAAAATCAACGAATATATTACTGCACTGAAACTTAACGTACCTACCAACCAATTTTCAATCAAAAGGGAAAATGATCGTATTGCAATAACAAGTCCATTGAAATTTTATCTTGACGAAAAGGCGGCTTCATTCCTCGGATTCTCAAGTCCTGGAGAGAAACCATTAACCGAGCAGGAATCGTTTTACGATGCCAATACGCTTCTGGTTGCGCCAAACGCACCCAATTTCAGGGCTGTAGACGCCGTAGAGGTACACTGCAACATCGTAGAGCACAGTTACATCAACCACGATGAGAACAGACACAAACATGTGGAAGCAGAACTATTGTACACGTTCTTCCTGAATGTAGCACATGGCTACAAGATATATGAAGTGCCAACGGAGAAGTTGTACGTTCCTCTGAGGAATGGCTTACAAACGATCAACCGAATCGACATCACTCTCCGAGATCAAAACAATCGCTTGCTTCAAAACGAAAACGTTGAATGTGTAATAGTTTTAGATTTATATAAGTCCTAAAATGGATATCAATGTTTACTGCATCGAAGAAGGATCCATAAATAATCTATTACCACACCCATTAAGATGTCTTATAGTCGGTTCATCAGGGTGTGGAAAAACAAACCTATTGCTCAATTTTATCTATAACGTTAAGGGTGTAAAGTTCAAAAACCTTTATGTGTTCAGCCGATCCATTGATCAGCCAGCATACACACAGCTACGTAAACACTATGAAAAAGTAGAGCACGCACTCGGCACAACTATTGCATACTTTTACTCAAACTGTAGTGACTTGATACCTCTAGACGAATGTAAGTCCAACTCTTTGGTGGTGTTTGACGATTGTCTTTTAGAAGAACAAACAAAAATAAAAGACTATTTCATACGAGGGCGTCATAAACAGGTATCTTGCATTTATTTGAGTCAGAGCTACGGGCGGGTAGACATGCAAGTAATAAGGAATAACGTTAATCTTTTGTGTATATTCACACAGAACAAACACTATACACAAAAGATATACAACGACTTCGTTGGATCCGATATGATATACCAAGAGTTTGTAGGCATGTGTAAAAAGTGTTGGGCGGAACCTCACGGTTTTATGTCAATAGACACTACTAAAAAAACGCATCTAGGTAAATATAGATGTATGTTTAAGGAAACGCTATATCCCTAATAAAAACATTTTTGCATCAAATACGTGTATTTTGTTACATTAACGATATTTTATACGTAAGAGCGTATTTACACTAAATGATAGTGTTTATGCTAAAAAACGATATTTCAAATTAAAGAGCGTTTCTGCGTTAAATAAACGTTATATTTTTATCGAAAGCGTTTCTACACTAAATAAACGTCATATTTATGTAAAGAGCGTTTCTACAATCAATAAACGTTTCACATGTACATGTTGGAATAACGATGTGAATCTTATGTTGTGTTTATGTGTTACTAAGTGCACAATGGATGCAAAAGAAGCTAAGCGACTTGAGATTCTAGAAATGAATCTCGTCAAAAAATTTCGGACAGCGGAACAGGAGGAAAAGAAAGAACGAGCTAAGAAACTAGAGGAGATTACAAACTCCCATCCCAATACACATGCAATACAAGACATCACAAAACCCCCAACACGAGTAACAAGTAAAACGCGAGATGAACCTCTGACAGTTGAAAAAGCTAGACAACTGGAGCAACTGCAAACCACTCTGCAAAACCAGTTCGGAGAAATACATGTTAGGGAAATGGAGGAACAACGTGTAAGGGAGAAAAAGTACGAGGCTATCACCAAAGCGATTAAAGAGAAAAAAGAAAAGGATGAGGTACTGGAGAAAAAAACAAAAGAAATGCTGAAAAAACAAATATACAACCAGCTAATGAAACGCAACTTTAGACCATCAGTCTCTAGTACACCAGACCGAGTTGGTTATATCGGTTCCACTCAATACGATGATGATGAAGATGAAAAAATGGAAGTAGTTGCGGATCAATCAATAAAACAGTTGATGGATACCAAGGTCGTTAATCTCGGAGTGGTCGGAGCTAAATATCTACCACGAGCTAGTGACTCTCAATTCGGCATTTATTTCGATGAGATAGATGAGCAACTAAAAATCGGTTCTGAACCGATTGGGTTTGATTATGATGACATTATTGTAAACAACAAACGATTTAAAGGTACTGAAGGACTTTGGAAACTTTTAACGAAGAAAGGGTTTGTGCAGTCTAATGAATACACATCAAACGATTGGCAGACATATAAAGATATGCTTTTGATGACAAACTCTATCTTCCAGAAAAATGATCCTACTACACGACGTCCAAAATCTAGTTCAGGACAAAAATGGCGGAAAATGATAAAACCTATTTGGGACGAAGTTATCAAACCGACCGATCCGATTGAACAAGATATGGACAGGGATGTATTGACAGGATCCGGTTTAAAACGCTACCATGACGGTCCGGTTGAATATCGCTACATCAAAGACCTCAACGAGCTCATCAACCGTCTGAATTTTATTTACGCAGAGGAGGTTGCAGGCAACAACAACTTTCACAACGAAAAACTATCTGTTGTTAAATTCATATCCGACCGTATGCAAGAACTGATTGACCAACCGAACGGGGTCAAATACGTAGTACGATGTTTGTCAGCCTTGCCTGAACGCGCGATAGAAGGCTCGGGATTGTTGAACGACATCATCAACAAATTACCTGTAGAACTACACGCCCCGCGTAACTGGAAATTCGATACGTATAACTTCTGCGGTCCAGGCACGAAGCTCGCTGAACGATTAGGTCGTGGTGACAAGGGTGTGAATCCTTTAGACGATGCGTGTAAACAGCACGACATATGGTACAGAGACCACCGGAAGCCCGAAGACAGATGGGTCGCAGATAAAGCGTTACAGAAAGCGGCGTGGGATAGAGTGACGTCTAGCGACGCGGACCTTAACGAGAGGAGCGTAGCCCTCGCGACCACGGGTGCGATGTGGTTGAAACGTAAACTAGGGATGGGTTTAGGTACATCCGCGTGTTCATATCCCTGTAGAAAAAAAATGGGTATATATAAGTGAGCAGCATGGACAACGCTTGGCAAATCTTGTCCCGCGAACCGAAGGCACCGAACGGTGTACTCACCGACGAGCTCGTTATGAAGTTCGATAGGTACCTCAACTGGGACCTGTTATCACTTCACTATGATTTCTCCATCGATATGCTACGTATTTACTTCCATCGTGTTGACTGGGGTCCTATTCTGAAGAGGCAAAAATTCAGTAAGAGCTTTCTTCGTGAGATGGCACCAAACTTTGAGCATGCGTGGTTTGCTGTCAGCAAGCACCAAATACTTTCCGAGTCGTTCATACACGACTACGCAAACAAAGTCGATTGGGAATACATTAAAAAATTCCAGATCGTTTCGCAACAGTTTTTGGATGATCACAAAGCTTACATGGAAGAGGAGTTCAATGAGTAAGCCTCTATATATACCATGCAATTAAAAAAATAAATAAAAATAATTAGCTTATATTTTTTTGTTCTTCTGTGTTATTAAGTCATTGTAGACAATGGAAGCACTGTACGAACGTTTCTCCACCGGAGTGGTGAAAAGCGAGTACCGAGCTGTTATGCCGATATCCGAGTTGAATTTCAACACACCAAACAATTACACAATCTTCAAACTCGATCACGGAGACACGTTTTACGACTCGGCAATTCAATATCACATCTGCGGCGAGGTAGTAAAAAAATCCGATGGTAAAGCATATGATGCGACTGCCACTATAGCCCTTATTGACAATTTCATACCATACCTCTTTACAAGAATCGAACTGAAAAAACACAACACAACAATCGATGTGGTCGATCATCCGGGAATTACAAGCACTATCAAAAGTATTCTAAACTATCCTCAATCGATGAAACCCGCTTTGCAAAACTGTGGGTTCGCATCAAGATACTCGCTTGGTGGTGGCAAGTTCGAAGCAATTGGAACCTTAGCGCATCTCGGGTTAGGATTCTTTGACCACATGCGATACCCCATGTACAAAGGTGGATTCGAGATTGTATTCACAAGAGCTGAAGATAACGACGCTCTATACCATTGGAAAGGAACCGCTGCCGCAGCTACCGATCCTGAGGACGGCAAAGTGAAAATCACTTCCTTCGTTCTCAGAGTTCCCATAGTGGAATATACGTCAACTAGCAAAATCCAACTAATCGACGGTCTAACAAAACTTAGTGAAAAAGATGAGTTGATCTACAACTATTATCAGTGGCAATGTATTGACAAAAAGGGCGTGTTCGGATCTACGTACACATTCGACATTACAAACGTTTATAGAAACGTATACAACCCTAGATTCGTAATCATGTGCTTTCAAAACTAACCGCACGAATGATCAGAAAAAGAACCCAGCGCAATTTGACAGCGAAAATATAAAGAACTTTGCAGTTAAAATAAATGGTCAACGTTACCCTCAAGAACTGCAAAACGCTGCAATCCTTGAGGGACGTTGGAGAGTGATTTACGAGCAATTCATGAGATATCGTAAGGTGAATTTCGATGACAGCTCAATGATCATTGACCCGAGCGAGTTTATTTCACACTACCCACTGTATGTTGTCGACACACATCTTCATCCGATGAATACAGACCGTTCTAGAAGTGACATTCAAATAGAATTCGATTTCACAAACGCAATCGCATCACCATCAGCCGATTCAGGCACTACCGCATATGTCATCGTAGTCTCTGAAAACGCGTTTGCCTACGATATATCAAGGAACATAATCAAGGTAATGTAACTGCGCATTTATATAAGTGAGAGACATGGCACAATTGGTAGATTTGCTTAACGCGTGCCAAGCACCCAAATACACTAAAATCGAAGAGCTGCGACATGAGCATCCCTACAGAATAGTGGAGTTGCAGCGAGTCGTGACGAGATACGGTCCCTCGGTAACCGCTACTGTCGAAGAAGACCCTTGTGGCAATCTAAGAAAATTGTATCTCCCATGCATGTACAACAACGTTTTGACAGACGTCATGATTAGAAACTACAACAACGGTGTCAACGAAAAACTTGCTTTGATACCCAAAAGCCATGGTCAGATCGAGTTTGCAACAATAAACTAATATAACAGAAATAAAATACGCAAAATAACTGAAAAACACAAAAAAATATTTTTTCGCCTCCGAAGGATTGGCGTGGTCGGAACCACGTGCTGAGTCACTCAGAAGACACGTAAAAATCAACATGAAAACAATGAGTTTCAAATGGCGTGTCAGTATACATTGAGATCGAAATACTACATCTTCATACAAATCCTCTAGTGAAAACATGAGCACCGAATGATGCAATCGACGCCATTTTTGTGCAGTTGAGAACCTATTGGTGGTCCTATATAAAATGAGATTCAAAAGCTGTTGTCGTTTTCGATCTCAACCGTGAGATCCTATTATACGACAAGTATACCAAATGAGAACTGATTTAACGTTCTTTATATCTACACAAAAAAAAATTGTCATCCAAATCAGAGGATCAGTCTCTGTCTGTAAGATCATCCTCTGTTTACATGTGACGTCATGGACACACCTCCCTTCCCGACCTACCTCAACCCACGTGGTCTACACTCCTCCCTCCTCTGTCCTAGAACGTGAGTTTCAAATGGCGTGTCAGTATACATTGAGATCGAAATACTGCATCTTCATACAAATCCTCTAGTGAAAACATGAGCACCGAATGATGCAATCGGCGCCATTTTTGTGCAGTTGAGAACCTATTGGTGGTCCTATATAAAATGAGATTCAAAAGCTGTTGTCGTTTCTGTAAAGTCGTCCAAATCAGAGGATCAGTCTCTGCCTGTAAGGTTAGGTTAGGTTAGGCAAAGTGAGGTTACCTACCTCAACCCACGTGGTCTACACTCCTCCCTCCTCTGTCCTAGAACGTACAAAATGACTACTACTGCAGGGAAAGAACAAAATTTTGCCGCGATCGGCAAAGACGATGATGACGTTTCTGTAACTGTGGGAGCCGGAGATGATAAGAATTTAGTCGCAAATCCGGAGACGACAATAATGTCTACAGGACCGCTGGAGTTGTTCATGATTTTGTCGCGATCGCAGAAGACGATGTTCCATTACTGCGGGGGTTTTTCAGGGTTTTGCTGTGGCCACAAGAGACAATGACAATGTGGGGGGGGGGACTTCACCTCTAATCTGCCCCCCCTCAATCTAAAGCTGAATCTGCCACTGGGATAAACTTACTCAAGAAAGATGGCCCATAAATTTTAGATATTTATCATCCAGTAACTCTCCTTCCATAATTTTCTAGTCACTATAAATTGTATGTTTTCAAATCACAAAACATACCTTGGGGACAAGGCAGATCCACACAGATAGCAGTATTTTAATTGGAAAATTACCTTTTTTGAGGTCTTGGATGCGTTGTACTGTTGTAGTTAGTGTTTGGAATTTTCTACAATTTGTCCAAGGCTTTCGATAGTCGACACAGCTGTTTTTAGCTAAGCTCAGCCATTTTTGAAATGTCTGGTATTAATTTTTAAGTAGAGTTAGAAAATTTACCAAAGTATTGATGGATTTTGTTTGTTATGGGGTTTAATCACTTCAATTATCCTAAATGCCACAATTTTTTTTTTAAACAATATGATTATTCGATTGTAATATTTAAAACGTGTATTGTATCAAGCTATATTGTATCATTAACCGGCAATGCTTTAATTTTAGCTGTTTTATGACATTGTCAGTAATTTTAAAAATTCAAAAGACAATAAACATATTTCATTTCACTGTGGATTTATGGGTAATTCTTTTTCTGCTAGACTTTTAACAGGATAGATTCAAACAGGTTAAAATTAATAGACATGATGTTTTCTCAGAGAGTCAGATTGAAGAAAAGTCATCTGTAGGGTGCCACAGGAATAATTCTTGCGACAGTCTTGATTCTAATAAATGATTTACCTTTCAATGTCAACGGACCTCTTTATCAATATGCAGACGGTACTTCATCAATTACCAAAGGAAATACCAAGACTGGAAATAAATTCAAAGTTCTAGACACACTTTACTAAATTTCTGATTGGCTCTCTAAAATCAGAAAGCAAAATTAATTTAAAAAATCTTAAATTTTCCAATTATTATTAACAGAATATATCTATTTAGGGATTTCTCATGCCAAAAGGTGACAAAGTCTGCATAAACTCCAACAGTTTGGGCTTTACTTTACTAAATAATTTAAAATGGCAAGAATTAACCTCTGTTCCGCAGTTAAAACTTTGTAAAACTCTTTTGCCATTAGAACTATTTCAATAATTATCAGGAAGATACAGGTCTTCAAGTTTATCATGGATATTTCCATCAATCATCAGGTACATAAAGTATGATTCTCTAAAGGGAGAAAGGGGTGTACATCAGAAATAAATAACATATTTACTTTTCAAAAAACAAGCCATTTAATCAATGTTTAAATTAAAATACAATACAGGGAAATAATCAAGCACTCTTTTTTTCAATATCCTCCACATTTCTCCCTCTTGCACTGGTCAAAATATTTTCCTTAGAGCTTTATTTTCAAAAACCAACTATGAGTCGGTTTTAGATTTTATTGGGCTAACCCATGTTTTTCTTCCATAAAATTGGTTGAATCATTGTCTTATATAAAATTATATTTTTTTATGTGGGGTAATACTTTAGAGTGTGCCATTCAGCCCCTTATTTCTTTGCAACACCTCTAACACATCTTGTATGGAAATGTAATGACACAGTACATATATTGTATAAAGTGAATAAAAACCTAGCAAATGATAATTCTAAGGGAAGTTGATCTAAAAGTCTAACAAGTAGATTCTAGGTTTTATTCATTCTCCATCCATTGTTCTCCCTTTGTTGACCAAAGACTTTGTATTGATCAGACTTGATAGTTCGATAACGCTATCAGTGGACTCTTCCTGTTGTGAACATGCTGAAGAGGACATTTATCAAGCAATTATATATTCTCATCACTCATTATAAAGGTCAACCACCCACATTCATATAATCACCTTGAAATATTTATTGTACAGCCCCCAAGTGTATGTTGCTGTCTTAAAGGATTAATTTATTGATTGATTGTAGATATAATGTCTCATAGGGGAAAAGGGAAAAGCTTAAGCCTATGTCCCACGACGCGTCATGCATGGGACAGGGTACGCCCATGGTGATAGGCGCGGAGCAGGGTTGCGCGTCCGTTCCCGTAAAATGCGGACCATGGGAACGGGGTTTAATGGGGTAAAATGGGCTTTTCTAATTTTTTACCCTTTAAACACAGAATTTATTAATTTTTCTCCAGACCTATAAATAATTTAGTATATCAAAGTGTTTTTGTATGGTTATGGTTACGGAGAAAATTTAAAAAACTGTTAATTTTAAAATCCTATGTTATTCTTAGGCCGGGCGCGCACTATCCCGACCACGACCACGGCCACGACCAAACGCCCGACCAGTGGTTGTCATTCACCATGCGACCAGAGCACGACCCGACCAATGTTTTACAAACTTCAGTGTCAAGATGATTGTTGAAGAAGTAGTTGTTATGGTGCATTTGTATTGTAAGTACGTTAAGCGGAAGAAGACACTATACTGGGTATAGAGTGAAAATTTAAAAAACGTACGTTTTCAGAAAAAGTACTTTGCAAAATTTTTTCCCCTTTTTTCAAAACTTTTATTATTATTTTTATTTCAGTAACATTTGAAGTTTCATAAAATGCCCATGGTAACGCAATATCTTTGGTATTTTTTTTTTTAAAAGAGCATCTTTAGTGGAAAAACACAAAATCCTGTCACGACCATAACAGACGTTTAAATGAATATTAAAAATAGTTAATATTATTTTTATAACTATGTTTTGCTATAAACTAATTTACTTTTATGACCATTATACAATAAAAAGGTCACTGAGCTTTTGGTATATTTGGTCTTTCTAGAAAAAAATAAAAAAACTCAAAAAATTGAAAAAAAGCCAATAAAATCATTTTAAGTTTGTATAACTCCGAAAAAACTTACCTGAGACCCGAAAAATCGTTATGTTTGTATAGAGGTGTGCTTCTTTTGTGTATAAAACATTGAAATATGACGATATTTTAATTTTTGAAATTTTTATGATAGAAATCATAAACGTGATGGTCAGGGACAAGCGGTACGGTCGTGAATTTTCTGAAATAATCTAAAACTTTCTAAACAATCCTTTAATTATACTGTTAGTTATAATAAAAATAAGTGTTTCAATTGAACTAAACTGTTCAAATTACAATTATATTAAAGTTATTGTCACGACCAAACACACTATAATCCATAAGGCTGGATTGGTCGTGAAAAAACCCGCGATGGTCGTGAAACTTTGGTCGTGAAATTACGTGTTATTTGGCTCTGTTCTGGCGGTAGCCCTGCACCTCATGTTCGAGGATACAAAGTGGACTTCTAGGTTAATCTAGCAATTGAAATATCTTATAAACAAAAATTAACACCATGTCTTCTTCATCGAATGACTACGTACGGTCATGGACACACCAAAATTACAAAAAACACAATCTTTCCTTTATTAATCTTGTAATTCCTCCTTTCAACAACGACCGGCACTACAATCCTGACGTACACCCCGAACTAGTCTCTAAAACCAACTGACTCCATCGACGCCAGGCTTGCCACTGTCGTGCTCCAAAGTTGAAAATTTTTCCCAAATGGTCGTGACGCCAAATCGAGGGACAGACTTATTTTGTCATGGTAGTCAGTTTGCAATGACAATAAAATTATAATATGCTCCTTTTTTGTAAGTTTAATAACCATTGATGGCATAAAAATATGGCTTTATATATTTCGGCATGAGTAATTAGTCTAAAAAAGCGTGAAAGTTGGAAAATGTACCCAAGGGACACGTCATGGTCGTGAATTTTGAGACTTTAAAAATACGAAAAAAATACCTAGAACCTATTTAAAACCAAATAAATGTGTGTAACATGTTGCCCCCGTCCCAAAAAATATTAAAACCCATAGTAATAAACTACAAATCCAGTATCTACGAAGTAAAAGGCCAGGGACATGAAAACGTACGTTTTTAAATTTTCACTCTATATCCAATGTTAACTGTTAGGTCTGAAAGGGCATTTTGCAACATTTTATGAAGAGCTACGTCAATATGAAGACAGGTTTCAAAAGTGTCAAAATCCTGCGACATTTTACCAAATGAGTCACTTCACAGACTGGCGCAAAAAACTAGTGCTCACCGTTTGATTAGTCTAGGAATACTGGGGGTTGAGTGGTGTACTGGTCGGGCCGGAGGCAAGTCGGGGGTAGTGCGCGTCGTCCCATTACATTGTGTGCTATTTTTGGCTGCTACGACCAGCGGGTCGGGCCCGACCAAACTGGAAAATTTTGGTCGTGCGACCAGGGCCCGACCAGGGTCCGACCAGTCGACCAGTGCGCGCTGTTCCATTTATTCCTATTATAAAACTGGTCGTATCCGACCAGTCGGAGTCGTGGTCGTGGTCGTGGTCGGGATAGTGCGCGCCGGCCCTTATGGAGAATATTGTAAAATCTTGTAGTTGGCTTGTTTATGGATGTATTTTGATCAAACTTGGCAAATTTATTTATTTTATACTAAGCTATTAATATTTTAATAAAAATCACATTTATTAACTTTCCTGTAGCAGCAAACCTAGGTAGGCTACTCGTAAAACAGAAAACAAATGATAACTTAATTTAATATTTTCATTGAAAATCAATGCAGGCAAATGGAAATTCACTTAGTCAGCTGGTTTGCTGCAGCGTGGGTATTTTATATTCCGATAAATAGCTACATTGCTAAACAATTATTGTATATTCTAAAATATTATTTCATATAGGTTAAATTTATATGCGTAGCCTAATTATTTCTTAAGATTTTTAAAAATATCACGTTGATATTCAAAAATACAGTATCACAACTGTCGTAAAACTGCTTTTATGATTTTTTATCGAGCCACCTTTTTTATAGTTACTATTTATATAGTATCACTTTTATTGTTATGTCCCTATAGCCATATTGGTTGACACACTGCACTGATAGCTCAGTGGGTTGACAGCACTGAGCTATAATTTTAGCTCGGTGGTTGACAGCCTGATGGGATCTAAATATTGTCGTTCGTCTTTGGTTTGGGGAAGGGATAATAACACTGAGCTAGTGATGCGATAATCGAGTGAAAAAAAGAATCGATTCTTTCGATTCAATTATTTTAAGAATCGATGAAATAATCGTTTGCGTGAATCGATTCTTATTTGTTAGCTTCCTGCACTTGATTCCATTTCGCTGCAGGTCGATGCATGCCTATGATATTTATCACTACTACTACTAGCATTGACTATCATAGTCAATGCTACTAGTCAAAAGTCAGTCTATCTCAGTGGCTAGGTACACACACTCACGCACTGATTTGTTGGTTAGGTGCTTAAAAGATTTTAGAAAATATAATATTGTGAAAGTTATTATATTTATTTTTTAAATCACGAACTGTGTTAAGTGAACTTTCATATTTTCAGTTATGAATAATAATTGAACTATTTCTTAACTTTGAACTATTTGAAATTATGTAAGTTTGTATTATAAAAACATCAATGTGTATTTACAACTAAGAAGTAACTCATTGGAAATATAATTATATTTCTACTTTTTATATGTACTGACAACTATTATATTTTATGAAACTTTTGTCTATTTTTTATTATAGTTGTATCCGCCCAATTTTATATTAAGCCCAGTAATTTTTATAATTGCTAAAATATCGTAAGATGGAGAAATGCAGACTATTTCAAAGACTCGATTCATAAGCACAAGAATCGATTAATCGATCCTCGTTAAAGAATCGATTCATCGATTCTTTTGAAATCGATTCTCCCATCGGATAATAATGATAGTGTATCAATATTTTTGATTTCTCTTTCTCTGGTCTCTGGCGATCTGAAATCTACCACGGTTTCATGCTTGCCCGCCCTTGCCTTCCCTTCCCTTTCAAGAAGTTCCAGTTCCCGTTCCCAGTTCAGTTCCCAGTTCCAGACGAGAGACGCAGACCCAGACGCAGACGAGTAGCAGTAGAGTTGGTTGGAGTTTCGTTGGAGTTGGAGTGCTGTTGCTGGTTGCTGTTTTAAGAGCAAAGTGCCGGCCGAAGGGTCGATTTCAATCCTTCATCTTTATTAATTCAAGTTAAATTTTTGTGTTATAAACAACTATTTCTCCTGATCGTTTAGTTATTCCTATAACTTCCTTTTATTGAAGTCTGTATTCTTTAGTTCTTAAAAACTCAGTTATTTAGTAACCTAACCTACAAACGTAAGTGTCATCATGACGAAGTATCACAAGCCAGAAGCAAAAGTGATTCAAGAAATCAAGGATATTGCCCACAAACTTAGGATTGACTCAATTGTCGCAACCAACTGCTCTAAATCTGGGTAAGTTTCCAAGTTATTATATTATTTTAATCAATACACGGATATGTAGGCCTATTAACTTAAACCTAAGTGTGATGTAGGTTAGATTTTGGCTAATTTAGCCTAGATGTCATTTCTTTAGTAAGCCTAAAATGCTGTCTTTATAAAAACTTGATTAGATTATATTCAACCAATGTCATTACAGTAAGTTAACACCTGTGTTTAAAACGTCTACACAACAACAAAACATGGACATATGTCCAACACATGAAAAAATCTCACCAATAAACCACATTACAATATCAAACATAGAAGAACATTCGTACACACACAAACGCCAGCTCACTTTGTGAAAACATAGCGAAATCCCGTCCAGATAGAAGAACCATGGCGATTCCCCTATCTATGGATTTTGGTGAAGACATCGAAGGTAAAAGGTTTATTATGAGCAAAGAACCAAGATGATTGATTGGGACTAATCATTCTAAATAGGTATATGTACGAAGCCCGCTAATATTGAGTATGATATAAAATTATGAGATCGGAAGTGTCTAGGCAATTAGGCCTAGGCCTAAGTTAAGTTATTATTTTATCAGCTCACTAGGTAAGTTAATCTCTATTAATTAAGTTTTAATTTATAAAATGTATTTATTTTTAAATCACATTCCATACTTTGGTAATCCACAGAGCTGACACCTAAAAAATTAACATATTGGACATGTTATTTGTAATGTCTAGCCTGACTGTAGCCATGCTATATCCCTCGGAGTGTCCCTTGTTTTGGCCTTAATGTCTGCCTATTTTTTGCTCATTTGCAAGGTTTCATTGAAACGGATCTGAGAGGCTTGAAAACAATGTTAATTATACTGTTCTATAGGCCTATGCCATTTTGTTTGGAAAATCATGGGCTTCAATATTATATACATAAAACATAAGGAACATTTGTTTCAAAAAAATTTTTTAGGTAAGAAAAAATATTTTGGAAAAAAAAAAAAAATAAGTTTGCGCTCAATGAAATTGTATAAATTATAGGCCTATAAATATTTGTTCTAAATTTTATGAGGATTACAAATATATAATAATATAAGGAAGTAGATATGCAAATAAATAAGTTATGGGCAAAAAACAGATTTCAGTACATAGCGTTTAGCTAAGAATGCATAGCCTAACCATAGCTAGGTATCTGGCTGATAATTTACATCAATATCACTACCTAGGCTACTTCTTCAGGATCATCAACCAGCCCTTCAAAATCACTTAAATCTTCTTATAATGCACCACGTATATCACTACTTTTGATTTTGAAAACTAAAACAATGATAAACGTAATAAAACACATCAGGCATCGGTCCGAGGTTAACGAAGCTGTTTACAAATACGCACGTCAGCTGTCTGCTACAATATTTTCGGAACTAAAATGAAAAGCGCTTAGAGACAGACCTCCAGAGAAAGCTCTGAATCTGTACGACAAAACGATACCTAACTCGATCCAGTTCAATCCGATTTTGTCAGTCATAGAGCCTTCGCCGTAAACAGTGTTTGTGAGTCGCTGCAGCGACACAAAACACTACACAAAGTGTGTTATGTGTCGCTGCAGCGACAAATAACACTCGGGAGGGATATACATGACAATTGTCAATGCATTTTTTGTAATGTCCAATGACAAATAGATATTTCTGATTCTGTTGAATTTGCCTAGCCTTTCCCTATTAAAATGGTTTAGTGTTCAGTTTATTTTTGACTTTTTCTCAGTGTCCTTTGCAATTAGCTTAGCCTACATGACGACTCGGAAAAATAAAAATCCTTTTAGGCCTAATTTGTTTTGTAAGCTTTGAAGATAGGATGTCATTGTCCATTGTGTCATGCCGTCAAAAATTGTGATGAAAAATTTGATTCTTAAACTTTGCACAGACACATTATCGGTTCACAGTTTTGATACACAGCACACGTGGAAACCCCCTAGGCCTTCTCACAACATGTGTTCACAGCGATGTGTAAACATGCTTCGGTCCAAATGTCCAACTAAGCTCTTAAAAATATATACCTATTTATCTATTTATCATACGGTAAACACCATTTTTACAATAGATAATGCATGAGGGCAAGTTACAATAAAAAATTTATAAATATATATAGTCGAATTCAGATACATCTTGCTGACAAAAAAAAAAGATTGCTTACATGAAAAATTACACCAACAGGATTGTACCAAAAATGCTAACAAAGATTGGACTAGTTAACAAGCATCACTATCAATGACATGTTTTAATTTAGGTAGGCCTCTAGCTATCAACTTTTTAAACAAAATAACAATGATTCATATAACTTAAACTTACCAGGTGTCCTTCAAAGTGATTGTTTTAGATTTAATACATTTATTACCAAGCTCATAGAAAACACCGCAAAATTGACAGCTGCACCAAACACACCTAATATAAAAATATCACCTAGTAGGCTACTACTAGATATGAACATGTTTAGTAATATAGCCTAATAATATTTTATTTAATGTAATTTGACAATACTTATTCCATGTACAACTTGGTCAATGGCAATAAACTTTCTTATTCTTATTCTTACTTGGTTCCGCCCAATCTAGATAAAATAGCCTAGTGGCACATTGAAATAATGATGCATTTTGTCCCTCAAGGATGGAAAAAACAGCTGTTCGTAGGCTATTGTAAAAAAGTGGGCTAGGTAGTTTTACTCGAGAATTTTTTGCTATTTTTGTTGCTTACCGTACCATTCTCTTCCTATTTACCAGAATCATATATGAGACTTAGGAGTAGGCTACTTTTTTCATTTGTATTTCTTGCAGCTGTGGAGTTTCAAGTTTCTGGCGTTGGTAATACGTGTGGTATAGGCCTATCAATTTATAATAGCGACCTCTTCGTGTTACAATATACATATGAAATGTTTAAAATATTTTAAATTAAATCTTAGTGACACCCTATTGGTGTAGAAATGAGTGGCCTATCTAAATATATATCAGTGTATTGTATCTATTTGTAGTGATTGGCTTTATATGTTATTAGGCCTAAATTAAAAATATTTTGTTCAAAACAGGGGATGATAACAGGGTATAACACAATCAAATGTTATAAAACAGAATAATAAAATAGTTACTGTAGGGTAGGGCCTAACCAGATATTTTTAATAGTCTAGCGCCCATCAAGTTAATCTTCCCAAACTGAGACTCACTAAAACCCTGAAGTCCTTGTACGCCTACAAAGTTTGTTACCGTATGTCTCTTGCTTGATGTAAATATTTTTTTTATTAGCTCACTTTCTCAGTAAGATGGTGCAAGAATTGCTAAACTCATTGTCAACTTAAATTTTTGGACTGATTGGGTTTTCTAGTTCACCGGTTCCCAAACTATGGGTCGCGACCCACTGGTGAGTCACGGGAGCAATTTTGGTGGGTCGAGGTGGAAAGAGTCCAGACATAAAAAAGTTAGCCTAGCCTTTAGCAAAATAATACAGAGCGGGTAGCATGTAAGGGTTTGCGTTAAAACTTGAATAAGTCAGTTAACCATGAACACTAGAGTGATGAAACAAAAAGCATTTTAATCAGGAAGAAACAGCCTAAATATTATGTCCAGTACATATTTATTGAAATGTGTATCAAAAACAGTTTTCAACCCATCTCAACATTTCATAAGAAAGCGGAAAAATTTTAACTTTTGAAGGTGTATTACCGTTGGAACGAATAAAATCTCAGACTTGATTTTTGTTGTGTGTGTAGCAACTCAGTAGAACTGTTTGTATTTCAAATATCAACCCTGAGACTTAATTCCTTTAAAAGTTATCATTTTTCCTTTTCATTTAGTAATTTACTATGTTTCTTAGTTTAAGGTACCTACATGATGACATTAATAAATTTTCAATATAATACATTAATAATTATGGGCCTAACCTATTATTAGGCCTATTATTATTATTATTATTGAATAGGAGCGTTGCGAAAAACAAATCCAAGGTGATGGTGGGCCCGCCATCGAATAAAAGTTTGAGAACTACTTCTAGTTAGCTCTAAAATATCATTACAGGTCAATTTATTACATGGTAGGCTATTTCACATTATAGCCTATTTCACATTATAGCCTGTATGCCAAGAGTTTTCTTTAGCAACGTGTACTTAATTTAACTTTTTTGACCCCATGAATTATAGACCCTATACAATACATACAATTTAACTTGTTTTAATTGTATACTTTTGTAAATGTAACCTAATACCGTAGTTCTATTAATTATTGTCATATTAATTTGATAGTCGTTTGGATTTCATTTGGGCATTCAACATTTTGTCAAAGGTTGCTAACCATTGAGGTAACTTAATCTAGCAACGATCCAAAATACTATGTTGTGCACACAAATCGATTGTTTGATTAGCATTTCTTCAACAAAGGTCTCCATTAGTTTGATCAATATTTTTCAATCAATCAGCGTCAACAAGATACCTGAACACCAATACTTATTTGTTACTCTTTTATGGAACGAGAAAACAATACGCTGGTAGGTAAAATTTTTTAACATCAGTGCAATTGAGTGTCAGGCGAGTCCTCATCATGTCAGACAGGATCTCATAACCCTTCTTCTCTGGGTCAGTTTAACAGTTACAAGTTAGGCTAGCAACCAGAGCTAGCAATCAACTGGTATAGAATTCCCTTCTCATCATACATTAATTACAGAAAAAAGGTATAACAATTAACCTGTTTGTACGTTAATTTGAAGGAGTTCGCGAACCAACATGATCATACTATGTGAATAGGGGTTTTTAGGGTTTTTAAATTTAGCAATGGAGAGTAATTAAACTGAAGGTTGTAGTTTGCTTGTCTATGGATATATTTTGATTGAATTTGGCAAATTGGCTTATTTCATACTAAGCTATCAATATTTCAATAGAAAACACTAATTTCTACCTTCCCTGTAGGAAATCTAAGCATTCTTTAAAATTTAGTTTTTTACTAGATAATAATCTCACAATTTTTAGGGAATATTTTACAGCTCGTGACACCTAAGCTGGCACTTGGCCTAGCGCGGGCAGTCTAGGCGGGAGGAGGGTGGAGGTAGGGAAAAGACCGAACTGCAAACATTTCCGCTGCCTCACGGGGTTGACTCTCCTTGCATTGTACTTGAGCGCCTTCATATGGGTCGCGAGGACAGTTGATGCAACCCGCATGATGGGACATAATGTTTTTGAAATAGGTACAAGTAGCGATAGGCCAAGTGCCAGCTTAGATGTCACGAGCTGTAGTAGAAATCCAGCCAGGTAAATGGAAATTTGCTTAGTATGCAGGTTTGCTGCGGCGGAGGTGTCTTTATATTTAGGTTGGTACTTATTAATCCAGTTTACAAAATTAAAATGATGATAATTGACACTATGAACAAACAACTCTTGTACCCAGCTGTTAATGTGTCAGTGAGTTTGAAGTAGGTAAACTATAATAACTATTTTACATTTATTCTGGTTGTTATCTATTGGTAAGTAATTTTATTTTATACTTTTACTAAATTGAGTTAGTAGTAGTTGAAGGTTGGATAAAAATATGTAAGAAAGTCAAGGTCTGGGCTATCTCAGTTCCAAAGATCATAAGGTTGAGGCTAAGGTTACATGAGATTGTACTTCATAATTTTATATTCAAAATCCCATAAGTTATGATGTTAATCTAATTATTTCAAAAGAAAATGAAAAACATTAAAGTAATGGAAGTATGTTTTTAACAAATTCAAATTCTTTATTCACTCATTAGGTCCACATTCTTGCAGAGTAATAAGTACAAAAATAGGAGTGTCGTCATATTAATAAGTAAACTATAACTAGTAACAGCTAAGTAGTGTACATCAATTCATGGATTACGGAAAGGAACTTAACACCTTACAAAAGGATTTTTTCAATTAGTAACATAAAATTGTAACCTTATAGGACTCTATTGTCATGCAAGTTATTTCATATGATTTTTAGATTTTGATTGACATCTTTCCCATTTAATGTTGTGACAAAAATTAGATTAACATTTAGGTTTTTCAAATAAATAAAAAGTACAATTGAGAATTTAAAAATATGATCTTCAACCGTGATTGGAAATTGAATATGTCCTTCCTTCTATAAAATATACATTCCATAGTGTAGTAAACAAAGTTTAAACTAATTTACTAACTACATTTTCAATCAGTAACAATTTAAATTCACCTGATTTGATTAACAATGCAAGATTTTTTCAATTTTACCTACTACGGTACTCTCTAAGAGCTAACTCGATAAGATGCTACTGTATTTAGTTTTGAAATAACAGGCTCAGAGACAGAATTATGAAATCATGTCAGGTAGTTTTCCTGTAATCAGTTTGGAGGTCATGTTTCAAATTACCGTTGGTGGAAACTAAAGTTGAGGCAATCAATGAGTCAGTAAAATAAATGATGGACACATTTTGTAAATTCATAAAGGATAGGCTACAGTACTTAAAACTTAACCTGAAAAAACAAAAGAAAGATATATACGTCTAATAACACTAGTAACACTAAACTAGTGTTATTAGACATATATATCTTTTTTGTTTTTTTCAGGTAATTTAATGACACATACGATGCTGATCAAGAAGAAATCCTGATCAAGCAGTTATTTAAAACTTCAATAAGAAATCTTGTTTGCCTTATCTCTCGAATATACATAAAAATAAATAATCCACACTTATTTTTGTCCTGTATTTTATTTTAAACGTACGAATAGGTATAAACTTTAATGGGTTTTTGTTGTTGGGCCACTACAGTAATGTGAAAGGTAAAGAGCATAACATTAAGCCTTGTTATAGCTTATGTAACTTCATAATCAGCATAGTAACTACATGTTATTAGTTTTATAGAAAGTAAATAAAAATACTCCTGCCGCGGTAAACCTGCAGACTTAGCGAATTTCCTTTTGCCTGGATGGATTTCCATTTAGGCTAAATGTTTTCATTAACATGTTAGATTTATCACCCATTTAAATAACATAATGTTTAACAAGCACTTAGGTTTGCTGCCACGGGGAAGAAAAAAAAGAGGGGTTGTGTAAAATGTTAATGCTTAATTATGTAGGCCTAATAAATAAATTTACCAAATTTGATCAAAATATATCCATAAACGAGCAAACTACATCAGTTTACTTTTTCTCCTTACAACATGGAATTTTTAAATGTACAGTTCTTTTATTTTCTCCATATAACCTTTAATTGTACAACGCTTTAATACACAAAATATTTTTTCCTAAGCTCAACATGATGATTGTATTGAAAATTGGGCATTTCAATGCTTTGGAGTACACATTTAAAACCCCCAATTTTTTTACAATTTCAAAACCCCATATAGCACTGGCCCACATACTCATTTAAGTTTATCCTGCCTTACACGTTCATGCAAAATGTGACCAAAATTACTTGAGTTATTTTTTTCATAGACATACTCACACCTACACACACAGACACATACATACATATATATATATATATTATTAAATACGCCCGCCGCAGCAAACCTGCCGTCTAAGCGAATTTCCATTTGGCTGAATTGATTTTCAATTGATCTATTTAAATGACATTAGGTTTAACGAGTACCTAGGTTTGCTGCTACAAGGAAACTAATAAAGTGTGATTTAAGTAATATAACTATAGCTTAGTATAAAATCAATATATATGCCAAGTTTGGTCAAAATATATCCATAAACAAGCAAACTACAACCTTTTACAATATTCTCCATAAGAATAACATGGGAATTTAAAATTTACATTTTTTTACTTTTCCCCGTAACCAATAACCGTACAAAAACACTTTGATATACTGAATTGTTTGTTTTGTTAAGCTCTTTAAGAAGGTTCAGAGAAAAATTGGGAAATTTTATGTTTTTAGGGTCAAACAACCAATTTCTACCCCATATAACCTGGTTCCCATGGTCTGATCATGCTGGTTAACACAACTTTGTTTTATATAGGCCTATATAGATATAGAGTTATATATATTATATATAACTCTATATCTATATAGGCCTATATAAAACAAAGTTGTGTTAGTTACACCACTTATAACTCAAGAACAGCTGGACCTATTTTAATAATCTTTGATTCATTGGATTTGTATTTGTCTTGATTAAAATATAGGCATATTCAGTTTTCTATTTAACCTTAGGGCTTAGCCCCACTGGTCTGTAAAGTTTGTATGTTAAGCTTATGTAGCTATTGGAAGAATGTAAATAAATAAATATATTACATGAAGTCAGCTGTAAATAATTAAATTTAATAGTTCAATGAGCAGTAGTTAAGATGTACAGGTTCTGCTCTCAAGATTCTTTAGTTTTATGATTATGAGAACACAGAAGTTTTAATGGTATACAGGGTGATTCAAAATGAATGACCCAGTTTTAACGCTTTATAACTTTTAAACTATTAAACTTACCGCTTTAAAATGCACATCAAACGAAAAAGCAACTCAAAGAGTTTATGCCTTCCAAAGACACATCATTTAACAAAATTGATTCAACAGAACTGTAGATTTAATTTACAAAGTTAAAAAGTAATCTCCAACTTTTTTTACCACTAGAAATTTGGAGGTTATTTGACGTTTTTGCAAATAACTTTTAAATGGTGAGGAAATCTACCAAAGTGGAAGGTATTATTCCGAAAGAGAATAAAATTTCCTACAATCTACTATTTTGCATTTTTTGAAAATACTCAAGAAATGTACCAAAAATTGCCTCAAAATGAAAAAAAAAATTGAAAATCCCCCCTCTTCAATGTAGACAATAAACATAGCAAACATTAAATTTCACATTTTTTTACTTTAAGCCAAATTTAGGCTACATTTATTGAGTATTTTTAAGATATGCATAATAGTAGATTGTAGGAAATTTTACTCTCTTTCGGAATATTACCTTCCACTTTGGTCGATTTCCTCACCATTTAAAAGTTATTTGCAAAAACGTCAAGTAACCTCCAAATTTCTAATGGTAAAAAAAGTTGGAGATTACTTTTTAACTTTGTACAATTAAATCTACAGTTCTGCTGGATCAATTTTGTTAAATGATGTGTCATTGGAAGGCATAAACTCTTTGAGTTGCTTTTTCGTTTGATGTGTATTTTAAAGCGGTAAGTCAATTAGTATAAACGTTATAAATCGTTAAAACTGGGTCATTCATTTTGAATCACCCTGTACTTTCATGGAAAGAGAAGGATCTTTACAATGTATAAATGTTTTGTAATTATTTTGGTACCGGTAGCTATTTTTTAACAAATTTGAACTGATTAACTCTCCATGTTTGTATTAAAATTTTCTTAACTAGATGGTTGTTTATAAAACTAAACAAAAAATTGTATTTTTAAACATTTAGGTGACTATTTACACTATTAGGGCCTATTTATTTTCATTCAATTTACAAGCTAAATTTCAATTCCTCTACCATTTTTGTCCAGGTAGCTACTACTTATATTTTCTTCCATTATTTACTTAGGACACTAAAAATACTTGTATGGTATTGTAAAATCTAGAACCTTGATCTGAAACTGTATTTCATGAGTGGTTTAGATTGAGTGCCCTGGGCCCTGATGGTAAAATACTTAATTTCACATAACTTGCACTTCACATTACTGTAGCATTTCACAACACAGCTTTAATTTTACTATGGAGAAAATCACAAAACTAAGCTGTATACGCAATTCACTTTTGCTTCTAAAAATCGATTAAAATGTTTAACTATTCCTTTATCAATGGTTAGCGTGTAAATTAATGTAAATACAAACTAAGGAACGAGTAAAAATAAGAACTGGTATGGATTATATGTTTTTGATTTCTTATTATGCTTTTATTTTTATTACTTACTACCAGTCACCCTGCGCACATTGCTGCCCTGACAACTATTATTTTAAATGGTACAGTAATTTGTTCTTTACGATAAAAATAATAAAAAGGCATAACAACATATTTGATAGTGGAGAATTTAAACGTTGTTGAGTGCACAGGTGTGCTGCGATTGGGGTTTAATATATTTGAACTTATCCAAAAATAAAATAGTTTTCTGTGCTGCATTCTGTGGAAACAGTGGGGCACTATTTCAAATCATGACTAATACAGAATGTTGTGATGATTCAAACCTACAAAACAGTTGGTGAAAGTAAACATCTGCTTTTAAATTACATTTTTTTTGCAAACATTGTAGTTCCAAAAGTCTGACATTGGACCCCTTAAAACCCTCTGGGACGGAGCCCTTTTAACGCATCTTCACCAAACTTCACACAAACCATCCTTGAATAATGCTTAATATAGCCTGAAAGTCTCATTACAATCTGTCGAGCGGTTTCAGAGTCCATAGGGTACATACATACATACTTCCTCTTTTATAGATATAGATTATTATTATTTGTATGGTTTGTGTAGTATTATACAAGTTGATAAAATTTGTGCCCTGATTTACAATAGTAGGGATTGTATTTTTTACAAAATGTAATATAAATTTTTCGTTTATTTAGTTTTGCTTACTGTGATATTCACATAATGACCTGCAGGTAATGATTCCTGACAAAGTTCAGTAGGTAGGGTACAATATAGGCTTATATATTTTATGTGAACTCATTATAATTTTCTTTTTGCTTTAATACAGTACCCTATGTTGTGAAATTGTTTTTAACCCATCAACTTTTAATGTGTAAGTTTTTTCAACTAAGTAAACTTTTAAGTAAGCATATCATTTGAAAAGTAAATCGTATGTTACAGTATTTTCATATGTGCATCAGCGCCTTATATAATCTTTACTAGGAAGCCTTATAGATTAGCCTAGCTTGAAAGATACCTAGATATTTTTTTTCAATAAGAGGTCCAATGAAATTTTGTTCCTGAAATCAAAGGTGGATGTGGAACTATTTTATTCAACAGAATATATATATATATATATATATACATACATATATCAAAATTTGAAGTAATGGTGTTTTTGGCATCTGGGAACATCAAAATGAAAAAGTAAATCGGTCCCGGGTCCAGGTCTTACCATGAGTACTACGGTAATAGCTATTCCCTATAGGGAAATTCGCTAAAACGGTCGTAGGTAAAACGTTTTTTCCTATAACAATTTATGGAGTTATTAATTCTTTACTTAGGAGAATTCTCAACATGCGGCCTAGCCCAAGCGGGCACCATTTAGTAATCGCAGGTCGAACCTATAATTTAGACGGGCACTTTCTCTGAGGGGCCAAGGCCCTATACCGCTCCCCTATCACAAAAAATCCCTTCAACAGCCAACCTATTTGGACTGCCTATTTAAACGGCTGCCCTTCTAGGAACTCGCATCTCGCATCGCCATCACCGGTCTGTCTCTGGAGAATCGTCCGGTTTTGGTACAAAATATGATAAGGGTAATATTACTTCTTTATATCCAACCACATTTCCTTGCAGTATTGTGTAAATTGGCTATATACATTCTTATCATAGAGAAACATTTGTTTATGGTGATCTTTGTGACTGATATATATATATATTTAAAAAACCCCCAGGGACGAGTAGAAATTAGTAAAATTATAATTAAAATACACTGTCATGATAATGTTTATTCAAATAGGTTTGAGCATTTGTGTGATTTACGATTTCAGCAAAACATATGCATTGATTCATTCAAAGAATTTACAACTGTAAGGTTGTCCTATCAGATAATCCGACGAAGATTAAGATGAGTGATATCTCAGAACGTCATTAGATAAAACTACCTAGCATTGACAAGGACATTCAGTCAACTGTGGGCTTATAATTGTCTTATGAGGCTATTCACGTCACTAGTAGTATTGCAGTTTTATAATTTTCAACACACCGCGCAGAAAGTCCCCATTGCCGATGACAGCTGATATTAAAGAAAATAGTTGTTTCCCAAGCTCTATTTCAGATCGAAGGAAAAACTACCAGCAAATTTTCCTTTGCTCAAAATTTACTACCTTGCTATCAGTCAGTTCTCCATTTGCCAACCTCGCGCGCTAGTGTTGATTTACCATTTATTTTTTAATATTGAACTCAGCTGTTTTACTCTTCAACAATGTAATGAATGTAAACATGAATAGACATATAGTTTTCCTACAGTCACCTGACAAAGTGGGCTTCCTTGTACTGATTGTAGTACAGAAAGTTGCTAATTGCTGCAATTACTCACTTTTGCCGCACTCCAGTATTCAACCATTAACAGAGGGTTTCGTCTTTTAAATTAAAATGTTAAGGTTTTTGCTTAAAAAAAAAACAAAAAAACGGCTGCACATTATTTTGGAATTACTATTAATTTAGAAATAACTACAATTCATGCACGTGACTTAGGAAAGATCAATTACTATAATTATTTTTCTGACTAACCCCGAAACAACTGGTGTTATTGGTTATATTAATTCCGCAATCTACCAACAAATAACACCACCAGAATTTGTGCCCTACGGCTACATAATGATATTGTAATCCATCTTTTATTTCACAGCGTGTGGCAAACGTATGCAGTAATCATATTAAGAAAAAAATCGCTCACCCATAAACTGATTTTATTCGTTAGGCTACATTAATTACATAGCTTACCGACAATTTAAACGACCAGAATTTTGTCCCAGTAAACTTTTTCGTATATCATAGCGTGTTAGATTCAAAATGCAGTCGGAACTGTTAAGCATTCATCAGATGACATTGCGAAAAAGGATCATTTAACTTTCAAACGATGCAAATGAAATAGTCAAAACTTACGTTCGGAACTTATTGTTAAAACTGTGTATCGCCGTATCGGTTTTACACATTGTCCGACATTGATAAGAGATAGCCCGGTCACATTACTGATAAGCCTTTACGCACGCGGTAGGGTGGGGGTTGAACCGGTTACCCCTCCCCACTCCTCCCTGTAGACTGTCTGTTTCGTCCGGACCTCCGCAGCTGCACCATGGTCGTCCCCAGTGGTTATCGCAAGCCTGATGTCCAACTCCTTCAAGACATCGCTCACAAGTTGAGGATTGACTCCGTGGTCGCTACCTCAGCGTCCAAGTCAGGGTGAGTGGCTGGAGGCGGCGAAAGTCACTAGAAAGTCAAAACCACGCGCTCGCAAGACATAACCTTGCCTTACATATATGCCGACCGCCGATCAGATCAGATCTTGGACCGGTAAATTAATTCTAGAAATTGGAGGGGTTTGAACTGGTTTACCACGGCTTATCTGTGCTGAATTTTAATTTATAAAACTATTACGTTTTTCTTCTTTTCGTGTACAACTATAAAATTTCAACCCAATTAGTTCGTATATATTGATTATTACTTCGTTAATGACAGTCATTTCGATTACTAACCTCCAAACTTAAAAAATAAATAAAAAATGGATTAAAATAAGAAACTGTATATTTTGAAGAATAATACATTTTTACATAAAAACGAAAAATTTCATTTTGAGAACACAATTTGGATAATTTAATATAGGCCCCTAATAATTTTCAAGATAAAATAAATTAAACAGTAGGCCTAGGCAACTAGTTAAAGTAGCTAAATCTTTATCCATGAAATGTTCTAAAATATGGCAAGTATATAAAAAATGGAATAATGAATTGTTCTTAGATGTTCTTAATAAATATCAGGTATCACATTTTCAAACATCCGATTTATTTGAGATTTTATAAGACACAAAATACCTCCGCCGCAGCAAACCTGCAGACTAAGCGAATTTCCATTTGTTTGATTTAATTTTGAAATTTAATGAGTACTGTACTTGGGTTTGCTGCTATGGGGAAGTAACAGTTTTTTTTATGAAAAACTTTAAAAGTACCTATAGTATGAAATAAATTAATTTGCCAAATTTGATCAAAATATATAAACAAGCAAACTACTACAGTTTAATTTTTCTCCATAAGAATGACATGGGAATTTCAAATAATGTACAGTGTTTTAAGGAATTTATTTCTTTATCCTTAGTCCTACAACAACGCTTCAATATAAAAAAAATCATTTGTTTTCGAAGCTATACAAGATGGTTGCAATGAAAATTATTAATTTTTGTGTTTAAAGTGTAAAAATTTGAAAAAACACTATTTTTGAAAATTAAAAACCCCATTTCACCATGTTTTGTGCCATGGTTTGTGGACTTATTCAAGTGTACATAGCCCTAAATGGGCGGTAATAGCTACTACCCTAAAGAAAAATTTGCTAATAAGTGAACTGAACTAGACAAACATTTAATTTTGTCCAAACCCATAATAGAAATACTATATATCACACGAATGAGTTATAACAGAATATTTGTGGACTCTCCTAAGGGGACACACTTATCGCTTATCGGCAAAAGTTGAGATACACAGGAAGGCATGGGGAATGACACACCGCTCCGGCAAAACTGTCGGATATTCTCTTCTTTACCGGACCGGCTGTCCTGCCAGCCCAGCAGTTAGCAGGGAATTGTGCCTTATGGAGATGAACACACATCTCTGCGAAACAGCCGGACCTGCCCCTGCCCCACTTCTCAGTCGTAGTTCAACCCTCAAGGGTGGTTGTTGTGTTTGAGCAAAAATACATTTTAAAGTAAAATTCCATGAAAACCAGCCATTAAAACAAAATTTTAAATGGCCACCATTTTGAAATTTGATGAGCCTGATCAAAGATATTTTCGGAGAATGTTTATACCTGTAGACTTAAAGATTATACCTAGTTTCATAAAAATATCTCCAAGGGTTTTTGAGTTATTAATCATAAAAAATATAAAATGGCGGATTACGGCTAAACTAAGCTGAAATCGATAAAAAGTTGTTCTACATTTTTGACTTATTTTTGCATGTAAAATCTGAATCTGCATAGCCCGCTACGCTTTACTGAAACACCCTGTATATACTTTTTTTCGTCATTCCTGAGCTGTAGAAATAGAGTATAAAATGCTCCATGAGGCTGCCTTTGCTCCAGAATGGGATGAACCCAAATACTCAGGCGGTGTTTCCTATTTCTTCTGTGGTGGAGCAAAGGCAGCACATCCAATTTCTTAGGTTTTGACAGCACCATTTCAAAGACACGACTGATTCAGAGTCCATTGCACTCTATTTATTGTCGCCGGCTCCAACAAAACCGTTTTCGCCGGGACAGTGTGTTCTGACATTCAAACTACGGCAATTTTGCCGGCAAGTGTATCCCTGGCCTAACTCCTATCCACATAACACTCTCTATCCGGCTATAATAAACACGAAAAGAGTCCAGTGAGAATTAATGCAATGCTGCTAAATGGTTTTGAGTTTTGCATATTGAATTCGCCAGCAGATGAAACATTTCTATTGGAACATTTTCTTCCAGTTTGTAAAGTAATTCATCCCATGACTAAAGATGGTTTTGTGTTGATGATTTATTATGCTATAACTGCAAAGGACTCAAGGGTCTTGTTCTCTCAATGGAATGTTTTACAGTATGTCCAATTTTTGTGCTTTTGCCATTTTCTTGGCAAACCTATGCATAGTATACCTATCCTAATCTTTATCTACGCCGCTTGGTTGATGCTTGATGCAGATAAACCAATGATGGCTCTTCGTTGTATATCTGTTGCTGAAGGTCTGACTACTTTACCAGAGAATGAGCAAGTATATGACAGTCCTACCTTTAGAGTTTCATCTACATTTATTCCTAGTAGCTTAGCCAGGGTAGGATATCAAAAGGCCTAACACCCTCTTTGGAGTCACACTACAGTAAAACCTCACTTATTCGACTATTTGTGGACCTAGAGGTTGTTGAGTTTGGGGGTTCTCGAGTTATCCAGAACATTGAAATTTTTAATGGGTTTTAATAATTAAATACATAAATACTGAGTAAACTATCTTGAAAGAAATGTTCAATATTCAATAATTAAAACTAATTGTTCTTAAACAATCGCTTTTTTTGCATGCGCTCTGTCAGCTGTTGATTGTCGAGTCACACAGACTATCGAATCGGTGAGGTTTTACTGTACCAAGAAATTGTACTTCAACCTCCGAATTTATATTCTAGACCACTTTGCAAGCCCCAAAAATCCAGAAAGAATTAAATCAACTAATTAACTAGTAATAGCACTTTTATTATTATTTTCAACTTGTTTGGAATTTAGGGGATAGAAGGGCTGGCTGGCATAGCCAACGAATCCTCATCAAAGATTAAAAGTTGGTGTAGCTTGATGCCTTTTAAGCGATTTTCCCATATAGGGAACCCCCCCCCCCCTGCCCATTAGGGGGTTATCTCTTATGTTTGGTATGTAGTGCTAAAACAAACCATTTATTAATTTATAACCTTGTTGCTGGTTATTTGCTCGGTCCATATCACAAATAATAAGAGTAATTTAAAAACTTACTTTAAAGCACTTAAAATATTTATACAGTAGACTCCCTCTTATCCGGACTCCTCAGGACCGAGGCCAGTCCGGATAACTTGTTTTCCGGTTAAACTGACGTCCCCAAAAACTCGTTATGTAACCCAAATATTTGACTTAAATTTAGGAGAGCATTGTATTTAGACACGTGATCACTGGTCTCAAATCTTTCCCACGAGAACAGTCGTTTCAGTACCGCCCACTTCCTGCCGATCTAGTCCGGTTAAACCGATGTGCTGATAAAAATTGTCCGGTTAAAGAGATGTCATTTCCGCCGAGTGTAGTCCGGTTAAAAGGTGTCCGGATAAGAGGGAGTCTACTGTATTTAGAATTTACCATAAATGGTATGATTGTGATAATTAACCATTATTAGGCATGTTTATGCAAACAGAAATCACCTTGGAAAACAATTAAGTTTAAAATTATGATCTTTCAACTATACATTTACCACTTACTAAGCCAATTATTTCTTTTGTATACTTTATTAAACATATTATGTTTAATGCAGCTTATCATTGAAAAAATTCATCTATCTATGAAAATACAAGAATTGATTGGGATTAGCTTCAAGTTTTATGTATGATATTTTCAATTTGATTAAATAATCCTTTATCCAGTGAGAGAGTGTATTTGGTATTGAAGAATTATATAAAAAGAGTTTGAATGATGCTGGACTGTATACCTTGCTGTCCAATAACAATTGTAGGATATCAAAAAGCCTAACACCAGACGGTTCTTTGGAATCACATTACAGTAAAACCTCACTAACTCGACTATTTGTGGACCTAGAGGTTGTTGAGTTTGTTGAATTTAATCGTGCATATTGTAAAGAACATTGAAGCGCCACCTTCATAGAACATTGAAGGGCCTTAACGGTGGTTGTAACTAATCGGTTTAGCGTCCTTCTCGGCAAATCACTTACAAATTACAATCCATTTATTTTTATAATCTGTGACTTAAATCAATTCTACACTCATTATTATTTTAGCATGAAACACCAATAAGGTCAATGTAAACATTGCAGAAAAATAGATCTATTCATTAGTAAAATTGAATCAACCCAAAACGATAACAGTTTAGTATTTGCGAAGAAATATTTTATTGTACTTCAGAAAATGTACAGCTGAACCTTCCTTCTTGGATTTTGCAAGAAACCATTTCCCTTTAATTTGTTTACTTGAATGTTAAATTGCCCACTTTTCTCAATGTATTTATTTTTTGGAAGAGCACATTGAGAGTATTGTGTTAGAATTCTTTTTAGTTTGTATATCTTTATCCTGAAATACCATGTAAATTGAATTTTGTTTGTCGAATCTTGGTAATTCTTAAATAATACTAGAATTTTCATTACTGTAGCTTAGCTAACAAAGCTAGTTAGATTACAGAAAAAGGTAGATAATAATAGTACATTGAACTTAAAATTTAGCCATTGAATCAATTTTTAGAAATCATATTTAGATTGAAGATTTTTTCGTGAAGGTGTACGCTACAAAATCACATTGTAGCACAATAGTTATTAACTTTCATTCTTAACAAGCTTGATAGGGTGATAGAATTTGAGGGATGGAGCAGCAAATATTGTTATGGTCTATCTGAGGGTTGTGGGGATGTTTATTTCTCCCAGCATGCACAGAAAATGTGGTACAGATTACACAGGTAATCGTAACACTAATTGTGACTAATGTTGGGGTTATTAAAACATAATATTACCCTGATATTTCATTATTAGGCTATTTAGAATTTGCTTTTAACATAATTTTGCCACTTTAAAAGAAAAAAAAAACAGAATGATAGTGAAATGTAAATATGGAAAAAGGACTAAGTTACATTTAATTTTTTTTCAAACTAATTTCCTTAAGATGTAGTGGATTCATCTTAACTAAAAAAATTATGTATTTTTGCCAATGTATGATTACAGTTTTAAATCCAAATGCTAATATTTCCTCTTAAAATGAACATTGGATTTGTCATTAAGGATGTTTGTTGTGGAAAAATTTGCACATTTATTCACTTTGCTGTAATAGCAAAAATATTTTTGGATATGAATGATGAATTGCCTAATAATATACAACGTATCAAAATCTCATAACAATTGTAAAGCACTAATAATGAGCTATTAATAAAGGTTGTTGAAGTCAGAGGTGATTTAGTTATGTTAGTGTGATGCAACTTTTGACTCGTAATACTAATCGCAAATAGATCTCGCTTCTGATATCAATCTGAGGTTTATGACCTGAGTTTGAGACTTTTATAAATTTAATAAACAGTTATTCTTGTCAATTGACTTAAAAGCAGTTTTGACCAGTGCCATAAAACTTATACTAATACATTTTATGATTTTAACCAAAAGTAGACTTTTTATTCAACTAAAATGAAGATTGTTAATGTCATTTGAGTAGTTGTTCAATAGACAATCCCTATCCAGCAAACTGCTAGATAGTCATTATTTAATATCATTAATAAAATTTAATATCGCTTTATTATTTCAATAAAGGTCTTTGTTAATCAATTTTGTTTAGAAATAAATCACGCTTAGTGACATTAAGAAAGTATTCAAGTTTCGTTCAGTGTTGTTAAAACTTAAGATCATCGTGGAATGCAGATTGTAAAATGATAATAAATAAATACCCTCGCAGACTAAGCGAATTTCCAATTACCTGTTTGGATTTTCACTAGGCCTAAAATATTTCCTTAAAATTAGGTCCCGTGTTTAAGTCTTAACATGAGATCTATAGTAATAAATTATTCCCTATAAGGAAAATTCTCTAAAAATCATGTACATTTGAAAAATCTTTTTAGAGCAATATTTATAGGTTTTGACAAATGATCTGTAAGGGTTAGTTTTATGTTGGTTTGAATTGAAGATTTTTAGCTTACAATATAGTTACCATACAATATCACTTTGTAACAAGCAAGATTTTGGATATAGTTTATTAAAAAATAACACATTTTACATAGATCTCACTCATTCTATGTCGCAGCCCCCCCCCCCCCCAACAATCACTCCCAACATCACTGCTGCTGAATCAGTCAGTGTAGTGGCTGGTGAGTATAGGACGGGAGGCTACAGAGTCTATAATTCGCTGGCTTTACATATAAATTACCCTCTTACCTCTAACACTGAGGCAATAGCACCAGCTATCAATTGTACATTAACTTTAATATAATCACAACTTACGATGGTTTGAATCTCTATCTCTACATTATATCATTATACAAACAACTCTAGTTAAATTTCCCGAAAGACCATACTTGTAAATCATAGCCTGGATCTAGAATCATCAGCTTAAATTTTACTTACATAATGATATAGAATTTAAGTTAAATATGTCGGCTCCTGATATTTAAATGTTTAGAATTAATGTGATACTCAAAATCGGTGTTCAAGTGTTTAACCAATAGTGACATAATAAAACGACCTGTTTCCTGCTATTTCCCTGAGTACAGGCTTGCAGTCCATACGAGTAAATATTATGCTAAAGTCTGATGTTTGTATTTCTTGTATTTATTTTGTTGAATGAAGAGTATTTGATTTGATTTTGATGGTGCTAGTTTTTTCTGCTTTTAAACATCTACTGAAATGTCAGTAAATTCGTGGCTATCATTAAGCTCTACTCATAAAGTTTTTAGTGACGTAGCCCAGGAATGAAACCATAAACTCACAAACCAAATAAACCTAAAATTTGACAAGATTACTATGAATAAAGATGAAATACTGAAGGTGGAGGTCTAAAAATAAAATCGCTAATGAGTGCAAATGTTAGCACCATTTTAGACACACTTAGACATAATCTTACCTGTTCCCAGGGCTAAAGGCCTTATACTCAAGCTCTCCTAATGGAGCCCAGTCCCCCGAACACTACATACTACCGCATCATCCAAAACTGACTCCCAGTTCAAATTCACAACGTTTAAACAACAACATAACAAGTTTTTGTTAGACAACAGTTACAACCTATTCACACAACATTTTTCCAAACACTTCTAGGCAGCAATATGAATCTACTCTTACACTACTGACAAAAGCCAAAGTGTAAAATTTTTTTTACACCTTTTTAGCTTTGTATGTAATTATAATATCAATTTATCGATATTATTTTATGATTCCTCTTTGTATTACAGACACCCCACATCATGTTCCTCTATGGCAGAGATCCTGGCAGTGCTGTTCTTCCACACTATGAGGTACAAGCTGTCAGCCCCTCGTGATCCTTCCAGCGATCGCTTCATCCTCTCCAAGGGTCATGCTGCACCTATCCTCTACGCTGGTCAGTACTACTACTAACCAGTATAGTTCAATTATACATTTATTCATTTGTTTTATTACAGTTGACTCTCAATAATCCGACACTTATAAGACTGAAAGTGTGTAAGATTATCAAAAACATTGCCTTGATCATAGTCAACTTATGATTCCTTACATTATCTTTGACTCTAAAGGGTTTTCATTATCTGTTTAAGTTTTATTTTTGAAATGTGTTTTGATCGCAAAAAACAAATAAAATTAAAAGAATTGTATGAAAACAACCCATGAATCATTTGGCGCAGCGTTGGATTACCAAGCGAGTTGAACTACCAAGTGTCCGGTTATCAGGGCCAAACTGTATTCATTTTTAATACAATAGTTAAACCTATTCATAATTTATTTTATATAGTAACAGTTATTATATTAATAAAAGTAAGTTATTTACCTCTGTCTGATGTATATCTTTTATTTTATGTTACAAGACATTTTTATTGCCATTGTCATTTTCAAATGTATTTACCAAATTCAGTATACTGTATACCGTAAATAATATTTCGAAATAAAATAAAATTCACAAAAATGTAACAGTAATATCTGAAAACCTAGTTGATTTGAGTGTAGAAACTCGGTTGATTTATTCTGTGTCAAATTGATTTCCCATTGTAATGGCATTTGAAGGCTTTGCTAAAGGTCATTGTAGTGTCCAATGTCCCTATTGTTGATAAATAGTAGGTATTTAAAATAGTTATCTAGGTTTTGAAACTGTGTTGCTGATTCATTATTATAATTGTTACTATGATTATACATCTGAGGCTGTGAAAGTCTAGCACACATAAATGAGAGCCATTGGTGTAGTTGTCTGTGATTAGTCTAAGGCCTTTGATTGTGTCAGGCGTGACATTCTCTTAGAGAAATTGAGATTGTATGGGATATCTAGTCCATCCTTTTCCTGGTTTTCTAGTTATCTCTCCGAAAGATTTCAGCAGGTTGCCATCAAAGATAACTCCAGTGTCAACAAGTTTCCTAACTGGAGCTTATTAACCCATGGTGTATCACAAGGATCAACAATAGGGCCTCTTCTATTTATCCTCTACATTATTAACCTCCCTTTTTTACTTTCTTCCAAAATCATTCAATTTGCTGAAGGCATAATAATGTTAGTAAAAGCGCCATACATTTTTTCTGCCACTCTTATTGCATCCAAAGATTAAGAATTTATGGTGACTTGGTTTTCACAAAAACAGACTACATCCAAACTGTTCCAAAACTCATCTTTTTTATTTCATAATTCGCAACTGAAAACAGACGAGATTACAAATAACTACTTAACCAGATGATTCCATAAAATCTTCTAAAAGTACCAAATAAGTAGGTATTAACGACAATCTAAGATAGTCTGAATATCAAATTCAAATTATCTCATCTCTGTCGAAAGGGATGTTTGGGCTGAGAGTGATTTTTAAATCTTCAGTCATACATGCAGCTCTTACTTACTCTTACTTACTCTTACTTTATGTCTAGGACTTCCTATGGTATTATGTCATAGAGTGGTCAGTGAAATGAAATGTGTTTATTGTCCTTTGAATTTTTGTAAATTATTGACAATGTCATAAAACAGCTAAAGTTATAGCATAGTCAGTTAATAAATACAATATAGCTAACTAGACAAAATGATACATATTACAATATGTATTTTAAATATTACAATTAAATAATCTTTAAAAAAAAAAAAAAATTGCGGCATTTAGAATAATGGAAGTGATTAAACCCCATAACTAACAAAATCCAACAGAACTTTGGTCGATTTGCTAACTCTACTTAAAAACTAATACCAGGCATTTAAAAAAAATCATTTAGAGAATAGAAGGGTTTGTTCAGAAGCCATCTGTAGAATTTAGTCTTAAAAGTATTTACAGGATGTTTTCGTATTAAATGTTTTAGCTTGACGTATATTTTTAATGAGATTACAATATGGCTTTTAAGAGTTTTAGAGAGTCTGAATAAATCTATACTGTAGTAGCAACGTTTTTATTCCTTGTATTATGAACATGAGAACGTTGTTTGATTAAGTTGGGATTTTTTAGAATATATGATACAGAGTCAAAAAAGTAAATGTTAATCCCTGTTGGAATTTGTAGCTGAATGAACAGGGGTTAACAGTGTTCCTGTAGGGGTTCATAAGATATAATTCTAACCAACTTCTTTTGTAAGACTAAAATTTCCTCTATCCTACTGCATTTGTCGTAAAATATAATATTGTATCTGAAATTGGATTGAAAATAAGCAAAGTAGGCTGTTTAATATAATGTTGATCCATACAATGTATTAGTTTAGTCATAAGACAAATTACCCTTGAAAGCTTAGAACTTATGTAATCAACATGAGGTCCCCAAGAAAGAGTCTTATCCAGATAAATAACAAGAAATTCAACATTGTCTACATAGCCATCCAACATAATTAATTCGCACGATCTAAGGCCAAAAACAATTTTTTGAGTTTATTCTTTATTTATGAAGAAGCCATTAGATTCAAACCAGATAGAGGCTTCATTAATTGAGTTTTGAGCTAACTCTTAAAGTTGTTTAAGATCGGGATTAATATTTAAAAATGTTGTATCATCTGCATACAAATAAGTTTTACTAGTTATACATTCTGGGAGGTCGATAATACAAATTAAAAATAACAGAGGACCTAGAACAGACCCCTGAGGTACGCCATATTTTATTTTTAATTCTTGGAACCATTCTCCATCAATATTGACTTTTTGTGTTCTATTATATTAAAAAAAGAAAGTGGAGTTCCGTTGATACCGTAAAAATCTAATCTTATTAGCTCATCATGGTCCACTCAATCAAAAGCCTTACTCAGGTCACAGAAGGTAGCCTGAGCAAGACTTCATCTCAAAGACCATTAGTAAAACCTCATTAGTAAATTTGTCTATTGTGTCTGATGTACACTTACCCTTTCTAAATCCAAACTGCAAAACACTTAAGAAGTTGTTATTAAAAAAAAAAGAATTCAGCTTATCAAAAACCATGATTTCAAACAATGTTGATATTACTGGAATGATTGATATTGGGCGATAACTCCGGAGAGTCCTTTTTACCTTTTTTAAAAATGGGACAGACTCTGGTGACTGGAAAGACGCCTTCAAGGAGACAGAGATTAAATCAGTAAGATAGAGGTTCAGCTATATTACCAATAATCTGTTTAAGCATGCTATTAAAGACATAAGATAAACATCATTACTGCTAGAGGCGTTAAGTTTTTTTGTGGCTTTTATTAGATCATTAGGCGTGACAAAATCCCAGGAAAAAGCACAGCAGTGATAGAAGACAAGTAAATCTTTTGAACTGTAAGCATTATTAACAATTCTCTTTTTTATTTTTTCAACTGATTTAATAAAAAAGGTATTGAAAATATCAGGAGATATTTTGGCTGTTTTTGAATCGATTAAAGAATTGCTACTGGTTTTAATGACTTTAAAAGCAGTTTTACATTTGTTATTAATTTTTTCTATGATAATTGTGTTATATTTTTTGCAATTTAAAATATTTAAAATTTTCAAAAAAATACTCAAAGACTAGGCCCAAGTTTTTTTCTTACTCCCTAGATGATTTTCTAAACCATGACCATTAGGCATCATGTATTGACATAAAATAATAATTTGCCATATGATATTATTGTTGTTGACATGTTATATATTTTTGTAAATAATCACAATTTTCTAGATTTATGATGGATAAACATTTCATTTCAATTCCTGACAATGATGTTATCACAAGTTCCATTAGTAACACCTGTAGTTTCTCGTACAGTAGACTCAGGATTGGACCCTTGTCTGAGCTAAAGAGAGTCTGAAGCATTGGATATTTTTCAATATAAGATATAATAAACACTTTTAAAACCACAAGTTTAATGTTTAACATTACTAAATCTACAGAATATAATAAACAATAAAAGAACACAGCAATAACCTCAGCATGCACTAGACAGCTGTAGTACAAGTACATTGAACAAGGTGTATTCTTTGTTTACATGGTTACTAACCAAGTGGTGCCAGTGTGTGAGTCTGTAGCAGGTGGTCGCTCCAATTATCTTGAGCCCGAACCAAGCAGATCTGACGACAGGGATATTGCCACAGTATTTTGTATTCCAAGTATTATCATACTATTTAAATCACGTAATACCTACTATCCCAGAAAGGTATTTAGACCCAAAAGGAACACATTATTAACCATTACTCAACATAAACAACTTCTTAAAATTTGCTATTTTAAGAAAACCTTATCTTTCACCCCTGTTGCTTAATGACCTTTGGATTATTGTGTAGTTCTCTTTTACTTTTACTAATTATTACTTGATCTGTTTTTCAGCTTGGGCAGAGGCAGGTTTGTTCCCAGTGAGTGATCTACAGAACCTGCGTAAGATTGACAGTGACCTGGAGGGACATCCCACTCCTCGTCTCAACTTCATTGACGTCGGAACTGGTTCCCTCGGACAGGGAGTCTCTGTAGCCGCTGGCATGGCCTACGTCGGCAAATACTTCGACAAGGCTTCTTACAGGTCAGTTGCTTGGTATTGCTTGTAGCACAAGATTGTTACTGTTGTGTGAATTCAAGATTGGGGGAAAATTTAGGGGAATTAGTCATACATGCAATTGCCCTATTTACTGTAAGCCTATTATAGCTCATTAATGTTTCAAGTTCCTCGATGTCAAATGTATTTATTACATTTTCATACGTTATACTGTGCATTTATTTTGTAAATAACTGCTTTATTTGTACAGTAGACCCCCTCTTAACCAAGGTCGCATTAACCGATAATCAGATTATCCTCCCTCACTTGTAAAATATTACAGTTTGTAAAGGGTGATTTTTTTATGGGTGCGGTTTTTAAAACTAAATAAAAAAATTAAAAACAACTTGCATTGACATAAAAATGTATTTATTTGAACTACAGCGTCATGACATTAACGTTTAAAAATTATTTCTGGCATATGGGCTCCATTCCGTTCGCGTAGAAAGCCCAATCGAGAAGTCCAATTTTCGAATGCTCTTTCCAGCAGCTGTGGTTGAATTCCGCCAATTACTCGACGAATGTTAGCTTCCAAGTCACTTAAAGTTTCAACACTATCGGGCAATGTTACGGGACTTTTTCGTTCCTCAGCTAAACGAACTTGAAGTGGATTTAGAAAATGTTTGGTTCCAGCAAGACGGCGCGACGTGCCACACGGCAAACGACACAATTGGCCTCTTGGCAGAAACATTTGGTGAACGTATCATCTCATTTAGAGGTAGTGTCAACTGGCCCCCACGGTCGTGTGATATCACGCCAACAGACTTCTTTCTGTGGAGATGTGTTAAGTCTCAAGTATACGCTGACAAGCCACAAACTTTAAGTGACTTGGAAGCTAACATTCGTCGAGTTATTGACAGAATTCAACCACAGCTGCTGGAAAGAGTATTCGAAAATTGGACTTCTCGATTGGGCTTTCTACACGAACGGAATGGAGCCCATATGCCAGAAATAATTTTAAAACGTTAATGTCATGACACTGTAGTTCAAATAAATGCATTTTTATGTCAATGCAGGTTGTTTTTCATTTTTTTATTTTTAGTTTTAAAAACCGCACCAATAAAAAAATCACCCTATATTAACCCTTTGGCCGCCGTGGTCCAATACAATGGACCGTGGCGCTATTGCGAAAATTGCCACCTGCTGAATGTTTATTTACTGGCCACCTCTACGTTCAAAAGCCACAAATAACACACCAATCGAATCAGCATCGTCTGGGCTTCATGTAGCAAGAGCTTTGACTGCCTTTGTTTGGGTTTTTTCTCATGTTGGACGAGATTTCCCAAGATGACGTCGTCTGATGTTTGTCAACAGTGATCATATGTTTGTAGATAACTTCTTAAGACTTATAAGTTGTTTTGATGGGTTTTTAGTTACTAAATATGACTAAACATGGTCAAAATATGTCAACAGTGAGTAAAGACACAATATTTCATAACTTGACAGAGATTGGTGTGCAATTAGACGATGGTGAGTTGAGTGATGACTTCATAAATCCTCTAGGCCTATTTTTAGATAATTTTTTTATGCCCATACCCCAAAGGTATGGTATTATTAATATTTTTATAACAAGCTGTGTCATTGTTATGCAAGGGTTATCCAAATGATCGTGAAGAGTGCTGCCTTTCTTAATTTTAAATAAGGATATTTAATTTACTCTCTATTTTGGTGGGATAGGGGTTGGGGTACAGCTACTCCTTGTTAGTTGGATCTTAAGTAGTACCTCTTATCTCAGTCCATCAGATCCAAGTACCTCTTGGCAGATCCAAGTAGCTATAGGAGACCCATAACTTCTCCTTTTTCTTTTGTCCTCATTGTTGTCTTTCATAGGAATTTCAATATTTTCTTAGTTAGAGCCAAACAAAAAATCTGGATTACATAGTTCCAGTTAGTCTAGATTAATGAGGGGTTTCTGTATTAAGAAAAGAGTGAACATATGTTCAATGGATTAAGCTTACTAATATTTAAAAATTAATGTTACTTAAGTTCATCTTGAGTCATGAAACTTGGAACATCACTTGATTCATGCATAAATGTCCTGTTGGTCTACAAGCATTTCACCGTTTCAACTGGAAGATTAGATGTACTCGAAGCTGTAGTTTGTTGTACACAAGACTGTATTTTGTTATTGGCACCGTCATCTGAACAATGCTGTCTTAGGGTTTATACACTACACCAATTAGATGTGCCGAGAACTTGATCAAGAACTTGTAAGAAGTTGAAATGATGGTAATGTTTGCAGAACATACGTGTTGGTCGGTGACGGTGAGAGTGCGGAAGGATCAGTGTGGGAAGCCCTTCACTTTGCCAGCCACTACAACTTGACCAACCTCTGTGTTATCTTCGACGTGAACCGTCTCGGTCAGTCAGACCCCACCTCTCTGCAGCACGACATGGAGACCTACCGCAAGAGGCTTGACTCCTTCGGGTTCAACCCTATCGTCATCGATGGTCATGATGTTGAGGAACTTGCCAAGGTATATTTTAGTAGAGCTGTTGCTATTTTTTGATAACTAAACAAAAAACTTCTATTCAACAACTGTCCTAGCATTGTGATTATTTGTATTTCTTGTTTGCACATGTTTGGACATAATTGAACCTGATGATAATCAATGGGACTGTTTGTACTATTAAAAGAAGAGAATTCCTTGCACCGATGATATAAACCCAGTAACTACTTGTTGATATGGATTTTGAAATAGCTTGCAGGCCAAACAATCGATGACTTCAGTCACAAGCAAAAGCAACGTTTTTTAATACATGTGTCTCTTTAAAAAATAACCGTTCTTAATAGCAATCCTTAAATTTTCCAATGTATTGATCAATAAATTGAAACATTGTTATATTTTTAGAAACTGCTAGGGGGAGTAACATGTTAACAGCACAAAAATTTTCCTAGGTTAGATTCTAATTAAAATGATTTTAAAAAGATATGTACAGTATAGTCTTGATTATCCAATCTAAACCGACCGCAGAGAGGTCAGATAAGCGAAAAGATCAGATCACACAAACAAAACCCACTATAAAATGTAGAAAATCATTAAATTATTCAGGGTTTCATTTTTCAACCTATTCAAGGCTTTGAATTTGTCTTTCATTGAACACTAACATTTTCAGTGTTGAAGCCATAATCACAAAGTATATAAAAATAACTTACAACGTTAAAATATGAGACAAAGCAATACTTCATGTCCATTAAGCTACAGGTTTCTGTTCACACTGTCAATTGCAGGGGCACAGATAGGAACGACAAAAGTGGTTGTCTCAAATCCCTGTATGATATGGTGCACGGGCATACCATTTGGAAACGGTATGCAATTTCACTCAGATAATCTGTAGCCCCCTCCCCTCCGGTCGGATAACATGACGGGTCAGATAACCAAAAATCTGATAGTCAAGACTACTTGATCGAAAAAATGTTCATTGAAATATTAATTAGGCCTACCACTGGTCTTAAAACAAGCAACTCTTATTTGTTTGAAGTTGATTGGAGTTAATTTTAACTTTTAGCCATCGTTGTGATTGTATAATGATTGTTTTAGGCTTTCCATGAGGCAGCTGAAACAAAGAGCCGGCCCACTGCCATCATCTGCAAGACTTTGAAGGGCAAATACTTCCCTGAGATTGAGGATATTGTTACTTGGCATGGACAAGCCTTGGGAGCTAAGGCCGACGGTGTCATCAAGGTAACACATACACGTCACAATAACTTTATTGGTGCTTAAGCCAAAGTAGTTTATTCCTTAATGTATAATACTGTCCAATCGCCTATAATTTAGTTACAAGGCACCCACACAACTGTAAAACCTTAAACCCATGAATAAGCCGTAAACTTTGCAGTTAAACCTTAAAAATAGGAACAGTTTGATTCTGATAAATTATTCCCCAAAACTTTATTGTGACTTTGGATTTGGTATTGAATCCAAAGTCACAAAATGATGTTCTAGCCTTTCCCATAATTTCTGTAACATCATAATCATATACTGTCTTTGTGTTAACATCGTGGTAATCTCCTGTGATTGCGGCAAAATCGTTAACTTCCAGGTGCGTAAACTAGTTTGGGGCTACCTTCATAAACTAGTTTGACAAGTCTGATCCTGAAAACCCCTCCCACTGAGGTTGTAGGGTTTGAGGTAGGAGATTTTGTTCCTGGTGAATTAAGCTGAGACTAAAAAACCAAGGAGCGGAGAGGTTAGTTTGTGTTAAAAATAGGTTAGTACCATAAAAGTAATATGTTGTTTTTGGCCTCTGGAACAAAAAAGAAAATCGGTCCTGGTTCTAATCTTAACCCATTGGCACCGACTTACGAGCGTTACTCGTCTGGCCACCGCAGGCCCAAAATCCGACCTAAAAGCTTGTTTTTTTAATTTTATATCTTGCTTCTTGTTTTGTGTATTTTTAATAACTTATTTTTGGGGTTGTGTTTCCACGGAAACCAAATATCACCCAAAATCAGCTGTGGTAAGGTAAAACAAACATTTTTTTTCTATGTTATTACTTATAAAAAGTAAACAACTGTTTATTTTGTTATGCAGGGAATCAATTTAAATTTATGATAATATTTTCATTCGGTGTCTGGATTAATCTGGGAATTTGTAAATTAAGTTTAATTTTAAACAATTATTTTTAACATTTTTATTTTTTATATTTTTTTGTTTTTATTTTTAACATGTTACACTTTGATTATCTAATTACATTTTTTTTGTGGCCAATTTTATTCTGAACAAAATGGCAAAAGAATTATTAAATTATTACCAATATTTTTATTTCTATAACAACTCGAGTGAAAGTCTACAAATTCGGTAAAATTAATTGCTGACCGAGGGCACTGCAGGCAGCACATTAATTCCTTTCCCAATGGGTTAACATGAGACATAACGGTAATAAATAGTTTATTCCCTATATAGGAAATTTGCTAACAGCTATTTTGTCTGCACTACAACATAATTTCTGTTTTAGCACTTGGAAGGCATGATGAAGAACAAGGGCCCAATCAGCCTGGGACCCCAGAAGGTGATTGAGGACGCTCCAAAGGTAGACATCTCCAACATCCGTCTCTCCTCCCCACCCAACTACAAGCTAGGAGAAGCTGTAGCTACTCGGCTGGCATACGGAACTGCGCTACAGAAGGTGGCTCAAAGCAATTCCCGAGTTATTGCTTTTGATGGTGACACCAAGAACTCAACCTTCTCCTGCAAGATCAAGGAGGTAATATTCAGAGAAATACATCTTGTTCCATCAGGGATTGGTGTTGTCTCCAATGTTTCAATCAGTGTTCTCAGTGTTGATCTTTGTAAGACAACCTGAACAAAAATATAAGTATACTTGTAGGAATTTTTTATCAATAAAAAAAAATTCCTAAAGTATTTTTTTCACTTAGCAGGATAAATATTAACAGCCCTGCTAAATCACATAATAAAAGGTTTGCCTATAGTTATTTTAATTGTTGTGCTAATATTATTAGTTATGTGTGGGTACTGAACTTTATCAATAGGCCTACCGATACTGATACCTAAAAAATCGACTCTCAATTCTCGATACTGATACTATTTACAAACATTTTCAATATAGCTTGTTTATATGACACACAACTTCTGTCTTTATGTCCTTACACAAAGCAAAAAAATAAATAAATAAATAAAAAATAACATCTTATAAAATGGGAAATAAATATCATACCAACAAATTCTTTTCAAAGAAAATTTCATTTTAACTAGAGGTGTGCCAGCCTGAGATTTTAATCAAGCTGAGCTCAAGGTAATATCAAGATCATTTCTCATAGTTGTAGAGACATCTTCATCGTCGTCCCTGGCAAAATCCTGAATATCACTCAGCGGCAATGGAAACATCATCATCGTCTCCCGCAATGGTGACAAATCATTGAATATCTCCCGCAGTCACTGAATCATCATCATCTTCCACGGTCGCGGCCAAATCCTGAATATCCTTCTCTTTAACAGAAACATCACACTTGTCCCTCGTGATAGCGATAAAATCCTGAATTTTTCCATCGATCATGGAAACATCATCACCGTCCGGCGTCCCCCACGATCGCAGCAAAACCCTGGTTATCACCCGCTGTCAAGGACTATTGTCATCGTCAGCTGTTTAAATTATCGTCATCCCTCTTCCTACAATTATTTTCTATTTTAACAATTTTATTGTTTTCCAGGTGGCCAATGACAGATATGTTGAATGCTACATTGCTGAACAGAATCTGGTTGGAGTTGCCATTGGTGCTGCCTGCCGTGACCGTGCTGTTGCCTTTGCTTCAACCTTCGCCACATTCTTCACCAGGGCCTTCGATCAGGTACAAACATCATCAATAGCACATTACTATAAAAAGAATCATTTAATTTTCCATTAACGTGTATGTACAATGACCTTTACCGCAAGAAAATCTTAGATTGATGAATAGAAAAGATTGTTTAGCTGTTAGGAATTTTGGTTTCCCTTTGTAACCATTTAGGGTGCAAGTTTGGCAGGTTAGAATTAACAATTAAATAATCCACAAAGAAACATATCAGATCCACCCCTTACAAAGCAGTCAATCGGAGGATTTGAAAAAAAAAACAGTGAGTTTGATATGTTTAAACATTTTTGGGGGTTTATTTTAAATTATTTGTGATTCAGAATTGTCTTCTTAAGCTCTTTCATATTCTAAATAAATGTCTTTTAATAATAGAATTGTTCCTTTTTATAACTAACTACTAAGGTTCTCATTACAAAACGTTTGAAAAGGATTTTTTTTAACCGTTTGGCATTCTAGTATCATAAAAGAGGTTTACAGTGAAAATCAGAGAGTTCAGTATGAAGAAGCAGCCAGATTTCATAGCTTTATAACTACTTTAAATAGGTAAAGCTTGTATCGTAGTTCAGTCCTGGAGGTTATGTTTCTACCTATTTGTAAAAGCTGTGAATTGGTGGTTCTGAGCCCATTATAAGCTGCAGATCCACATATTCAGTAAAAAAATGTGTTTCTTAACTGAAGAGTCATTATATGATGTTAATGAATCGTAAATGTATATATATTTATACCATATATTTTTTTATATAATAATGAAGTTCTTTTATATTTGATCCATTAAGAGTCATTCATTAATACAATTGTTATATATATATCAATATCAAATCAGTATTAAACATATAGTTCTTTAAACTTTTGTAGCCATTCCAATAACAATACTTAAATACCTTGTGGTAATAAGTAATGTCAATATGTTTAAAAAGAAATTAATGGTGTATATAATAAAACAATTGTACTACTCTTTCAATGTACATTTTTTATAACTATTTCTAGATATTAAGTTATTGACACTATTTTGTAATTATCTATGTTATAATAAATCATGAATAAAGCATTTCTGATTCTGATACCTAGTGTAGATTAAAAGTACTCCTCCGCAACAAATCATTTTTCTAATTATTTTGAACACGTTTATTAGGGGCTTAGGCCCTTACTTTAATCACTTCTTTACAAAACTCATCAAAGTCAATACTACAATAATTACATTTAAAACGATTGTTGAAATTTCTGTTTGATTATTCTGTGTCCAGATTCGTATGGGAGCCATTTCTCAGACCAACGTCAACTTTGTGGGTTCCCACTGTGGAGTCAGTATTGGAGAGGATGGACCTAGCCAGATGGCTCTAGAGGACTTGGCTCTATTCCGATCCATTCCTGGTTTGTTGAAAACATTTGAAAAAATATCAATATCATAAAAATATTCTTGAGAATATGGTATCGAGAGAAACCAATCAATCATATTGGTATTTCTGGAAGAAGGCTTAACGTTGGGATTAATAATCCAAATTTGGAAAGATGAGCAGGTTTACTTTTATTTTGGATGAACCTAATGTCATACAAAAGCGTAAAAAGACGAAAAAGTATCACAATAATGATTAAAAAGTGTTGTATCCACTGACCATTTAATCAATCGCTTACAGAGAATAGTTACTTGTGATTGTACGAAGTGGTCAACGACTAATAAGTTGATAAGCTCTTTCTCCTGAACTCTTCTAATAATTCAGAGAGGATTTCGTAGAACTACAAGTTTCATTCTATAAAACTTTTCATTTTCTTTTATCACTGCACTGATAATCTGGTATTTAATTATCTACAGTAGCTTTGAAGGACTACTTTTGTGTTATGTGTTTAAATCTCAGATCCATGGGTATTAATACATTGTGCATTTGATGGTGATTTGTTAAAATTCAGTCTATAGGCCCATCTGGAATTTTAACTTCTTAATCATTAAATAACTTCTTGATCAGCATTGTACGTGTTATTAAATTTACGGAAAGTAAATAAAAGAAACGTCTTATAACACTTAAAACATATATTTACGCTTATACTGTTACTCACAAGACGGTAAATATACAAAACAGATGGTAAGTGGTGATCGATTTCGATTGGACACTCCAATCATCATCAGACCCAATAGGCGAATGTACATTCGTCTTCTTAATCATATCTGGAGTCTTATTTTATTTAGACTTTTTAATTATTGATTTGTCTGTTGTTTTGTTGTTTATGTACTTTATTAACCATGTTAGACTTAGAATTTTGTGATCCAACTTAACTTTGTACAACTCAGTCATCAAACTTAATTATTGTTGGTATGCCTACTGTCATGTAAAATGTCTTATCACAATAAATAATTTGATAGATTAACATATTGGTATACTTCCTTGATGGGTGACTCTGCCATTTGCATGTATCACTAATAGGAATGGAAGGGTTTTATACTTAAATGTGCCTCTTTTTTCAGGATCAACAGTGTTCTACCCGTCTGACGCTGTGTCCACGGAGCGAGCTGTAGAACTAGCTGCCAACACTAAGGGAGTGTGTTTCATCCGGACATCTCGCCCGGCTACTGCCATCATCTACAAGAATGACGAAGTCTTCAAGGTAAACAAACCATTACTGTAGTAATCATGTCTCCTTTTAACTGTATCCAATTATTATTTTCTTTGTGTTTTTTTAGTTTTTTATTTACTCTTGATTATTTATTGTAGAAATATTTTCCAAAACAATAATCAAGAAGGTCACATGAATTCCACGATGGCCACAAAATGCATCGCATAATAATAAAGAGTAAAGAGTGAAAATTATATATCTTTCTAGTTTTGATACTGTCATATCTGTTATTATCTTTATAGCCTTTTTTAACTCAGCTAAGATTTCCTTTTAAAGCGGATGGAAAACAAATTAAATCAAGCCGTTAAATTGTTACATTTTTTCTATGACCTTACAAATTGCATTACTTCATTAGAACCAACGATCACAAAAGACCATTAGATGGAGCATGCCTACCTATCTAACCAACATTTTAGCAGCTAGCAGCTGATGCACGGTCTGGCCTCTCGTTGTAGGATAGAAGCGCTAGATGTCAATGAAAATTGCGCAAAAACTTAATGTTCCGCTTCCAAATAACTCAGCATCTAGCCTACTAAAGGTATATGGTTAAAATTTTGTATAAGTGAAGTAGTGAAGTTAATAAGCCTTGGACACTGCGTTAGTTCTAATTAAAAGCTGAAAAACTAATATTTTCTTGTTCTAAACTAACTTTTTCTAAGAAACGGTAAACTCTAGAAAAAAATTAAAAGGTTGTTTGAAGGTCATTGTGTTAGTAATGGAAATATTTATAATGCCCAGGCGTATTGTCACGGATATTATTGATATCAACTAACATTTAATTAGTTGCGTTTGCTACTAAGGCTCATAACAGCCGGCAACCACTATCTTGTTGAAGATTAGTGAAAAATCCTTGCTTCACGTCGCGGCCAACGTGCTCCATCTATTGCTCTTATGTGATCGTTGATTAGAACCAACATTTCTTATGATAGTCTGGTTTTCACAGATCTTTAACGAAAATACTTTAACAAACCTTTCATCAAAAACTGTGTACTTGTATACTACCTGTAATATATAAGTAATCCTACAATTAACTTTTATGTGTTATATATAGCTTGGCCTAGCCAAGGTGGTAAAGCAGTCAGCCAAGGACCAAGTTCTGCTGATTGGTGCTGGAGTTACGCTCTATGAGGCTTTGGAAGCAGCTGATATTTTGGCCGGAGAAGGCATAAACGCCAGAGTCATCGACCCCTTCACAATCAAGCCCATCGATGCTGCCACCATCATCGCCAATGCCAAGCAGTGCGGTGGACGAATTGTCACTGTTGAGGACCATTACCCAGAAGGTAGATAAGATAACTGTTGCATGCCACATTCCGTACAGTCTTGATTATTTTACCTATAGTGTTGGTAGGCCTATAGAGATCTAACAAGCAAAACCAGGATCTAACATACAAGGGTATACAAGGGCCTAGGTTTATGGGTTTTGTTTTGTGTTTAGTCTAAAGTTTTGTATTTCTTGCGCAAAATTGGACCCTTCCCATTCAAGTAACCCTGCTATCCTCACAAAAAGTTCTTAAAAGATAAGCAAAAATGTTGCATAAATCAGAAAATAAACTATTGTAAAAGTTTTTAAATAAAAAATTACATTGGAAAATTGAAAACTTAAAAAAATACATGTTTATTAAGTATGTAAACATTACGTAATAAGTTATTAAACCTAAAAACAATTTTTCTTCTTTAAACTCATCATCAAAAAATTAAAAGAATAAACAACAAGTTAAGTCAAATCAACAAGTAAGGAGAAATTTAATGAAACTAGTAAAAAACGAGATAAAACAAAACATGTCCATTACAGCTACAGTTGTAGCACACAGTTGTAGCTACAGTTGTAGTTGTAGTAGAGAATTATGCGGTTAGTTATGAGAAGTTTGGACTGTATGGTATTTTAAATCTACTGTTGTATGCAGCATGCAACAAAGGAAAGTACAGTCAAGTGCAGGAACCTAAAACATGGCACATATCTTCAGAGTACAGTCTATGGCAATGAAAGGGGTTGTCTTGACTCACCTACTAGGTGTATTGTCATGTCACACAGAAATAGCACACAATTTCACACTACTCTATCGTCCACAGGGACAGCGGATAATAAGGAAGGTCAAATAATCAAGTCTACTGTAGTAATATTTATATTAAATTTCAATACTTATTGTGGGAGAACACAAGTCACGGATTACTAATTTTAAGTTCCAAGTCCAATATCCAGTGAATTTTCTTATCAGAAGTTCGTGATGTAAAATGTTTATAATGATGTTTGACTTACTGTGGTGGCCACTGGTAACCAATTTGCTCGGCAGTTTAATCAATATATAACTGAACCATTATGTTCAGCCATTTTCATCATCTTCAATAATAAAATGCCACCTTTCTCCCATCCTTTTGATCCCATAATATTGTTTCGGGTCTCCTAGTATGTATTCTACCTTCTGGACTTCAAAGTCCTCCAGTTATACCCAAATATTCATATACCTACTAGATTTCTTTGTTACACTTGATCCTCCAAATTCCATCTGAGTTGTGTGTCAAATCAAGTGTGTACCAAATTCTCCCTCGATTATATTGAACAATTTAATCTCACATTTATTAAAAATAATTTAGTATTTCTCACAACAATTTTGATTACTAGTATTGTCTCAAAGACAACTTTTCAAACAAAAATTTGTTAAATCCTTGAACAATTGTGTAATATCTTTTTGCTAATTTATCTCAGGACATAATTTGCTGATTTGAGCACAGCAATTTGCTATGCAATAGTTTAACAAATTGTTAAAACAACAGGTGGTCTCGGTGAGGCTGTAATATCTGCAGTTGCTGGGGAGAGAGATATCATCGTTAAGAAGCTTGCAGTTCCCACCGTGCCTCGCTCTGGACCTCCCAAGGTACTTCTTGAGATGTTCGGCATCAGTGCCAAGAACATTGTGGCCGCTGTTAAGGAAATCATCCACAAGTAAACCCAGAAATCATCATAAAATCATATTTCAAAACAACACATTCCTTCATCAAGAACTGATGTATAAAAGGCATAGCGTTTAAGTTTTATAAGTCTATTTCCATTTTGTTACTGAATCTGTTCTTTACCTAAAATATTTGTTTAAGTGGGTTTAAATAAAGTTATGGAGTATTGTTCTTATTTAATTGTTTTTTATTCATTCCTTTTTTATGTGGATAACTGTTTAAGGAATATAAGGATAATGTGGTGGATAGATGATCAGCAGGCTTCCCTTACTGATAAGAACAGTACAAATTATATATGACTCATGAAACATAAAACTACAATAGAACCCCGGCCAACTAAATCAGACCACGTCAGGACCGTGCCCCTGGCTGGATAACGATTTGTCCGGATAAACCAACCTATTGATAATTTATGATAGGTACACAAAAAATGAAAGTAGGGTTTAAATCTCTCGTGGAAAAACTTTAATTCAAATACACCTTTTAGTAAAACAAACAGAAATTGTGAGTTAAAGTGGTTAAGTAATGAACATGAAAATATGATGATTTTAGGTAACATAAACCAATAATAAATTATGATTGAGGTAAAAATGACTCAAAATGAATTACACTTGAAAATCATTGACTTTGAAATATTACCTAACTAATTTTCTGCTGATCTTTCTTATACATTTTTATTATTTTTTTTTCAAAATAAAACAATTATTGTACTGTACTGTAATAACCACAGTGAAAATAATCAACTGTTCAGAGATTAACAACTGTGGTGTAGGTAATCTTGTGATATGGTTTTAAACTATTCTGGTTGTCAGTATTACTTTGGATTACTGGAAATGTGTGATGGGGGGGGCCCAGAGAATTGGACCTTTTACCCAGACCAGGAAGACAGCCCAAGCCAGCTTTGATTACACTTATTTAACTAACACACTTAAATACCGTACCCTAATTTTGATTGACACCTTCCAAACTAATATATAAATATATATAAGAAAAACCTGATTGAAGCAAGAATTGGTTGAATTGTAACTGGTAGATGAACTAAGCAACCCCTCTTACCGGCAATTTAATCTCTTGGAACATGTGGCTTCGAAACATGAAAAGGATTGTTTGATTCCGTTAGGCGGAATCAAACTTGATAGTTATTTACTACATTTTCCAGCGTACTTGCGAAGCCAGTGGCTTCCCCCCCTGAGATTTACTTCTAGCCTAACATATTTTTATATTTTACTTAAAACTAATAAGAATAAGTTAACTTAGCTTGATTATTGTTCATTCTGTACGAAGTTTGAAGACTCGAAGTTTGTCAAATCACGGCAGCGGGCAGACAGGGGCGAGAGAAGAGGCGAGCCGGCTGAGCTTAGAAAAAATTGGTCCAAGAAAAAAAGACCGGTTGAACGGCATGCTAGCGCCTTACGCCATGAAGCTGTGGCGCTTGCGTCACAACCACCCCCCTCGCGCAAATTTTTTTTTTTTTTTTTTTTTTTTTTTTTTTTTTTTTAGCTGTGGCGCTTGCGTCACACAACTAGTCTACTAGCTGAACTGAGTAGCTGAACACATTTAAATATAACAAACAGATATACATTGTGAGAACGCTCAAGTTGCATAGACAAGTGTTTGCAACTACGCGGCTGTAAGCCATGACAAAAACATTTTTGCATTTGCCTCCTAGAAGTGACCGCATAAACCGAGGCCATCAGGGATTCTACTGTACTAGCTCGTCTTCAGTTGAATTGTGTGCCGAGGAATAGCTAGTAGGTCCTAAAATAGATTTGAATTTAAATTAATGGTTTTCAATTGTTATTCGTATAGTTATTGTTTATAATTGTTTGTTGTTTATTCTCAAAATTTACTAAAAAAAAACAATAGTATGAGTATTATTCCATGATAAATTACTTATATTTAGTTTAAGTTACTGGTTTGGATTAAATATAAGTGAGTATAGAGAAACATCTTTATTGGGATGGGATGCTGATGCAATAATTATTGCTTAACCAACAATCCGTGCTAGAAAAAAAGCATAAATTGTTCTCAATACTATAGACAAAACACAAATATAATAACCTTAAGCCCCTACACAATACACATCTACAGTACACATTGCAGGAATACTGGGAGGTAGGGAGAAAATGTTGGCTGAGCAGGTGGAAGCAGCACTATAACATAAACTAGGGTAGAAACATCACAATATGGCCAGATCTGAAGTCTTGGTATTCAGCAAAAGACTTAATTAACGCAGACTGAATTATTTTACAAGATGACACTAAACAAAATTTTAATATATAAATCATAAAAGTGTATTGGAGGAAATCTGCATCAAGTCAACTGAAATCACAGTTTTGCTGACAGCTAATATGACAGTTTTAGTAAAGGGAAATCTCCCCTTAATTCTGGTGAATAGCAATTCCAAAAACCCATGTTCCTTAAAACATTGTTCTGTCTGTCAACTACAAAACAAACACGAGTGCTTGGGTTGGCTTTCAAAATGTTTGAGGAACATGAAGGAAATGAAGAATTTAATATTGAATAGAGGTGGGTAGTCCCTAAGAAATTCCATACAAAAATGTGCTGAGGAAGTTTGTGGGAAGAAAAAGCGCAGCAAACAGAAACCTTGGTTTGATGAAGATTGTAAATCAGTGGTAAATGAAGGCAAACAAGCTAGAGACACCTGGCTGAAACATGTAAGTGATATTGACAGGAGGAACTATGATACAAAAGGAAAAGTATTTGATAGTTGAATTTTTAACTCCTTTTCTATATCCTTTTCTTTGAGCTTCTCAACTGCAATATTTTCAGGATTTCCTTGGTCCTTCTTTTTTTCTATACAAATCCTTTGTTTCTTCTTCACTAAAACCAATCAGTGATCTTATCCACATTCAGCCCCTCTTATGTACATTTGTAATGTGAATGTGACTAAGATGTCTTCTGTCAACTAGCACATGGTCTATTTTGTTTTACGTGTGACCACCAGCTGATATCCATGTTGCCTTGTAGATGTCTTTCCTTGGGAAAAGAGTGCTCACGATCTTCATGCCACCACTAACTGCCTGACTCAACAATCTTATTCCATTATTGTTGCTTTCTTCATGGAGGCTATTCTCTCCCGCTGTACTTTTCCATATTGATTCTTGTCCAATCTTTCCATTGGCATCACCTAACAATAAAGAAAGAACAATAATATTTTAGTGAAATTATTGCATCTAGCAATTAAAGTTTTGGCTAATTTAGGGTTGCAATTTGTAGTTCTAATCATTTGGACTGATTTCAAATGTCCACCAACTAGGCAAATCTGTATTTACTATTTAGATGACTCGAACACTACATGATAAGGCCTACTGTTGATTTTCCCCTAATTGAGAAAAAAGGCATGTTAGAGGCATGCACTTTACTCGTATATAAACACGGGAACCAGGCAACCTGTAGACCGAAAATAGTATACGTGAGTTTGGTTGCACAGGAAAAAGACAGTGAATTAAACTTGGATCTGGTAGTATTATGTCAGCTGAGAGTTCAATCAACATCCTATGGCCGAGCCAATATTCATTGACAGGGTTCCATTGGTTCTCTTTAAATGTCAAAAGGAAATCGCGAACAGTGGTGACAAGTGTTGCCGCCATCACGCAAGACGAATACGATATCGCCAAGACCAATTGATATGACGACAAATGTTACCGCGATCACGGTATCGCAAAAACCACCAGAACAGGAACACAGGTGTTCATGTGATTGCAGGAGGAGATCCTCGGGGTTTATTATAAAAACAATTTATTTCGCTTAGCCTATGCTGGCTTTCTGCGGGTCGGAAAACATCTGCTCGCAGGCTGAAAGTTGGAGACCCCTGCTGTATAGCATCGTTTCTTCTTTCAACACACTAGCTACTTCATTAAACTTAAAAATAAGCTTCTCTCTTTATAACAATCATTCTGTACAAAGAACAAAACAGCTGGTCCCTTGTTTTTCTCATTTTAAAGAGATTCTACCATAGTAATAATGTTTAATGGTATTACTGAGGTCTCATGCTACAATCATAACCTAATCAAAATGTCAAATACCTCTACTGCAGCAAACCTGCAGCCTAAGCGAATGTCCATTTGCCTGATTTTATTTTCAATTAAATTTATTTCAATAATATTAGGTTTAACGAGTACCTAGATTTGCTGCTACAGGGAGGGCAATAAAGAGTGCTTTTTGGTAAAATATTAATTGCTTAGTACAAAATAAATAAATTTGCCAAGTTTTATCAAAATATATCCATAAACAAGCAAACTACAACAGTTTACTTATTCTCCACAAGAATAACACAGGAATTTTAAATTTACAGTTTATTTTTTATTTTCTCCGTAACCAATGACCGTCAAAAAACACATCACTAACCTAAATTTTAGCTTTTTAAGCTCTTTAAAATGGATTAAAGAGATTTTAGAAATTTTTTGTTTTAAGGGTCAAGTATGAGAAAAACCAAATTTTACCCCATAAAACCCCGTTCCCATGTTTCAATCACGCTCGTTTGCGAACTCATTGGATTAAACGTAGGTTTACACATTTTTACCAAATGTCATTCTAATCGGATCATTTTTGCTTTAGTTAGTGTATTAACGGTCACATATGTACGAATGGTGTTTTTGACCTCTGGGAACATCAAAATAAAAAGTAAATTGGTCACGGGTCCAGTACCAGGTTTTACCATGAGACCTACTGTAATAGCTTATTCCCTCTATGGGAAATTCGCTAAAAGGTACCAGATTCAAAGTTTTGTAACAAGTTGTAAAACCACCAATAACCTCAAGGCTACCTAATAGCTTCCTAAAGCTACGCGCACACTAGGGCGGCACGGCACGGATGGGAGGCCGGCATGGCAATTTTTAAAAGTTAATAACATTAAATGTAATATGAGTGCGCCCACTACGGCGGGACGGCCGGCAACCGACGTTCGGCTGCTTCCGCTGTTTGTTAAAAAGTCCGGGAGACAGAACTCTAGGACATTTTCGAGCTGCCGTACCGCCCGTACCGACCGGGAGCACTGCACAAAGACCGGGCGGGCGGCATGGGATTTCCGCCATTCTCAACTGGTCTCTATTAAAGCCGCAGTGTGTTCGTGTGTTCTTAAGAAGGTATTCAAACTTCTCGTGACTCATTTGGAAGTATTGACAAAATTTCACATCATCCTCAACAAGATCAGGGAACAAGGTGTTCCCACTTTTCAAAACTTAGTCTTTTCCTGTTTATGTTGTGTGTCCAAAATCTTTGCTTCCTCCTTCTTGTCTCCTCCTCTTCGTCTGCTAAAATTAAACCTACTATTACCACTTTATCTACATCCATCTTTAGTCACAAGTTTTAGTTCGCAGAATGTCGACGAGTGTCAACTGACCTAAATTGCGGATGTCCCGACCCGTCCGTCCGTGCCATGCCGCCCTAGTGTAATCAATTGTAATGCAATGTTATATGCGTGCATAGCATTATAGTTACTTTGGGTATGTAACATGAGAAGGGTTGTAACATTAAACCACACAACTTTTGTTTTATTTTTATTTTGATATTTTAAAAATCACCACATACTACTGGTGCAGAAAAAACTATTAATGCTACTGGTCATACTACAATGAGTTTCACAAGTTTTACTATCTTGTGAAACTCATTTTTGAGTCCAATTTTTTAGAAAAAAATTCGCTACATCTTTTTAAACCATTTTCTAGAGCTTGAAAAACTAATATTTAGTATAAAGCGCTGATGTACATCCAATGGTTATGGAGAAAATTCAAAATAACTAATTTAACATTTCCACTTAATTCTTAAGTTTATTTTTGTCATTCTAACTAATAAACTTATGGTTTCCTTGTTATGGATATATTTTTATTAAATTAGAAAATTTATCACATTTATACGATTTATACATATCATTAAACAAACACACTTTATCACCTTTCCTGTAGCAGCAAACCTATGTACTCATTCAATTTAATGTTAATTAAATAGGGTATAAATTATAAAATTTTAAGGAAATTGATTAGTGATAATCCAATAAGGCATATGGAATGGAAATTCACTTAGTTTGCAGGCTTGCTACGTAGGGGCTATTTTATATTTTGACAATTCCTTTAATGCTAGACCTAAAATATTGAATAGTCTGTAATATACTTTTTATTTAAGATTCTGTAGTCCTACATTTAAAATTTTACTGTTTTAGTGTTTTATAATGTGGTTAAATGAACCACCAGTGGCGGTCTCAGAGGGGGGATATATCACCCGCGAAATATTTTATATTTTATTAGGGAACATAAATACAATTAGCTTGAGCATATTTTAGAGCTCAAATACGTATAAAAATATGTTTTTAGGCTTTAAATTTCAAATTTTTTCCCCGGACCCCCCTTTTTCTGGGGGATATTCCAGACCCCCGTGGTAATTCCCCTCCCCCCCCCCCCGAAATGAAATCCTGTGAACCACCGTATAATAATCCTTATAGGAATTTTTTATGTTCTTCAAAGTTTCGTTTCACGATTACCGTATTTTCACGATTACAGTATATCAATGTATTTTGCTCAGCTAAGATTGAGAGGAATTTTTGAGTATAGTCTGAGTGACAATTTTCTGTTATATTAAGCTTTGAATATAATCAAACTGATGTAGACATTCCATTTATATGCTTCTACAGCTCTGTCCAGTAAAAAAAAAAAAAAAAAATTGAACTCATGGAGCCACTTTGAGCCACTCAAGGTATCAAAATTAAATTTCTCAAGTTTTTGGTACTATGATATCTGACATATAAAACGATGGTTCTGGTATATAGAAGATGCTGGAGTTATCAGTAAGTTGTACTTTTAATCTGCCTTGGTAAAAAGTTTGTACATTTAGCACACATTTTCATTTGACATTACTACATCCTGTCTGTGGCTTAATTCAACTAAATAATTCCGTTTTTATGCTGAAACTGGCTACTGCTTCAACATTGGGATGGGATGTGTGCCTTCATGAATAGTCGAAGCTTTAACTGACGGACCACAGGGTCAAAGCTGGGAAATAGATGTATTGGAGAAGGTATTCTCCAAGGATGTGGAGGACTGTCTTTGTCAATCACTTCTCCTTTTGCCATTAATAACACGATTTGTTTTGTCACTGAATGAAACTTTAGCAATAGAATTTTTGGTTATACACCTTTGATGTAGGCTACCTCCTAATTCTTAATCCCTCTCACCTGGGTGCGTATTTTAGGCGAATGGGACGACAGCTTTGTCACTCACTAAGATCAGGACGGTTATTATAGCCTTTACTGAAAGACCAATGATCAAGTACGTATAGCTGGTCAAATTTCCGTCAAAAAGATTTTGACTTTTCTCAGGATCAAAGCGACAACCTTCTAATTACTACGCAAGCACTGTATCCACTCTATCACACAGATATCACTTCTCTTCCTGCCACTAAATAACATCTTCCCGGTAACAGAAGCAGTGGTTAAGCACATTTTATTGGGTCTCCTAATCTTCAATCTGTCACCCTCAACTCACATTAATTGATTATCGATTGGTCACACACCAAGAGGTTAGGCAAAATGCAACTGTCAAAAATCTTGTTTTACTTACTACCACTCTCTAATGTATTGTCATCCTTTGAGTGTGAACAGACTCTTAACATCCTCATACATTTCCTCAGTATTGGGGTCTTCCCCAGATATTTGGCGTGGGCTGCAAGAGATGTCACACGTCGCCGTTTGCATATTCTTTGTTCCGATGTTAATGGCAGCGGAGCACATAACTCATGGAGCGTGTGCTCAATGAATAAATCAACGATAATTAAGGTTTGGTTTGAGTTTGCAAAGAATGCTCTCGGAACCGTGCCAATGTCGTACTGAGGTAGGATCTTTAGCCGATTATCTCTGTTTCCATCATTATAACTTGACCCGTTCATGCTCGGGGTATGGACAGTTCGATTTGTCTGCTATTGTTTTTATTTCTGATCAGACCTCATAATTTATACTGTATAAAGAATTCTTATAAAGAAAGAGATGCTAGTTTTTTAACGTTAAAACTCAAAGAGGTAAGCTTAGGATTTGCTGGGCAAGCTTTAAAATGTAGGAAAATATTACGTTCTTTTTAACACAGTTAATAAGAATATATCTTAAGTCAATCTAGCATTTTATTTATATTATATGTTATTATATGAGTGATCATATTTAAAGTGATATATCTATGATATTCATATGAAACGTTAAAATTACATTTGAAAAGAAAATCCGTGACATTAATTCAGTGCAAAAGTTTTTTTTTTTTTTCAATTGGCCTCCACGAAAGAAGATTTTGTATTTAAATAGGCCTATGGTTTTAGCGTGTTTCTTTATTATTGTATGGATGAATTATACTTTAAGAAATAATTTTAAAGAGGTCGACGGCCTCTTACCGATAAAACTTACCGTTTTTACAACAATAATGTACCTGTAACACCAGCCAAAACCTTTCAATTCCTGGTAATATAAGTAAAGTATGTAGTTTGTAAAGTGTTCAATAATATCTGCTAAAGTATATTAAATCTTTGTTGAAATATTCAAACACTCAGACACTCAGTGCCAAATGCATGTTTAATTTTTCATCATAAATTGGATTTGGTTACGTCTAGAATATATAAGTTTAGGCCTACGTGCATGTTGTTACTGGTAAAATTCGTCTGATAACTTATTTTCTTTCTCGGGTGCAGTAAGCCTTTAAATGCTAATCCTATTAATTTTCCTTGAACTTCGATCAAATATAAATAAACATAAATACTTCGACATCAAATTAAACGTTGACACAGTAATTGAACCACTCTTTTCTTCTCTGTATTGATTGATTTACTTGTTTGCTAGTCTTGATCTCTCTAGCTGTAAACATACGTTACGTGCCCAGTGACTGTGTACAAACATAGCATATTACCAGCTGTGCATTCTTATTAATGTGACGGATATACGATCTTTGTGTTGTTGTTGTTGTTACGAACGTGTGTTGATATATCTACAACAGTGACTGCAATATGTATGGTATTTGGCGAGGGCAGAAGTAGCTTTATGGCTGCAAAATATGTGTATGATTAGTTGATAATGATTTATAACAATATGGCGTAGTTTGGTTGCTTATCATGAGTTTAGATTTAATTGTGTGTATTTGACTTGGCTAATGCAAATGTTGTTTATCTAAACCATTAATTGACTCATGGCTATGTTCATTTTTCATCTCAGAACGGGATCAGATGATCCTAGATCCCTAAAGATCTAGAAAACTGTGTTGTTTAACAATCGTGATGGAAAATGTCTGTATATTCCCTTAAACAGCATAGTTTCAGGGATGGCTAAAAATAAACTTCACGCGAATACCCAGACAGCACACTTTATCCCAGGGACATCCCATAGTAGTCCCCTATGTCCTGAGAATGACTCGGGATATGTACGCTATCCTCAGGATATCCCGCAAAATCCCGGGACAAGTACGAAATCCACAGGATATCCTACAATATACCGTAATGTCCCGGGATTTGTAAGTTAACCTCAGGATATCCTGTAAAGTCCCGGGATATGTACGAATGCCATAGGATATCCCAGAATGTCCCATGACATCCCGGGACATTTACAAAATCCACTGGATATCCTGTAATGTCCCGTAATGTCTGAACGTAATGTCCCGGTAACAAACTGAAGAAAAAAAATACTACCACTGATGAAATGTATACCTAAATTTAAATGTTCAACAAGGCCAATATATAATAATTTTTTTTTTCACTAGCGCTTTCAGAAACTTGGTTTCCATCTTCAGGCTGTATTTACACTAGTACAAAAAGTAAATATTTACTTAATAAATTAATTTTAAACCAACTTAAAACGGATGATTTAAAGGATATTGGAAAAATAAAAAATAATATTAGAAAAATTAATCTTTTGAATTTTGCATATATTACAGTGTTGTTCTTGATGTAATTATTATCAGTAATTCCGAATTTATAATTGGACCGTCTTCATTATTTAACAAATAATTTTGGTCTGTTTTTTTTTTTCCAAAAATAAGATTCCCACGCATTAAGATGTTGAGGTTTTATAATTTGTTTTAAAAGTTTAAGGTTTCCCAGATTGAAAATATGTCTTGTTAATACTATGGCTAGCAAGGGCTGACTTAACTTTACTGACATATTACTACCGCTGAATTCAGGAAAACTAGAGTTCTATCATAGTTGTGTGAGATGTGAATTTAATTCTAACTTTAAATAAAAAAAAAACAAACAAAAACTAATTTTAATCATATAACAATCAATTATAACAGTGCTAATCTAATGGTAATTAAATAATCTATATTCAAATACCAGGATCCTCTCCAACAACCAGAAAAACAATTCAACTACTTGAGGCCTAAACAGATTAACAGAATCATATTATATACTGTAGTATCAAAAATATTTTAAGTATTGCGACCATTGCAACTGTCGGCTACTCTTTCACCACTTGAAAACACCCATAATCATCAAGCGCAGATAGCTCAGGAGGTAAGGTAAGAGGCACATAAGGGGAAGGTACCGGGTTCGAGACCCGTCTGGGCCAAAAACTTTTTTTCTCGTTTTTTTCTTCAAAATTTGTGTATATTAACTATTTAATCAATTTACTAAACTTATAATTAAATTTTCATACTAAATCTATATTATTTTGTGTTTTTTATGTTCAGGCCCAGACCACACTTTATCCCAGGGACATCCCATAGTAGTCCCATATGTCCTGAGAATGTCCTGAGGACTACCCTGGGATGACCTCGGATGTCCCACGGATATGCTGTGAGCTTATCCGTAGGACATCCCCGGGCGGGGACATTACGCATTCCTGTGGATATCCTGGGATATCCCGGGTTGACCATAGGACCACTATGGGATATCTTGCATATCCTGTCGCAATATCCGTGGGATGTCCTGAGGAGAAAGTGTGCTGTCTGGGTAGTTACTTATCGATTCCATGCATACAAGCTTGTACGATTGTGCACTGTGCAGTAGTGCAGACATCAAGATAAAACCTGTTTATTTGTATATTGTAATTTATAACCGAAAGAGGTGTCAGCAACTATGGTCGAGGGTGAGATGGCTAGATGGTAGATATGGTAGATATGAAACAGCAACTGAGTCCAGGGCCCCTACCCACTGAGCCGGAAAATGGACTACCTTCCTGTCCCTACGATGGCCCCTTGATAATGCTGTAAATAGTTAGCGTCCAGTCGTGGCCATAGAATAGCAGTAGTTTACATAGTATCAGTTTGACAGCCATAATTCTTTTAAGTGAAGAAAAAAATGCAACAATTGTTGAACAAAACTTATTCAGTTAATCATATTTTTTGTTTTTCAATCAGACTGGTCCAGAATTATGTCGGGTTTCTAAAATAACAAAAAGACAGCCACGATTTTATACAGATTGTTAAAAAAATGGTGGGAACATAATTTACCTAGTAACTCCTTGGGTAAAAATAAACAGCAAAGTTTATAGGCCTACTGTATAATCATGTCCTCGTTCCGTTTAGCGTCTATCTGTTCGTAAGTGTTTTTACAAAAACATTCAGAACTCCTTAACGATTTGAGCTACAGTGTTGAAGTTTTGCAAAAATATTAATCTTTTTTGCTACTATCTGCCATAAAATTTAGTACATTTTATTTCTTTTTGTAAAATTTATAACTTTCGTGGTATTTGGAATAACATATTTGAAATAGCCGCCATTTTGAAACGGTTACAGAGTTTCTATTCATATTTTGTACAAAGATAACTGATAATCAGGTAAACAATTTTGTAGAATCTCAACGCTGCAGCTCAAACCGTTAGGGAGTTATGAATGATTTCGTAAACGATTTTGCTTATTTTGACCTAAAGAACCCCTACGTAAATTATGTCTCCATTTTTTAACCATGTATAGTTAACGTTGATAAACAAAGTGACATATAACAATTCTTATTATACACTATTACTTAGAGAAACATTCATGCTTGCTTGTTTGGAAAATTTTTACAATTTCAGTAGATACAACTTCTATTAAATTACTAGTTTCTCGTTCGTTGAATTAGCTTTGATTATGTCTAAAGGGGGGGAAATATTAAGGACCCAGGATATGCATGGTGTCACAGACACTAGGACACTTTATTGTCTTTGATGGTGTCTTCTCTTTAATCTTTTTCCAATCCCAGGCTATAGACATAATGAACAACTCCTTGCCCTACTAATGCTAATCACATCTTTCTCCATTACCGTATCAGTATGAATATATCATTATCATTACGTATACTCATTATTACGTTTACGTATCATTACGTAAACTCAAGCAGAAAGATCAATACAATTTGCAAAAACAACAATAGCCCAGATACATTCAATACCTTTTTCATTAACAGTGTTACTGACATCGCTTCACATTTCACCAATTGCAATGTTGATCCAGCTGACAATATCCCTCTAAACCCCATGAACAGATTAGAAAACTGGAAACTCGTAACCCCAAGTCAAATTGAGTCTATTGTTAAGAATTTCTCAAACTCGAACAGCCCTGACATATATGGAATAAATGTGAATATTCTAAAGATTACCATCCACTGTATGTCCAAACCTCTAGCTACAGTGATCAATATGTGTCTTAGAGAGGGATCTTTTCCAAGTTTTCTAAAAATAAGCCGTACAGTCCCCGTATTTAAGAAAGGTGACCCGGAAGAACTATCTAATTATAGGCCTATCTCCCTGATACCAATGTACGCTAAGATTATGGAATGCATAGTCAAGGACCAACTGGTTGAGTTTTTTGAAGGCTCGAATCTTTTCACAAATGACCAACATGGGTTTCGAAAGGGCAGATCCACAACCACTGCGTTGCTAAATCTAACATCAAAAATAAATGATGCTTTTGACAATAAATACCTGACAAACCTAACCCTATGTGACCTCAGCAAGGCGTTCGACTGTATCTCACACGACGTCCTGCTGAGGAAAATGGAAAGATACGGGATAAAGAATGTTGCATTAAAAACTTTTCATGACTATTTGAGAGACAGAAAGCAAGTGGTATCTATAAGGGGAGCTCTCTCCAGTGACCTGAATGTCAGCTTAGGGGTCCCCCAGGGTTCTATCCTGGGGCCTGTTCTCTTCCTGATTTTTATCAACGACCTGGGGACTGACGGGAGAACCCTGTTCTTTGCGGATGACACCACCCTCATCACGAGCAATAGTCAATTGGACCAACTAAAACTCGAAGCAGCTGAAATTCTGGACGAGGCAAAAGCCTGGTTTTCATCAAACAAACTCAAAATAAACAATGATAAAACCCAAGAACTTATATGCAGTTTAAAACCCCAAACTCTCCAACAACAACCTGTCAAACTACTAGGTTTTTGGCTGGATAGTAGGTTGACATGGGACAAACATATAAATGAGTTGGAAAGCAGGCTTTACAGAACTGTTTTCCTCTTAAGAAAATTAAAAAATCTGGTCACAGATACATATTTAAAGCTGGCCTATTATGGCCTCTTCCACAGCTTGATGAGCTATGGTGTCATTGTCTGGGGACACGCTTCAGAGACCAAGAACATTCTGATAGTTCAAAAGGCTGCCATAAGAGCCATAACATCCAGCGAAAGACATGAACACTGTAGGCCACTTTTCCGAGCCTTAGGAGTAATGACTATATACAGCCAATTCATCTATAGCTGTCTGGTGCAGATCAAGGAAAATATAGATAACCTCAGCTGCAGAAACCAGCTACATCGTTACAATACGAGAAAAGGAGAAGACCTAAACGTTCCTTTCTGCAGGCTCAGTAAACAAAAAGACTGTTATCCGGTCCTTGGCATCAGACTCTATAACCACCTGCACCAAGACATAAAGTCACTCCCTCTTAAGAGTTTTAAAAAGAGAGTGGAGGAACTACTCAAGGCGCGGCCCCTGTACTCCATGAAGGAATATTTCACAGAGGAAAATGGTGAATGGGCCTCGTAATCTACAGCCATGTTAACCACATAAATTAAAAAGTACTAAAACTAAAATGTTTAAAATGTTTTTTCTTTGACGAAATCTATCCAGTCACTACTGGTCATCGATGGATACATGGTATAAAGGTATAAAGGTATAAAGGTATAATTTCCTAATTCTCATTGAGTTATTGTTTGCCATCTTCACTTGCATTGAATGTATAGCTGACTATTTCCTCTACCAACTGTTTTATTACAGTAACTTAAATAAAATTCGAAATTTCATAATTGTATGGTAAAATTTATAAACGGTGCAAAATGCAAGGGCGTTCGCAGGACATTTTTCAATCAGGGCATACCAATATATTTTTTCCATGTGACGGGAAAACAGTCATTCTGGCAAAAAATATAATAGCTGGTAAGCAATTTATAGTCCTAAAATTGAGTTGTGAAGACCATAATACAGCTGTGGAGACTATGTGCTGCCAGAAGAACAAATAGGGATGTGAGGCGAGGGGGTGCGAAAGAAGGCGACTAAGCTCTGTGAACGTCTACGTAGACGAATCACAGAGAGCTACAACAGCAGCATTGACTTAAAAATCATAATTTTGACTATTTTGAAACAGTAAAACTTAATTGTTAAAGTCAGGCATGTACTCATTGGTTTAGGCATAATCCTAAGACTGCTATTCTTGCTACATATTCTTGATAGTTGTCAAAATATATATTTTGGATAAGCTCAATAAACATTATAAGAAATATAAATTTATTCTTTGCAATAATACTTATGAATACAATATAATAACGCATTGTTAAAAATATTATGTTTAAAATCCATATTATAAAATAATATTATGTTTGCTTCATTATGCGTTACAAGTTATAATAGAATATACTTGTGAGTTGTACTGTAGCATAAAAATTCAAATAAAAATTGCAGTTTTGTTTGCACTTTGCTTAGGATTGTGACATTTTTGGTTATTTTAATTTCTGATTGACTGAGAAACCGTAACGAGTCTTATCTTAATATCTGTTAGTTAGACTGTCTTTGTGTCGGAGACGCTCAAGAATCCAATTTACGCGGCACACTCCAGGAAAATTAGAGCATTGATCAAGATTGAACTCTTTTACTTGTACTGCATTAAATAAATTGGAAAATTTGCTTATGCTATTTTAAAAATGGCCTAACGTATTTTATGATAAAATAAAATATGTTTCTTGTATTTGTTTACAATGCATTTTGAATACCCTGCATCTTTAACTTTGTATTTGTGTAAAAGCTAAGAATAATGTCTGTCTTCAGCTGTTTTAAAACATAAGTAGTAGGTATACAAACATACAGGTGTTCTGAATTGAATAAGTTTCCAATTGACTACACGATCTATATCTGCAAGACGAGACATTTGATAACAATGAACATATAATAGAATAACCTCCTAGAAATAGGTGAATAACCTTTGTGGATTTGCAACTTGAAAATTAAAAAAGCCACACCTCAGTAACTGAATTAATAATAGTGAGCTTCGCGTTCGCTATAATGTAAGTTCCTATTTAATTAATACCTGATCATGTTAAAATGGGACATTGTTTAAATATTGCATACAACATACCATACAGAACATTTTGTCAAAAGCCCTATTATTAAGAATTAGGTTTCGTAGTTTGATATCAATATGTTACTTACATAGCAGTTACTCGTAAACAACAAAAATCTTGGTAAAGGTTATTGACATTTTTTACAGTTTCACACAAGGTAAAACTGTAGGTAAACACAAGGTTAAGGTTTTAACTGTAAAAAGCCATCTACTGGTTTAATGTTATCGTCAAGCAAAACACAAAATAATGTTAATTTTTAAATACTGTACATAGAGTGCGCCAGAAGAGAAAAAGAAAAACGAGTCAATTAATTTGAATCTTTCACATTTTGCCCCTCCTCGGCCCACATCACTATTTTTCTATAATTGTCCTTGTCCATTCCGCTCAAACTCACCCACAACAAACTATAACATAGGCTAACACTTGATCGCAATGGTTGTTTCCAGGTTCAAATTTGTTTGATAACAATTGATGTTGACATTGGGGATTGGAAGGATTCTGTTTTAATATAAACAGAATCCTCATCTACCAAACGCTGAGAATGCTATATGGTGGTACAGTTACTCTCTGGCTGACAGACTTAGTTACTTATTGTGTTTAAAATGGTAAGAGGCAATAATTCAACTTTTGAAGTTGAATATTAAATGGATCCTGGTAAAATATAACCTAATTAATTGCTTGCCCAGTTGCTAAAACAGTAACTTCTAGCGTTGAGTATATGCTAGAGCTAACCATGGATACATGGCCAGCTTCCAATGGTGCTTGCCGAAAATATTTGGTCACGATTTTCTACTACAGTATACTGTAAAGTAGTTAATTAGCCTACAAGATGAGCAGTGCTGGGGTTTGGGCAGGATAACTATTGTATGTAAGTACGTAGTTTATCTGTAAATTTCATAAAGGCTAGGCTACGATACCATGTTGGTTATTAAGAGTCCAATATTTCCCAATGAAAAGAGTAAATTTGGAAGTTTTCTTTAGTGTTTACCCTTGTATTTTGCTCAACTCTATAGGGAGACTAAGATAATTAGAAGATATAATGCAAATTTAAATTATGTAATCAGAAAGCCCAGGTGGTGCCTTTTTCAAATGTAAATTTGATTGTATTTTAACCACATCAATATAATTACATGTTTATGTGCATCACTTGTTACGTTCAGCGGTTAGTTGCAGCTTTGAATCAAATACCTTCACACCGCAGCAAACCTGCGCACTAAGTGAATTTATATTTACCTGGTTGGATTTTCACTAAAATTTTCTATTAAAATTACCTCAGATGTATTTCCTATTAAAATTTACATGATTGTTTATGAGTACTGAGGTTTCCTGCTACAGGGAAAGTATTTTTTCCTTGAATCAATAGCTTAGTATGAAATAAGAAATTTTCTACGAAGTATAATAAGTTTCCAAAAACAGTTTCTGATTTCAGTAGTTATCATTCCCGTTTTCATAATTTAAAATTAAAAGAAACAATTAAAACCAATTATAAGAACCATTTAGATGTAAACATGGATATATAAATTCCGTTTTAATAGGTAATGATTAACAATTGTCACCAGGAATAATTTAACACTCGTACTAATATGTCAGGACTTCTACCTGACGATACATTCTTTCCCGTTCATGGCCAGTTTTATCTTATTACTGTTGCCATTATTTTCATTTTAGTGTTATACTATCCACCATATCTCTTTGCACAACGAACCGTTCAAGTTCTCTTTGCAATCATGTATTTCCCTTTTATAAGGACAATCGTGAGGTGTTTTGATAGTAAAACAATGAATTGGTTTACGTTTTTATTTCTAAAATCAACTTGTGTTTTTTAAGTCTGATCCGTATTGACTATTGTTTGGAGTTCAAACTAAGCAACAATTTTTTCCACAAAAAGTAATAATGACATTTCAATTACACAAACAACGGATTATCAAAAAAGTACGATATTTACAAACGAATTTTTGTAGACCTTTAACAACTCCAATACAGAAACTTATTTGATAATAGATCAGACATAAAACATTTATCTACAAATGTACATCGTGCATAAGAAACATGGTTTAAACTAAAACATATTACATATGTGTAACTGTATCACACACTTTCAACATTGGTATAAATACGGAGATTAACTCCTTTCAATTCACAACAAACCATATATATTTAAAACTAAAAGCTATCACTTTGAAATAAGTACATTGGTATCAATGAGTTAACAATTCACATTTGCGAAATCCCCGACGGAAGTTTTTATTGTAAATTAAGACCTTCGAAAATTGTTCTACTTTAATTTTCAAGGAAACGTTAATTTCTGAGACATTATAACTTTTCGATGGTATGTTACCTTTCTTGTTGCCCATGTTCTTAAGTTTTTGAATCTTCTTGAGAGTCTTCATCGGTGGTATTGGATTTTAGTCCCATAAGAGCAATGTTAAATTTGACAGAACATACCATATTTTGAAGCAGTATGCCGGTGTTATTTATAAAGATTTATAACATAGAGTACAAGGGAATCAAGAAATGATATTTAAAATATTTGTTTTCGTCTTTTCTTAAGAAATTATTTAATTAAAGGCTTAGTTAATGATCATTAACTTATTAACTGGAGGGAAAATGGCAAAACTATAATCTTCACTCCCTAGAGAATTAACTTAACCTTAATTTTAATTTAATTTTAACAAATTAATCATTATTTTATCACAATAGGTTTTTTATAAATTCTGTTACAAAGTTAACATTGCTCTTATGGGACTAAAATCCAATATGGCTACCAGTAGTACATTTTGCCATTGTTATAGCCAAAAATATATAAACTTGTCAATCACTACCCTCTGTTGTATAAATCCGTCGGGAATAGCCAATATAAAAATATAAACTGGTCTATCATAACTACTACTAACTGGTACATGAAATATAGTATCGCAGACACAATGCTAAGTATATTGCAACTTGGACGGTATGGACTTGAAGATAAGTCATGCAGCCTTAGAGGAGTAATTGTTGTCGATTTCTCCATATCTGAGGACAACGGTATTCTTATCATTTTGATAAAATACTAAGCTAGGGAAAGGTCTATTATTGCTGTTTTTCCGTGCTAATGGATTTGACCATACACTTTGTTATACTAGAGAACGAAAATGAATTAATTTAGTTTTGCGTTATGCGTGTTAAACCTTTACAAATTCTCGACCCATTCCAAAGTATAATGCAATGGTTCAGATTCGCTTTGAGTTCTCAATTTTGTAACTGGAAATGAATGTTTTGTGATTCTGTCTCATATAAATAATCACTTTGTAAAGCCTCTTTTGACTAATCATTTACCTACCTACCTACTAAAAATATGCTATATTTTAGAAACATGTTACTTGTCAACATTTAAAGTTAGCAAATAAAATGTAAAATACAATTCAAACAGGTTTTGGGAACTGTTTTCATACCAAATCACCATATTTTTACCCTGCAAACGCGCTGCTTATAAGGTGAACAATGAACTTAACGGGTAAATTATAATTGATTGAGTATTTTGCAGCTTATAGTTTAGGGTTTGGATTGAAGGAACCTTAACACGACAATCAAAAGCATCCAAGAAAACAGACTTGAGAATTTGTATGCGTATGTTTTTGTCCCTCAAAATAATATTCGTGTTGGATTAAAAGGGCTCGTAAGTACGTTTATACAGAATTGATAAGAAATTTGTGAAAACAACTGTACTGGGTGAATTTGTTCATATTTGTTATACGGCAGAACAACTCGTGAGAGGGCCCGTTGTTAAGACGATATACATTGTAGTGTTAATCATCCCTTTACGTATTTCACACCAACCAGTCAACACTAAATTTAAAAATTAGTTAAAATTTACCTGACCACCGGGTTCTGGTATACAAGACATCGAGAGTAAGACAGTGTTGAAACGTATCAAATTCTACATTGCATACATCTTTATCTAAATGGGGAAGGTTTTTTAACGTAGTTAAAATTTTACATGTAAATCATAGAACGGAAATACTGAAAACATTATAATTTTCTCACCATGTTGGTTTTATTTAAAAAGCAATGTTTGTTTATACGAAAATAAATACCTGAAACTACATGTTCAAACGAACAAGGTGACCGATTCATCACACACGGCATTGTTGTACCGAATATTTAATCTTTGTAAAATATAATAATTTATTCTAAAAGATGGAACATATCCGCATGTGGCCAAGAAACTATTTCATTATGAGTTTTGTTATGAATAAAAATAGAAATAGCTACTCTATAATCATCGGAAAGAGATGGACACTGAACAAAGTACAGTATAAGTGTTGACTACTGTTAACACTAGCTTTGAGGATCTGCAAGCTGTTTGGTTCTCTTGTCCATTCGCAATTCGTTTGCAAAGCTGTGCTACAGTTATTTAGGTAAGCGCAGTACACATTGATTGGTTTTACATTTCATTTCGGGATCGTGCTATGTTCACTTTAGATGATGGATATCTGTGCTCGGCGCTGCACGTTGCGCAAACCCCACATGTCGTCGCACATCTCAATGTTGTTCACATCTGTCAATCTGTGGATGTTGGGTGCTCGATGCTCACTGCTGCGCTATGCTAACGTTATATGTTGAATGCTCGATGCTCACTGCTGCGCTATGCTAACGTTATATGTTGAATGCTCGATGCTCACTGCTGCGCTATGCTAACGTTATATGTTGAATGCTCGATGCTCGGCGCCGCGTGTAAACTGTGGTTCCGACCGGGTGATCCGTACATCCGTGGACACGATTATTACCATACAATCTGCCGTTTCCGCCTAGGAATGTCAACTCGCTTTGCTCCGGATGCGGCAATCTTTCACGGCTTATTTATGATTTTTAAGTTTTCTGATTTGCATCTAGCGATTGTCCCTGTTGCGTCAGTGTCCTAACTACTTCTAACGTCTCACGGTGCCAGGTCGCTGAGTTAGGGCCCGTTACGTCCCATTTGCTCCCTTTAACCGTTTTTATGGCTCTCGTACGTTTGCTATGGTAATCACCGGGCTCTTCCGCCACATGGACAGTTGGCTCCAAATCGAGTGGCAGTTCAAAGGAAGATAAATGAAGTGGTCTAATTTAGCCAAAGATGTACGGATTAGGAATAGAGCCAAGGAAAAGAGTTTAAGCTAAGTAGAAATCTTAAAAAATAAACACAGTATTTGGAGAACCAAAGAATAGTATGGGCCGGGACGTTATTAGTCCGAAACTATGTGTTCACCGGACGAGTGTGGCCGTTCCCGCGCGAGACAAAGTCGATTGCGGGATTACCATACGAGTCCGGTATCACGTTTTGGACGAGTGACGAACGATATTTTTCGCCATTTTCCCTAAAAATAGAACACTGTCAAAATCAGTAATATGTTCCTACGAACTTAATGACTTAACAATCACTACTGATAACTTCTCTGAGAGGTTACGTGTTCGTTTGTAACCACTTAAGCCGGGTTTTCCTAGGCGCGTAGTCGGCCAGCGGAGAGAGGAACGCGGAGAGCGGACTCAGCTGGTCTTAGGTAATTTAATGTTACTGTTTTCCTAGCAGCGGAGCGGAATGCCATGTTAATTTCAATTCCGCTCTCCGTTGTCCGCTCTCCGCTGGCCGACTCCGCGTCTAGGAAAACCCAGCTTTACTGCCATTTAAAGATATTTTTTAAGATATTAAGCTTTTAAAACAAGAATAGCCGCAATTTTGAAAAGGTTATAACATTTTTATTCATATTTTACACAAATACTAGGGGCAAAACGAAAAACATATTTGCTGAATATCAAATAATATAGCTGAAACCGTTAAGGAGTTATGAATGTTTTTTGTAAAAAGCACACACAGACAGACATACGCGAAACGGTTTGTGATAGGACACATGTTGGATTGCATTTTTTTTCTGTTTTGACCACCCGAATAATCTGGTAAAGTTTGTCCTAGTCAAAGCTGGACACCCTGTATATATATTTTATATATATTTTAAAGACATCTCTTTGTTTCATCTTTGTTTTTAGTTCATCCAGGTTTGAAATCGGCGAGTGATACACTTGATCTTTCACAATCTCCCAAACAAACAAAAATCACACCATAAATTTCTTCTCTACAAACTATGGAATGGCTGATTTTTGGAAGGGTACTAAAAAACCTTAAAGGACCAGCTTTAAAACCAGCAATAGTTGACTTTTCTACGACCCTTGGTGATACGTATAAGCTAAAGATTTCATCCATCTTGGGACACGGTGTACTTAATCCTTATAAAGGTTTTTAATGACCAATAATACAATAATTAATCAGCTGGTGTTCGGTCATTACGATACAGTAGTAAGTTACGTAATAAAATCTCATTTTACTAAGCAGGTGGCAAACAGCTGTTTTCCGGACCTAATCCTTGCGTGGAAAGTCCATTAAAACAGAGCAGTGTGGCGACATAGTATATTACGTTACTAGTCCTGAAAATAAGTGTTTACCGGACGAGTGTGGTCGTTCCCGTGCAAGACGAAGTCGAGTACGGGATTACCATACGAGTCCGGTAAACACATTTTGGACGAGTTACGTACGATAGTTTACGCCATACTACTAAATCTCTACAAATCACTCTAAAAATCACTAGTCATAACCTCTAAGCGAGGTTATGTTTTTACGCCACACTTCATTATTTTGACGAACTTCCCACGCAAGGATTTAGTCCAGAAAACAGCTGTTTGCCGCCAGCTTATTCAAATGGGGTTTCATTGCGTAATACTGTTCTGCAATGAGTTTTACCGGACACCAATCAGCTGATTATACTGTATTTGCGTGGCAATCATTGGTTATAAACAATATACCCCCGTCGCAGCAAACCTGCATCCTAAGCGAATTTCCATTTACCCGGCTTGATTTCTACTAAAATATTCCCTATAAATTTTCAGATTTATTTCCTATTTAAATAACATTAATTTTAGTGAGTAGTTAGGTTTGCTGCTACGGGGAAGATGTTGAGATGTGTTTTTTCAATTGAAATATTGATAGCTTAGTATGAAATAAACCAAATTGCCAAATTTGATTAAAATATATCCATAAACAAGCAAACTAGAACAGTTTATTTATTCTCCATAAGAATAACATGGGAATTTTAAATTTACAATTTTTTAAATTTTCTCCGTAGTCAATGAACATTCAAAAATACTTCAATATACTAAATTATTTGTTTTTTTAAGCTCTTCAAAATGGTCTAGAGAGAAATTTAGAAATTTTAAGTTTTTAGGGTCAAAAATGAGAAAAACCCATTTTTACCCCATAAAACCCCCCATAAACCCCTGATCCCATGGTCCGATTATGCTGGTTCGCGAACTCGTTCGAATAAATGTAGGTTTACACGTTTGTACCAAATTTCATCAAAATCGGATCAATTTTGCTCGAGTTATCGCGCTAACGGACACATATATAAATATATATATATATATATATATAAATATATATATATATAAATATATATATATATAAATATATATATATATATGAATTTGAACGGATGGTGTTTTTGGCCTCTGGGGACCTCAAAATGAAAAAGTAAATCGGTCCCGGGTCTAGGTCTTACCATGAGACCTACGGTAATAGCTTATTCCCTATATGGGAAATTCGCTAAAAACAGTCCTTTAGTTAGTGGAAATATATAAGGATTTGTACGAATTAAGTAGTATGGCGTAAACTATCGTACGAAACTCGTCCAAAATGTGTGTACCGGACTCGTATGGTAATCCCGTACTCGACTTCGTCTCGCACGGGAACGACCACACTCGTCCGGTAAACATTTATTTTCAGGACTAGTAACGTAATATACTATTGTCTCCAACCAAACCACTCATTGCCACCCAAATACAGTATAATCAGCTGATTGGTGTCCGGTAAAACTCATTGCATAACAGTAGTACGCAATGAAACCCCATTTGATTAAGCTGGCGGCAAACAGCTGTTTTCTGGACTAAATACTTGCGTGGGAAGTTCGTTAAAACAGTGTAGTATGGCGTAAAATATATTGCAGTGATTGGACTATTCATTTTACGTACTAAGTTCGTTTGAGTTTACACAACCCTAGATGAGAGTCTCCTACTCAAACAAATGTGTCTACGAGTTTTCTCGCGTATACACACTCCGCAACCCAGTTTTATAATTTGATTTGAGAGAGAGGTACGACGATTAGAGGAGATGTTGGTTTTGAGGCATTGTATGGAGAAATGCAACGGCACAAACAACGAGTAGGCACTCCTTACTCCTCCGCGGCCCATTGTCTGTCCCAGGCGAAGCCTACAGCCTCCGTCATTGTGCTGGAACTGGCAGTATCGCGTCTAGAACACGTCTGCACCATCAGAACACAAAGTGGAACTCACTTAGATTCAAATGTTTTAATTTAATAATTATGTTTTTATCGTAAACCACTATGTTCACTAATACTGAAGTTGGTTAAGTTAGGATTAATGACCAAAGAGAAGAGGTCGCAAGCTAAGATCCTGTTATTTAAGAAACTCGAGTTTTCACGCTTACTAATTGTATTAAAAACTAGAGACACTTATCTCAAAGCATTATTTTATGGAAGTTATATTAAAATAAAATGTTGAAGCTAGTTTAAGTTTGATCTTTAAACGGCACTGAATTTTCGCAACATAATTTAGTTCAATAAAAAATCAGAGAATTATCTGGTTGGGTCTGGTTTGGTAGTAATTATGGTGTGATTATTTGTAAGTGTAAATATTGATGACATTATTAGTTAATTTTGTGAATGGGTATTTATTACCTTACGATCGTATTTTAATATTTTAAATCCAAATTTTCGTTTCTTTGCCTAGGGAATTTTATAAACGCTGTTCCCCACCATATTCAAAGGTTTTTGGGGTTTTCAACACGCATTTCACAATATCAAACATTTTCACTCATCAATAAATTATACAAGTACAATATAAAGATAAAATATGAAACTATTATCGTACAACTAAGCCTTTTGAATAATTTTCACTGAAAGGGAGAACGAGATGTTCATAATATTGTAGAAGAAATAGGAAAACCTGGACCATCCCGTTTTATTTGCACAAGCCCAGACGAAGTTAACGACAATACTTGGTTTTCTAGGACCCTTTCTGCGAAGAAATAGAATTATAAATTTTTTATTCAAATATATACTGCAATGCACCAGACTGCACTCTTGAAAAGACGCGATGAAGATGGAATCAATATGTCTTGGAGATTGGTGAACCTACGTAGTACATGTCCAGGTATGGTGAATGGAGGTAAAAACTACAAGATATGAGTATTGATAAATTCAGTAACTCAATGTGGAAAACCCCTTATTTGAAACATTGGAACAAACATACGGGGAAGGAAGGGTTCAAGAGTATAAAATGTATGGGCTGTTATACACCGAGCACCGAGCTCCGATAACTGCGGCTAAGGGTGGACTAGAAGGAGAATAATTAGTATTCGCATAAAGAAACATTGTAACTTATAGGCCTACAACTACACACAAACTGATGTAGTCTTTCGGTGCGGTACGGCGTGGCTCTCATAATATGAACTTATACTTTACTTTTTGTTTTGATGTAATATGGCATTTATCTAATGGGGATCTGAATACATCCATTTATTCGGTTGGTCAAATCAAATACATCAATTTATTTGCAAGTATAAAAATACGAATATACGAGCTATCAATAATATGGTAACTCTCACTGACATAGACTACAATATAAGTTTAATTTTTTTTGTTTTGGCATAATTGTCTCACTCCACCGTATTCGATCATATGACTGATTGGACAAATGCTTTCTGTGTACAAAATTGAGGCTTCGATACGGCATTATTGTACTTACAATGCATTCTAATAAAGGCAGATTAGTGACAAATCTCGGGAAGATGGTAACTTTTATGTTGAGAAAAGTATAGCTATCAGGATACGAAAAAGTAACGTAGATGCATATCGAGGATTTACGTACAAAAGAAACTCTGAAGGTTAAGTGAACTTAGCCCGCAGTTGATTTGAATACTGCTTTCGCCTTTTTAGTGGAACCATTGCTTTCTCGGAAATCGAAATCCTAACCTAAACCATGCAAGCTGCCAATAATTAGTGTAATCAATATGATATCAAACGGGCATTTCAAATAAATACCATAGGGTTTCGGCCGCAAATACTTAATTCGATCCCATCAATTAGGATTGTTTAGACTGAGACCGAAAGCTACTTGAGCAGCAGCAAACAATAACAAATAGTTTACAAATAATGTAGGAACAATATGTCTTAACGGTCTAGATTGTTTATCTTATTGTATGTCGTAATGTGAGATTGTTTGATTAACGTACGTTTCAATTACAACAATTGTAACATTGGATCACTAAATATGGAAATTTCAACGATATTTAGTTTTTCTCTACATACCAACATTAACAATTACCCCTAAATATTGATATGCCGCTTCATGTGCAGCGAGAGATGGTCGGAGCGCGAAAACGCTCTATCGCAGAGTCTGCACTGGAAAGGACGATCTCCCGTGTGTTTCCTGTAATGTCGAGTGAGCTCGTCGGACCGCGCGAACTTCCAGCCGCAGCCCTTCCACTGACATTGGTACGGCTTCTCGCCCGTGTGGGTGCGGAGATGAGCCTTCAAGTGGGAGGATTTGGTATAGGTCTTGCCGCAGCCGGAGTGAGAGCACGTGTGGACGATCACCTTCCTCCTGGTCCAGTTCTGACGACGACGAGTCTTGTTGACGAGAGACTTGACGGCGGCCGGCGCGGGCAGCACGGGCAGAGTGTGAGGTCCGGGGTGGAACGTGTGTCCGGGGTGCCTGTGTCGTAGGTCCGGGGGTCCGTGGAGTGTCGACACGTGTGGAGACGACGGCGGTGTGATGAGCATAAAGTGGTGTGAGGGATGGTCCTCCGCTCCTAGTCCGTGGCCGTACTGATGGACAGTGTGGGTACGAAACGTCTCCGGAGTATCGGGCGGAGAGATCTGACTCAGAGGAACTACACATCTAGGACCCGGAGATACGAAGGGCGCTTGATTATACGGGTAGTGAGGATGATGAGTAGGCGTAGGGAACACATGCGACCCTGAGGGCAAGGGAAGGTAACTGCCGACCATGGGTTGTCTAGAGTAAGTGGTTTCTGTCGGACATTGGTCCTCGACTTTTATCCTGTCCCCGTCCTCCTTGGGATAGAACATGGGGGTGACGAACGGTCGGTTCAGATCCGCATAGGAGGTCGGAGGCCACGGGTCCGCGTCGTAGCCGTTGCTGGAGGTCTCACAATGTTGCATCTGTACCACCTCTGACTCAGGGTCCACCTCCTCACCACCACCACCACTGTCACTCCCCATGATCACGTTCTCTATGTCTTGCCACACCTGAAACAGACAGTTATGTCAAACCTTACTTGTGCTCAAATTATATTAACTTTGCTCAACATCTTCTATGAGAAAATTCCAAACCTTAAAGTAGACCACAATAAACAAACAGCAAATTATACAAATTATAACAGCTATTGTGTTATATGCCAATCTGGTTACATTGCATCAACATACATCAAACAGTTGTCATTCAGTTTACATTAACATGTCTTTCGATGTAGACTTACAAAGTAACCCTACCGTTTTGCAAGATTTTACAGGTACTGTACTATTAAATAAATAAGAATTGGTACCAGAACAAAACTTTTCTTATTTACTCGTTTAAAATAATTAGTTATTCATCTCAATTTAGAGTTATAGGACCGACTCCACCGTAAATACTGTATGTTATCGAGTTCCATATAGATTTTTTACTACCAAGTTGTTATTAACTATATGTATAAAATATCTGTGTGTGTGTGTTTTTTTTTGGTGGAAGAGGTTTGGTAAAAGGTAACCGTCATATAGGTTCGGTATTTTTTAAAACGTAAAATAGTAAATATCGGTATATGATAATTTAGATTTCAACCCAACAATATGTGGTATTTTATACAAATTTCACATATCTAATCTCATAGATACTGTGGTAAGATCGTAGTCCGGAACCAGTATAATTTTTGTTTGAGGATGTAACCACACTTTGTTCAATTATCTTTGTCATAATTGTGACAAAACTTTCAGTGCCACTCAGAACCACAAGTTTTGATGCAGGGTAAAATCTTCCAAGAGCATAATTTATACCATGGTCATTAGACAAAGAAAATTGATTTAAAACCTTTTGGCGTGCTTAAAAAGTTCTAAATTGTTACACTATTGATCATACGGAAAACTGTTATTCATAAAAGAACATGTGAGCATGATTAGAGTGGTCAAAACTCAATATGTTTATAGCGTTAAGCTAAAACCTTTTGGCGCGCTTGAAAAGTTCTAAATTGTTACACTATTGATCATACAGAAACCTGTTATTCATAAAAGAACATCTGAGCATGATTAGAGTGGTCAAAACTCAATATGTTTATGGCGTTAAGCTAAAACCGTATACTCTTATACAGTATACAGTATGCTCTTACACTGGGTGGTGTAATTGATGTTGTGTCAACGATTTTTTGTTGATAATTTACCTCTCAATCCGATGTTAAAAATTCCGCGAAAGCATGCGACTGTTATCGTTTTTTCGAGATTTCAGTAAACTATGATTCATTGCAATTTGGCAAACTTAGCGTTGCCAACGCGATTTTAGCAATCAGTATTTTTTTTAGTTTTGTTTAAAACAAAAATACAGATTTGCAATACCAATAGGTTTTTTTTTGAAAGTGTAATAATCAACGCCCGAAGCAGTGATTTCAACCACTGAGTTATCAATTGCTATTAATTGTCTATATTGCTTAAGTTACCTGATTATGGACACATCTTTACCCTAAAACATACAAGTTTTAAAAAGACAATGACTATCTATATTGATTTAATTTCAATCTCTAAGTTTTTATTACAACTATCTAGTATTATAAATGTCTAATAAATTATATTATTGGACACATTTTAAGATGTAATAACTAAATAACCAAACAACTTGGTAACGTGGGAATTGTTTCATTATGCAAATTAAAGCAGTTTTATACAGTAACTGCAAAACAATTATAAAGATGTCAGTAATTATAAAAAAATGGTTATAAACATTCTGTAAAAATCACCTGAAATGTGATTGTATGTTATATTTTCTCCGTTGACTTGTGTTGTGACATTGTCAGCTGGCCAACAATGGACACCAGCTGAGTATGACATTTGACGAATCAAACATTAAACTAACCTCAGGATCAAAATGACTACTGTGCAAGAAAAAGCAAATTGTGTTCTTTGGTTTCATGTAAGCAGATCTGTAATAGGCCTAACTGTTCGAAGAAAGCTCCGTTTAAGAGTATGGCCGTAATTCTCCAAGAACGATTCTATAAGATGGTGGTACGGGCAGATTCAACGAACGGGAAGTGTTTAACTTATTGTCTAAAAAGGTTCTCACCTCAGAAGAAAACTTAACTTACAAATAACAGTATGGGTGATTTTTACAGACTTTTTAAAATTAGGCTACTTTTATATTTACTGAACTTTTTATAATTATTTTTGGCAGTTACTGGATAAAACTGCTTTAAATTTGCTATTTCATGAAATAATTACCATGTTTCTAAGCTGCTTGGTTATTTATTTATTCAATCTTAAAATGTATCCAATAATGTATGACCACCCTGTATAATTTTTATTCGTGCTAGCAAGTGTTTTATTTCGGTAATGTTTATTGTGATTACGGATATATTATGCATTAAAACTATCTAGTTATTGAGGGTTAGCCAACTCAATTTCTCAATCAGCAGGCTCTATTGTCTTGCTGCCAAGCATTTGAAAACACCGTATTTATGTGAAAATTGAAAAGATATTTCAGTCGCTTATGGAAAATGCAAATTTATCAAACCTCTCATATAAGTCCATATTTTCCGTTTAGATTTGGAAAACAAGGCAAACTCTACAGCATAGAATTTTTAAACTAAGTGAAATCCTCGTTAAAACTACTCTATATAAGGCCGGATTATGATTTTTTTTTAATCATATTTTTATTTGTTAATGTCTGTGATATTTTTCAACGTCATGTTCATGAAAAATATTCCAAACATTGTTAGCAAACACAGTTGCCGCCCAAATGTCAAATATCAACTGGTCCAGATTCGTCTCAAGATTGAAGCTGCAATATTTGAATCTGTAGAGGAGCACCAAAGTAATCAGATATCCGGTAATTTTCGAATATAATTTGAAACATTATATTAAATCTCGTATATTAGATGGAACTCCACTTTTATAGAAGATTATTCGTTAAATATTTTACCGTGTTAGTCGGTGCGATCCTTTAAAAAATAGTTGATTAAAAAAAACGGCAGAGTACAAAATACAATCGTGCTGAAAAACTTTTACAAAAGATCCTTGGGTCAAAATTACTATTCAAACCCAGTATATATGGCTAAGACATCTGTATTGATAAGCAAACGAATTGCATAGTTCTACACAATCTGCTCTCTCCCAATATCCTCACTCCTCCGACTGCTAAGTGGCCAAAATGCGTTGCAAATGCTTTTGATTCAAGTGGTTACCACATACTGTACAGTTTCAAAATCATACCTCCATTTGTAATGATTGTCAGCTTCATACAAAGTTTTTGAAGGTTTTTTATGCACTAAGTATTTCTTTTCTACAATCCGCAAGCTGCTAGAGCTAGGTCCAGGACTGAGTAGGACTCGCTCGTCGCTCGTCGCTCGTGTAGCAATCACGCTACGAACGCACAATTGAACATCACAGTGCCGGAAGCCCGTATTTTGCCACACCCTTCAATCCAACGCAACGTTGTTCCGGGCCGCCGCGCGCACAGCGTCCCATCATCCTCCGGCCTATTTTATAAATTGCCAGGAACCGAATAAACATCCCGTTGAAACTACCTTCGGATTCGTCACAACCGAGTAGGCGCAGAATTGTAATCTGCTCTCATTTGTGGACTGAGTCACAGGCGTTGAGGCGCCATTGGTTAGACCTTTAGGTCTTTGATGCGGAGTACAGACAGTCTTAGCTTTGTTATGCTTTAACATAAATCTGAAAGTACATTTCTGGAGGAATATAATTTGATTTAAATTGAATGGGACTGACTATAATGTGGTACTTCGGCAGCAAACAATGCGAAGTCACGAGGGACTGACTCCTCTGACTTACCCTCAAACCATGTGTTCTTTCGTGATGTAAGTGGGTGCTAAGCTTACATTGGCTGTTCCAGGACTTAAGTCATCTTCAGCCTAATAACGGGTTTGAAACAATTCAATGCGTCTAGATTTTTTGACTCATTCCGATCAAATGCATTCAGCCTAAGTTATCGCTTATAAACTGACTTCACTATTCATTTAAATACGAAAACTATCCTAGACAGACTATCCCTTTCTCCAGACTAACACAGGTGTTGTAATTGAACTATGTTGCCATTGTCATTGCCAAAACTTCAAGTTCAAAGGAAGGTTTTCAGACAACTAAGGTTTTTAATTTTCATCGCCAACAGAGTTATTCGATACAAATCATCGTCCAACGTGTGAACTCTTAGATTGTAACAGAGTAAAATTATAAATTATGTAAGAGACAGTTTATAACCTTAAAACTATTCTAGAATGCATACAACTCAGGTGTCTGTTCTTTCTTTAGGCAAACACTCATTTACTTTTTAGTTAACATTTTATAAAACATCAAGGGACATCTAGTAAGGAGCATTTTAGTTGTTATTTTACCTCAAATATAAGTTTTCCAAATATTCTGTACAACGTTCATTATAATTTTAATTTATATTTAACCATTATATTGAGCACAAAAAACTAACAATTTAGTATTTTGAGTCTATGTTCTACGTCAGTTTGTTTCAGATATATTGGAAGTAATAACTAGAGTATGTTTTCTTGCCGAGATAAACTCAATGTTAGTCTTATGGAGAATAAGCATAAATATAAATATTGATTTCAGTAAACATATATGGCTAAGACTTTGTGTTCTGCTTCATATTTTCTGCTTTAATATTTTTTTACTATAAATTCCTATTTCGGCAGTTACTGTGGCAGCAACCTACGTATTCGGTTCCTCAGTTAGTAAGAAATAATCAATTTTTTATTTCAATTTTTTTGTATCAATTAAAATTTAGAATTTGGATTTATTTTGCTAGTATATATTCTTTTTTTTATTAAAACACATCCTTTGTAGTCGTTATTGGAGCTCGGTCCCCATGTGATTCTTATGGAGGACACCTTTTATCACTTAACTCGCTTACCCATTGACAAATTAAAAGAACATTTATTTTGTGTATTAATTTTATTGTAGACCATTACTAAAGGAGCATAATTTCATGATATCCCCACCCTCGAAGCAGTAATCCTGTATCGAACTAAAACATCGGACTATAGGAAGGGGGGTTTAAATCAGAATTTTCTGAATTTTTACCCTCAACAGATAGAGTTTTTTAATTTCTTTCCAAACCATTTGCAGAGCTTAAAAAAATCATTTAGTAATGTGCAGTACGCTCAACAGTTGCGGAGAGGATTTAACAAACTATACATTTTATATTCCCTATAATTCTCATGTAGAATAAGTAAATTTGTTTAGTTTGCTCGTATATTACATATTTTGATAACATTTTGGCAAACGTATTTCTCTTATACTCAACTTTTCACATTTCTAAAAAAACACACTTTCTTCCATTTTTTGTTGCAGCAAACCCGATGTTTTTAAAGGGTGAAAAAATCTGACAAGTTTAAGGATATTTTAGTGAACAGTATTTTTAGTTATCGGGCAATTGGAAATTCACTTAGCCTGCAAGTTTGCTGTGGCGGGGGTATTTATTAATACGGCCGATTGTGTCTGGATACAGTATAACTGCAAATATATTTATCTAGTCAAGGTCAAAGTCATAGCTTTTCACATGGTTTTACTTTATAATTCATCCAAACAATATCAAGTACCAGCTTGTCAAAAGAACTTATCGTAATTAATGCCTTCTTATTTGGCATCGATAACAAACAACAAAGGCTATTTCGTCAAATAAAGTAGATTTGGCAATCGTGTGCAGATATGAGGTGATTATTTCTTCTTATCAGAGGGAAATCAGGGTTTTAATTATAACCCAGTAAGGGTGATAAGTCTAGCAAAACAAAGATACGACATGAAACCTTGCTGCAGGTTTAATTAAAACGTTATGCAACAATATTTCTGATATCTTTGGTAGCCCGCCCGAATAACTCTGGCCTGAATCACTATGAGCAGATATCAGAGATCGGGCAGGTGAATGAAAACGTCATTTATACTGTAGCGAAAATGGCTGTTTTTAATTCACGCATTGTGGGGGTAAAACAAGTATTTTATCCCTATGACAAAATCAGATAGAGTCGCGAACATCAGCTGTACAGTTTTCTATGTTGTGTGATTTTTACGAGGAACAGGTAGTGATGAATTATAAAAACAACTTATTTTATCAACATTACATTTTGTGTGTTTATTATCATGTCGTATTGGGGGTTTCACTGCAATGAACCCCACTAAATGACATTTATCGAAATAATAACAAATGAAAATGTTAAAATGTCCAGTTATGTTAATTTAAAATTCATACGATTATAAATCTATGATTATCTGATCAAGTTGGCGGATCAATAAATATAATGAATCTAAATAATGGCAAAACAGTTCGAATTTAATCGTAAAAATAAATGGAAAACCATTTTGGAGCTGTTGACAAAGTTAACAAATATACAAAATGTCTCTATGTGTGTTGATAAGCATGGAGCATTATGACAAACCTATCACACAGACACATTCACTGATTTACCAAACTCGGCTGCACATCTTCCGATGACGAAGCCTTTTTAGGCACTCGTGATAAAATAAAGTGTTATATAATAAAAAGTAACAATTTGAAGTTATACATTTTTTATTTCAATTTGAAGAATGAAACATAAATATTGTTTGAATTTTATTTAATTATTGTTGTTGTGTATATATTGATAGTTGTTTTGCAATTCTAAAAAAACCCTCAGGCCTATTTGTCGCAGACATCCATATTTATTTAGCCTACAGATTGTCTTCATTACCTGTTATTTTTTTTATTGTTTTAGTTTAACGCTGATTTTGTAAGTTATCCTTAGATTTATTTGTTGTATAAAAATGTATTTGAGTTTGATGTTACAGTCATTTGAGAGAAATGTTATTAATATGTATAATCTGTTTAGTCTGCTGGTATTTAAAATAAATACAATACACAACACATTGGTAAACTGTGTAAACTATTTTTTACATGTTTGTAAAATGTTAATTGGTTGTCAATATTTAATCTCATAAAAGTATTCAGTTATATCGGTATGGAAAAATAGTAAACCGGAGAAATTGGTATTTTATTTTAAAATAAAGTTATTTGAACTTGAAGAGTGTTTGGTAAAGTAAATGATCGTCAAGATGTATTTCTTCCAGTACTATTAAGATCTACATAACAAATTGTTAAAAGAGAGAGCCATGATATTTCCTTCTCTTTAATAACACATTTGTCAATTTTGTTTGTGTAACACTTTGGATATTGAAAGTGTTAAGCCATGTTTGTAAAATTCATAAGTTAAATCGTTCTTCAACATTTTGAGTTATATTGACCTTGTAATTAAAGGTCTGAAGTCCAAGTGACATATCTCCAGAGCTCCAATTACTGTTCTAAGGTCAGTTATTAGATGTAAGCTGTGACATTTCTACAACAGTCAAGCCAATTTTTTTTAGTATAGACTTTATGCAACAGATTTTTTTTTAGCTACGTATAATGACTTTGAAATAAAAATGCAGATTTTATCAAGCTTTACAGTATAAAATTGAGGTATTTTGTCAGTGGGTGGTTTATGCAAAACTGAACTTAGTAGGAAACAGACTATTGATTGAGCTAAATCAAACCTAAAATAACAAATATTTAACATTTTTCTGAATTTGTTCTGCAGAAGATTGCACCCTTTTTAAAAGTATAACTCGTTTTATATAGCCTACTTAATTTAATTACGTAAAATCAGTTTTTACTAACCAATTTTAGGTATTACATAAAATATTTAAGGGCTAAGTGGAAGAAGGGGTTATGTGAATGTGACATTATTTCAAAATGTGAGATATATTATCCGATATATGTATCATTTCAAAATATTGCCAAGCATGAATGTGATGTGTTACAAACCTAACCTTTGCTGCTTCCATGTTCTCTAAATCATAAAGCACGATACTGGTTGATAATGGAGGTATGATTAAGAGTTTTTACTATTTCAAATCCAAGAAGGAAACTTCTATTATGTACACACCACCTACTTCCATTAAAAAGTACAAATTGAATGTCATCTTGTTCCATTATAACATGTTTTTTTATAAACAGAATATATCTGTGTGTTGAAATGCTATTCAGCTAGAGTTCTGCTAGGACCTAGATCATAGTTTATTATTGATTTGACATTCATTCAATAGGAGAAGGAAATCGTGTTTTAAATCAAATTTAACCTTAATTGCTGAAGGTTAGATTTAGGTATTTTATAAACGAAAACTGTAATAATAAGACTTAAAATCATAAACCTCGAAGCTTTTGAGTTCTGAAACCGGAAAAGGTTGCAAATCTACGACTACGATACCAATGATTAATCGACGTTCCGGGAAATACCACTGGTCGCTGAAGGCATGGGGAAATCTTAAATAAGAATGTGTAAATGTTCAATCAATCCAGTATTTGATTATTAAAAAAGTGTTGATTCAATTGTATGAGGGTTTTCGTAGACAGATCCCAATGAGAATAAATGTCTATACTGTATTGACATATATCTCAATGAGAAATAAAATAATAAAGCGGAAGAAAGGGATAAGTACATTATTTATTTTTATGACCAAATAAAATACCTTGGCAACTACTAATTTACTAATTGATAAGTCTATACCCGTAGAAAAAAATAGATTATTCCAAACAATTATCAAAGCAATACATAAACAGGTAAATAAATAAAGTGATTATTCACTTAGAGTTTATAAAGTTAAAGTTTTCAAAAGTTTATAATTTAGAGTCCTGTCACTCCAAATCAACTTTTTGTAACATGCCACCTTCATACAGTTTTCACAATCTGTTTGTATTAATTAATTGATGTTTTATTTTTCTTGGTTTTAAAAACTTTATAGTTTTGCTGTAGTGATTTCCTGCATTGGTGCACTAATCCTGTGATGTTTTGGTTATTTTCCAACTGAGATCAGGTGTCAGATCCCAAAACGCGTTTTTTTATGATCGCGATGGAAAATTTCTGGAAATCCTTTAAAAATATGAAATAGCCATCCACATAATCAACTTAAATCAAACTATTAAAGCGTACAAAATTAGACCTCATCATAGTCAGGCAGGTCAGTTCTGCTTTAAAGTCCTGTTGCTAAATAAAAGTAAAGAGCTGTTTATTTTACTGAAACGAACGCGAATTTTATAGAGTTTGTCAACATTTTAGTTTTAACATGTAGACGATTGCTCTTGTTAGACTAAATGCAAGGAAAGTGAATTAATAAAAATTACGTCGAATAACATTGAAAATATACAGGGTTGGGCAAATGTGTGGATCCCCCTAGTTAACTTTTTAATGGGCGACACCAGGAAAACTAAACTCCACATACCTTCATAAGAAACAAAAATGCACTTTTTGGTCGGTATCACAATTTTGCCCCGGACCCCGAAATGGGGTATTTTGGGGGCAGCTCAACAATTTTAAAAGTAAAGCCCCATCGAGTGATAAAGGTGATCGAGTGATATTCTTCTTTGATAAAGGCCTTTAAAATGAGGTGTCACTCGATGGGGCTTTACATTTAAAATTTTGGAGCTACCCCCAAAATACCCCATTTTAGGGTCCCAGGAAAAATTGGGATACCGTCTAAAAAGTGCAGTTTTATTTTTTATGAAGGTATGTGGAGTTTAGTTTTCCTGGTGTCGCCCATTAAAAAGTTAACTAGGGGCATCCACACATTTGCCCAACCCTGTATATTTACACTGATACTGTTAACTTAAAAGACGGTAAATATATATAACAAATGATAAGTGGTGATAGATTTCAATTGGAAACTCCAAACATCATCAGACCCATAGGGCGAATCAAGAAGTTATTTAGACTAAATGCTAAAACTAGATAGTATATTTTATAATTTGGCTTTCTTGTCAGCAGGACATAAATTATATCAATACTATTTTGTTGCAATAACTTTCATTATTTATAAATACCAGATTTCAGAGTAATACTATCAGATGCACAGTTCAGGCGAAATCCAATGTTTTATAACAGATGCTAGACTATAAATTGCAACGTCATGTTAGCTGATAAGTTGGTATTTACAAACTGGTTACACTACTGGATCAAGTAGCCAGTTATATTTATCTAAATCTTATGTATTGTTATATTGTGTTTTTTGTGGGCAATAAACTTCATTTATTAATTTTTTTTATTACTCATTAACAAAGACAAAAACCTATCTTGGGGCAGGGCTACTGAAGAAAAGTTATTGCCAGTGGTTTCAGTCGTGTTGTTTGTGTTACGTTATATTATAAACAATACCAGTATATTTACGCAAAGAATTCGAATATTTGTCTGATATACAATTGAAAAACTAACTAGTAAGAAAATATAGTTAACCTTTAGGATATCGTAAACTATATTGTGGTATCCACAAAATCGAATACAAAAATAGTTAATGTAATTGGCTTTTGATTTATTATGATTTATACAAATATAGCTTATTTAGATATTCTCTGGCAACCTCCAAAGTTTTGGCACACCAGTCCGTCTAAAACTTACTTTTGGTTATTTTACCTTTGTTTTTTTGAGCTGTATTTATCAAGTTTCTATGTGTGAAAAAAGGGAAGCGTTTTAAGGTGTATACATACACATATCAGGTTTTCGAACAACCTTAATTTCCAACGGACAAAGCTCAATGTTGTATCATTTTATTTTTATTTACTTTATTTACACTTTAATGCCTGACATAAAAGTGTCCGAATGGAAAATGTTGATATTGGAACCATTCTCTTAAAAGTCAACTGTGAGATCTGTTCATGTCAAGTGTAACATATGGTTACCAAGATTGTTTAGCAATGGAGGCTTTTAGTGCTTTAGTTGTTTATATAATTTTATTTTTCAAAAAGAAAGAATATACAAATGTCGGGAGTACTACCTCACTTTAGTTTCAGTGTTGACCCAATGAATGATTTAAAACGTGTACGAACAAAACGATCAATTAAAATCTTAATCCTTTTCATAATATAAGCAAAGATTATTTCATACGGCTGTTTTAGGGAAATATTAATGAGTTCACTATAACCAACTGAAATTTAGGATATTCTGCTTATTGTTCTGCATATAGTTAGTTATAAGTGGGTACAGAATAGGTTGTTCAAACTAAAAAAAGACAAAACTAAAAAAAGATATAGCTATAAAAACCGTTAAATAATATTACAATTTTCAATTTTAAAAAACCGATCTTGGATCAGGTAATAGTAATTAGAGGTAACAAATTCATAATTTTCTTTTGTTAAATGAAAACCTAAGTCCATTAACATTGAAAAATTCTTCATACAATGTAAATTTAAGTAAATGCGTTCACATAAGAAAAGTTTATGCGTGTTATGTGAGTATGGTGGGTGATAGAAATTACCTATCTAATGGTATGATTAGTGTCTATGGCCTAAATCACGTTTTCAGCCCGGGCTTTGGCCTAAGCTCGGTTGAGGCGAAGTCCAAAATGAGGCAAACAAGCGAGTTTGAAAATACACTTTTCGGCCAAGTGATTACTACATTTTTCACCAGACTGCACCATTCCTCAAGACGAATATAATAATAACCCCATCACAATAAATCTGCAGACTAAACAAATTTTAATTTACCTTATAGGATTTTCACTAAAATATATCTTTTAAAATTACAGATTTTTTCCTTTTTTAATAACAGTGGATTTAATGAGTTCTGTACTTAGGTTCTCTAGAACAAACAAAGTAATAAAGTGTGTTTTAGTGAAATGTTAATTGATTGCCATACAATAAATAAATTTACCAAATGTAATCTAAATAAAATATAAATAAAATAATATAATATAAATATAAATATAAATATAAATAAACAAATATAAAAAAGAACAAACGTCAGCTGTGTAGGCCTTCTTATTTTCCATAACATGGAAATTTACGGTAATCAAATTTACAAATTTGTACAAAAACGCTTCAATTTACAACTATTTGTTTGCAAAGCTCTACAGAATGGATTGTAAAGAAATTTAGACATATTATCAAGGTTATCAGGGTCAAGAATGGAAACCCCCTAATTTTTACCCCATAAAACCTCATTACTATAGTCCGGTCGTGTTGGATTGCAAACTCTTTGATTTACACTTTTGTACCAAATTTCATCAAAATTTGATGATTTTTAACCGACTTATCGTGCCAACTGACATACATCAATTATAAATTCGAACAGATGGTGTTTTTGGATCTGGTAGCATTAAACGAAATACCCCCGCATCAGAAAACCTTCAGAATAAACGAATTTTAATTTGCCTTATCTTATTTTCACTAAAATATTTCCTTAACATGACAGATTCATTCACTATTTAAATAACTTTAGATTTAATTAGTGCCTAGGTTTATTACTACAAGGAATGCTATACTGTGTTATTTGTCAGAATGTAAGAGCTTGGTTGTGAAATAAAAAATACCAAACCCGATAAAAATATATCTAACTACAACAGTTTATTTATACATCCATAAGAATTACATGAGAATTAGAAATTTACAATATTTTGGAATTTTCCCCTAACCGTTCGGCATACAACAATGTTTCGATACACTAAAAAGGAAATTTATGCAATATACTTGAAATAAATTGAAAAATGTTATGTTATGAGGTTCAACCATTGGATACCCCTATTTTTATCTCAAATCAACCCCCCCCCCAAAAAAAAAAAAAAAAAAAAAAAAAAAACACTGTTCCATAGTTCAATCATGCAGGTTTGCGAACTCGTGCAAATAGACGCAGGTTTTTCTTTTGTACCAAATTTCATCAAAACCTCATGATTTTTACTCGAATGATCGTGCTAACGGACACAAATATAAATTTGAACGGATTGTGTTTTGTCTTTGTGGGCCGTGGGGACATCAAAACGAAGAAGTAATTTAGTCCCATCTTCACAAACATGTGTACATCTTCAGAAACATGTATACATCTCCACAAATTTCACGTTTTACTAACTTGGGAAAGTATTCGTGTTTACGTTACTTATATGTATTTTGTGTGTGTTACTGTCTTGTTCTGAATGAAAGTGAAGTGACACCTTATGACCTGAAGAAGACTCCCGAGTCCTGATAGTCGAAACCAACCAGTAGCCATATTCCTACAAGAATCGCCCGGCGGTAAGAGGTATTTAAATCAAGTATATTATATTAACTACGTGATTCAGATGTTAACACCATGAAATTTCTTGAGTTTTCCCTTTATTCCCTAGAATGAGTGTGGAAGGAAGCGAAAGTGCCGGCCGACGGCCGAGTTGCCTGGGGTGCTCGTGCCCTCTCGATCGGGAACAATAGCCAGCGATATGGGGGCGGACCTACCGCCTACCACTATCCTATTCACTCTTATTGAATTTGTATTTTTCCTTTCTTCCGAATGATGAAGTCGTCAGGAACGATCCCTGGGCCCAGACTAGGGACTACCCACAGCGCGCGACGCGACGATCCTCGATACCCTTGCGTTCTAAACAAGTAATTTCCCTAAAAACCCGCGAAAGGTTGGTAAAATGTGAAATTACTGTATCGGGTTTTTTGTTCGAGTAGGTTAAGTACACTTTTAGTTTTTTTCAACAATGGGACGAAAACTGACTCTTGAAAAGTTCTGACCGTTCCATAACCAACCCCTTGAGCCTAATTCAACTCTTAAGAAAAAATCCCTAGATTTTTCAAGCTTATATCCAAGCCCAACCGTAGTGAAAGTAATACAAAGAATACAAAAGCTAACCTTCAGAGTTTTTAACTATGCGTGTCACCCTGGGATATTAATACACCCCACGTTAAATATTGCAACGCAACCATTTAAATAAGAGGTGCACGCATGTAAATGTAACGATACTAATTTATCTATTGAAAACATTCTTTTTTGACATAAGATAAAACCATAGAAGGTTCATATAATTTTCTATGCTCAATATGTATGTAGTAATGCATCTGTGACTGATCGATTATTCCAGTGTTTGGATGACATTTTTTGTAGCATTTCTAATCCATAATTTCCAAGTGGACTGGATTGAAAAATGTTAAAAGGGCAAATTTATTTCTACCATAAAATTAAAAGTAAAATCATGTCTCATTACTTCAAAACGGTCAAATTATAATTAGTTAAATTATAAGATTTTTTGTTTCTAAATCCCGGAAGATGCAAATGGAGGATGCAAATTGTTTTTACCATAAGCTATATGTTTTCATATCGCTGTACTAATTTAAAATTTGTAACAACAATAGTATTTTGAGAGATTTTAATGCTAATGAAATGACACTAAATCTACTAAGTTTAAAGCCGGTTGCTTTTTTACCGTGAATTCAATCCAAACAAATAGTTCCGGAATCACGAAAAAGTGATTCCGGAACTATTTGTTTGGATTGAATTCACGGTAAAAAAGCAACCGGCTTTAAACTTAGTAGATTTAGTGTCATTTCATTAGCATTAAAATCTCTCAAAATACTATTGTTGTTACAAATTTTAAATTAGTACAGCGATATGAAAACATATAGCTTATGGTAAAAACAATTTGCATCCTTAACAAAATATTTGAAATCTTCAGTAACTAATAACATTGCAAAACTCGAATTATTGACTAGAATTGAGGACAATAAGTAGGTACTTATTGGACATAGTAACTGTAGGACATAGGTAATTCTAGATTTGTATTTTTATACGTGTACTTCAGATATTGCTATAACTGTAAACTTGTTCTTAGAATCGTAAAATGCTTTGGAATATGTATTCCACTGCGTTTTCATATATATGTATATACAGGGTGAGTCTTCTAAGCTGTCCTAAACAGATTACAGACGAACAGCTTGACATACAGAGATGAAACAAAATTTTTCCCTACTAATTCATACCCAAGGAACAACGTAAAAATATTTTTATCATTTTTAAAATACAGGGTGTTCAAGAAACTGGGGGTCATGGGTTCGAATCACAGAGTTTTCAAATGTAAACATATGTCATATTATGCATCATTTTAAAGCTCTAGACTAGACAAACAATTTAGTGAAAACAGAACTCATTTATCTTTGTCCGTTTCAAAATGGCGGCCATTTTTATAGAAAATATTGATACTTACAGAATACCCTGTATCTTGAAAACCACTAAACTTATTTTCGTTCTGTTTGAAAATTCTTAATCCTCGTAGGTTCAGCTTTAATTTGATATACAACAAGTCAACATTTAAAAAACTAAATATTTTTTCTGTGATTTTAATTTTTTTTTAAGTTGGTAGCATTGTAAATGGAAAATTTTTAAATGGCAACATATGTAAAATTGTGTATCATTTTTAAGGTCTTGTAAAAACAAACAACTTTTAAATTCAAACCTACCATCTATCTTTGATCGTTTTCTAGTAATTAACCAAAAACTCCAATTGCCCATATAAAACTCATGTTAAACGCACAGTATCATGGGAATAGTGTATCTGCATCCACTAATCTTCAGTACTGCACGTTTAGCATGTGTTTTATATGGGCAATTGGAGTTTATGGTTAATTACTAGAACACGATCAAAGATAGATGGTAGGTTTAAATTTAAAAGTTGTTTGTTTTTACAAGACCTTAAAAATGATATACAATTTTACATATGTTGCCATTTAAAAATTTTCATTTAAAAGGCTACCAACTTAAAAAAAATAAAATCATAGAAACAATATTTAGTTTTTAAATGTTGACTTGTTGTATATCAAATTAAAGCTGAACCTAGGAGAATTAAGAATTTTCAAACAGAACGAAAATAAGTTTAGTGGTTTTCAAGATACAGGGTATTCTGTAAGTATCAATATTTTCTATAAAAATGGCCACCATTTTGAAACGGACAAAGATAAATGAGTTCTGTTTTCACTAAATTATTTGTCTAGTCGAGAGCTTTAAAATGATGCATAATATGACATATGTTTACATTTGAAAACTCTGAGATTCGAACCCATGACCCCCAATTTCTTGAACACCCTGTATTTTAAAAATGGTAAAAATATTTTTAAGTTGTTCGTTGGGTATGAATTAGTGGGGAAAAGTTTTGTTTCATCCCTGTATGTCAAGCCATTCGTCTGTAATCTGTTTAGGGCAGCTTAGAAGATTCACCCTGTATATCATATATATATCACCTGCTATAACTCTTGTAAACGAACAGAAAACTAAAGGAACTCATGCAAACCAACAAACTTATATTGACGTGGCGATTTAAAATGGTTTATAGAAAGAGCATAAGACCCTGTTTTGGGGCTATTTGCCAAAAACTTGTACTGGTTGTTGTTTGTTTCCTCCATTGCGAGTATGATGAACCAAATAAGTTTGGATTTAAAATGAACATACAGGTAATTAAAGCTACGATTAGAAACATAGACTGTGTTTTGTTTGATTGCACTGCACTTATATATAAATTAGTTTATTATTGTGTCCAATAATAGAGTAAAATCATTGACTATATATACCTACAGGATATATAGTTAATGGTAAAATCAAACAAAACACAGTGTACGTTTCTAATCGTAGCTTTATTTAGAATAATTAATTAATGGGTTTACTTGAATGGACTTCACATCGAAGATCGTGTATACAGTAAACTACACTTTTTTAATGAGTTTTCGAATTAATGTAAAAGTAGAACTATTCATTTAAATCAATATCAATACATTTTTATTGATTGATTGCTACTTAACTCAATTATCATATTAATTAGCATTAACCAATTAGAAGTAATTTAATCAGGTACAGTATGATGCATGTACTGTTTATCAAATGGTAGTCGAACAGAGGATGTAATTTATTTATCAGAATTATTTAAGCTAGGATCTTCCGGAATTACGTATTTTGTACTCTAATATTTAAATAATTACAGTAAACATCTCAGACCTACAACACAAATCAATAGGAAATGTGGCTATAAGAAGTTCTAGAATGTACAGAATTGAAGATCATAAAGAGTTAAAGTTACAATGATATAGTTTGGATAACTAAAAGGCATACTACCATTTTCGTCGCGGACCAGTTCTGGAACAACATACAAAATTGATCAACCATACACACACGTACAATAAACACAATTGTGAGGCCCTGAATCAGTTACATGACTACTTTGCAGTTAAACAAATTTGGTGTTTTTTTCATTTTATATAATGATTTGGTAAAAAATTATTTGCTTACATGGAATTTTAAACAGTTAAGCATTTTATTGCATAACCTACTTCCATGTAAATTGTGATTAGTTTATACAAACTGTCTTTTGGTAAGATTTAATCATGGAATTTTTTAGTTACCGTTTACTGTTATTATTATTTAATAAATAATGCATTTGTCGATATTTTTTTATTTATGGAGTTAATTGTAAGGAGGGACCAACGGGGTCCTAAATTTCTAAATAAGCATTTTCATTCAATAATTCATCTACAACGAAATCGTTGTCCTCAAGGAGTTTTAATTATACTTTAACAACATATGATCCTACACTCTTCTTATACTCACGCTTTAATTCAACACGCTAATAAGGGGGGTGAACGGTAGGTACTTAATATACAAACATTCTCAAAACATCACTCTTAAGGAGAGTTAGATTCTGAACATTTCACTTTGAACATCTACACTCCGAACATTTCTCAGGAGTGTAGAATGGTGTTAAATGCCTTGTGTAGTTGTATTTTAAGCCCAGAGCAAATCTCAGGTCACAGCCATGGGGGTGAAATTCTGCCCACGAACTTTTGAGTTGCACAACACGAGTTGAATAAATTTAAGGTGGAATTAAACGTATCGTTTCATGGCTGTGAATTTAATCAGGACAAATCAAATTGTTAAATCTAGAGTGTACGGGCTGCAATTTCGCCTCCGGAATTTTGAACCCCGAATTTTGCCCTCGGAATTGTATCCCCTAACCAGATATAGAATTTGTCATAGGGAAGTCAACTCTTCTCTGGGGGTGAAATTCCAGGGGGATACGAATCTGGTGACCCGTTTTGTTACTAAGACCAGGGTCTCTTTTACCAAGACCATTTATTTTAGCCCACTGATCAAGAACAGCTTAGGGTGCTTAGAGTGGTACTCGATTTTATTTGTATAATTATTTTCCTGGCAGAGGCAAAGATATTGACTACAGATTACAATTGCATGTACGAGGTCGCTTGAATTCTTAGAGTTGAATCTGTTTTACCAAACTATTGATCATATTTTAAGTCCGATAAATCGTTATAGGCTAATATTTAATATTTTACAGAATCTATACATTTCTCTGGTACCGGGTTTCCTAAGTATTAGCAGTACATAATTAACCCTGTTTACGCCTGTACATTATACATAAAGGTTAACTAAACATTTATCGGAAAATCTATTGATCATTTTAACTAGTAATCGATCAGAGTTAAACTAAATAAGAACTATGAATCAAACATGATAAAACACAAACATAATATGGAGAGGTATTAAAATATCTCGTCTTTTCCCAATTTATATTTATTAGGATATGACCCTTTTAAACTATCTTCCATAGTAATATTATTTACCATAGTCGGTTAATGTTTCTCTGATAAGCACTTAGCGCATGTTAGTTACTGTTTTGTATACACCATATACCATCACGTTGATTTTCTACACATTTTTGCGCGATTTCTCATATCGCTTACGTGTTAACATGTTACAAAATTTCAAACTAAGCACGACTGTTTCAATAGCTAAACAGCCCTGGTACCCCGGCATCAATATACACTAGGCGAGTAAAAACGCGTGTATTAATTATTTTACAACTACTTTGTAAAACTTGTACTTTGTCTACCGATGACGGTTCTTCATGGCTATTTGCCGGTTCAATACACTGGTGTTCATATGCTATTAATAATATCGATGCTATTATCTTTTTTGTTGTTAAAATCTGATGTAGGTGATGAAAACTATCTATTAAAGCTGCTCGCATGTATTTATAGTGTAAAATAAGTCTCTACAGCACATATATTAAACATGAGAACACCTGTTTTACCCAAAAAGCCAATAACTAAGAACAAACCGATAAAATCGATATGACCAATGAAACACGAATAGCTTTCCTTTGTCCTAAATAACCTGTTAAATTAATATTAGTGCCACCCATCCTTTGAAACCAGCAACTATTTACTGTAAATGGAAATGCCGTACAAATCATGTGGTAGTAAATTTTAATGCGCTAGATGTAAATGATATCGACTCGTATTAAAACTTCCCATGACAACTTATTTGTCTTAAACCAAACCTAAAGTTAGAGTTTGTTTGGTCAATTTTGTTTTACCTAACTACGCCTACATCTTAATAAATGTGTTTAGAAGTAGTTGCTTAATTCTTTGTTAAAACTATTAGGTTATCTTTGGGTAATTCACCTCTTGAAAGTCAGTCATGGTCTTGTCACGCGGGGTGATCAACAACTCATTAGTTCCACAATCGTCACTACACCCTCGGTACCGGCACTTGCCTAATCCCTAGTCACCAGTCATGACTAAAGGTTACAGGTCACCACAGTCGCAGTCCGCACTGATACTGATAACGGACCCGCGACCGCGGCCCGCGACCAACGCCGTGGAGGGGACCGTGGACCAATCACAGACCTCGCTGATCCCTCCTACCCCCCACCCCCGACCACGGTAATCACATACAGATTACTAAAATGTATCTCTACTACTGTACTGGCCTCAACTGCTGACTGGCGGTAGGGCTCAATTATGCCAAACTGTTCTAAAATGGAAGCAGAATTATTGCCGAGGTGTTTACAGTATGTTTAAGGGCTTTGAACTTAACTATCAACACATACCCAGGTAACTGAGTGGGTGTACTCGCCTGGTAGCTGGTTCGATCCTAAGATAAGGCAAACATATTTTCTTGGTTCGAATCTGGATCTGTTATCATTGATCATTGTCCTATTAATGTCCTATTAATGTCCTATTAATTCATGGTCCTGGTTAATGTATCAGCTGGTCTTAGTCATATCAAAGCTACTAGTCAAGCATCTCACTCCATTCTAAGCTCATCCTCCACTCAGGGTAAAAATGCGCTCTGTAGTGTCTCAACCTCAATTGGCAATTCAATGAAATGTGTAGACAACTTAAGAGTTTGCGCAGGGGCAAAGTCGAGAAGATGTAATTTGTTTTTGTTTTGAATGCAACTAAGGGAATAAACTGTCAGCGGTTACAATATCATGTCAATATGGCAAGTTACGAACAAACGATCCATAAATTTTCTTTAATTATGACTGTATAATTACAAATGATGTATCGGAACAATTTGCCAGATACAATATTAAAACAACAACCAACTTCTAAAGTTGCCTCTTCATGGAATAAACAATACATATTTATCAATCGCTCATCATTACGAACAGCGCAAAAGTAATAGTCTTAATCCTTGTCCGCACCAGATGATTAGTATGCAGACCATAGATTGTTTAAAGAACGTTTGAAAACATCGTACTCCATTATAAGATTTGTCTTCAGATTGGTTTGTTAACATGGTTTATGTGTAGTATAAAGGGAGCCGATGAATTTAGGGCGACTATTTTCATTTGATGACATCGAGTGAATAATGTATAATATTAGTTACACTCGATGGTTTTTTCTTTTAACCTCTAGTTATATTACTGATAAATGAAGGAGAGACGCTTTCACAGTTTACCTATTTAATTACCTAATTAATGTCTTATTCTGTTGAAACATAGACTAAAAATAGTCTATATAAACATTTGACTAGGAAATGTGCATTATCCCAACCAAGTATTAAGGTCACTTACGTCAATAAAATTATTGACTATCCAAATCAATGTATTTCATTTAAAAGGATTTGATTGCAAACAGGAGTCTTTCTTACCGTCATTACCTTCTTCTCCATACCTAACCAATCAAACTTCATCACACGTTATGAAACTTAATTCGATATTTAGTAGAACATTACATAGGAATATATAATTTATTCAAACTTTTGTTTGGTTATAAATATTAATTAGAACAGTTAAATTTGGTATAATATAGAGCGTTGTCAATCTCAACGACATTTATTTATTTATTTATTCATATCAACGGATACACCATTTACAAAATATATGTGTTTTAAGTACACGAGCAGAATGAAAAGATAAAAATAACAAGATAAGCTACATAATGACCTTGAAACAAAGCAGCATTGCAACAAAAAATAATAACAACAAGACACCAACGTAACAAAAATAACAGATAATAACACTAACAATGTATTGTACAGATAATAACAAAAAATATGTAATATTAATTTGGACTTCAGAAAAAGCATATAGATTTTGAAAGTAACAACAACAAATATCTCCTCAAGATTTAACAACAAATAAACTATGATGACAATAAGTTCTACGTGAAAAAAAACAACAATCGCCAATAAATCTATGAAAGAATAACAAGAATGAAAGAGATTTAGAAACAAAACAAACATACATCAGCTACAAAACAGGCATAACAAAGATAATGTTAGAGGATTTACTTCTGAAGGAAGACAACTGTTCGTTGAAGAAGTCAACTTGTGATCCGACTTCGTTTCCAAGACGCTGCAATCTGGCCAAAACATAAAACAAACAATGTCCCTGTGTGGTGGATTTTTTGCATTGCTGGAAAATTGGTGTTTCCTTAGTCGTACAAACCGGAGAAGTAGTTATGTATCGATGTCAGGATGGATATAAGAGATATAAGTTTCGACTACAGTTCGTATATTTAAATCAGCATTGACAAATCTCCTATAAAAAATTGGATAACAGCGATATCCTCCTCCGTGGTTGGAATTCAGAAAAAAGCCTTGCAACTTCACCTTATGATTCTTAACAGTAAATCAATTTTACTCACATAAAATGGCTAAAAAATTATCAGTAGCATATGAGTGCTAACAGTAGACTGACAGCGGCAGGTCGTCCTGGAACCTTTGTTTTGCTTCCCTTATTTTCAAATTTCTTTGAGACTTAGAGGAGGTTGAGGTAGAGGTGGAGGTAGAGGTAGAGGTAGAGGTGGTGTTAGGGGTAGAGGTAGAGGTGGAGTTAGGGGTAGAGGTAGAGGTGGAGGTAGAGGTAGAGGTGGAGTTAGGGGTAGAGGTAGAGGTGGAGGTAGAGGTAGAGGTGGAGTTAGGGGTAGAGGTAGAGGTGGAGGTAGAGGTAGAGGTGGAGTTAGGGGTAGAGGTAGAGGTGGAGTTAGGGGTAGAGGTAGAGGTGGAGGTAGAAGTAGAGGTGGAGTTAGGGGTAGAGGTAGAGGTGGAGTTAGGGGTAGAGGTAGAGGTGGAGGTAGAGGTAGAGGTGGAGTTAGGGGTAGAGGTAGAGGTGGAGGTAGAGGTAGAGGTGGAGTTAGGGGTAGGGGTAGAGGTGGAGTTAGGGGTAGAGGTAGAGGTGGAGTTAGGGGTAGAGGTAGAGGTGGAGTTAGGGGTAGAGGTAGAGGTGGAGGTAGAGGTAGAGGTGGAGTTAGGGGTAGAGGTAGAGGTGGAGGTAGAGGTAGAGGTGGAGTTAGGGGTAGGGGTAGAGGTGGAGTTAGGGGTAGAGGTAGAGGTGGAGTTAGGGGTAGAGGTAGAGGTGGAGTTAGGGGTAGAGGTAGAGGTGGAGGTAGAGGTAGAGGTGGAGGTAGAGGTAGAGGTAGAGGTGGAGGTAGAGGTAGAGGTGGAGTTAGGGGTAGAGGTAGAGGTGGAGGTAGAGGTAGAGGTGGAGTTAGGGGTAGAGGTAGAGGTGGAGTTAGGGGTAGAGGTAGAGGTGGAGTTAGGGGTAGAGGTAGAGGTGGAGTTAGGGGTAGAGGTAGAGGTGGAGGTAGAGGTAGAGGTGGAGTTAGGGGTAGAGGTAGAGGTGGAGGTAGAGGTAGAGGTGGAGTTAGGGGTAGAGGTAGAGGTGGAGTTAGGGGTAGAGGTAGAGGTGGAGTTAGGGGTAGAGGTAGAGGTGGAGTTAGGGGTAGAGGTAGAGGTGGAGGTAGAGGTAGAGGTGGAGGTAGAGGTAGAGGTGGAGTTAGGGGTAGAGGTAGAGGTGGAGGTAGAGGTAGAGGTGGAGTTAGGGGTAGAGGTAGAGGTGGAGGTAGAGGTAGAGGTGGAGTTAGGGGTAGAGGTAGAGGTGGAGTTAGGGGTAGAGGTAGAGGTGGAGTTAGGGGTAGAGGTAGAGGTGGAGTTAGGGGTAGAGGTAGAGGTGGAGGTAGAGGTAGAGGTGGAGGTAGAGGTAGAGGTGGAGTTAGGGGTAGAGGTAGAGGTGGAGGTAGAGGTAGAGGTGGAGTTAGGGGTAGAGGTAGAGGTAGAGGTAGAGGTAGAGGGAGCCTTGAATGTTGAGGAGATTTACCGCTTTTCAACGCCTTTAGGGCCAGTCTATTTTTCACTGTGTTGCAAGCAGAAAGGTTGTCTGATTATTCTGTTTACAATGTTAAGTGACAGTAGTGATAACAGTGACGACAAGTCGTCAGCATGTAAGTGGTGGCTGATCGGTACGTAAAGTAATCGAAAATTCACCGCTCATCCCATAAATCAACTACGCCAAGATTTGGGAGAATATCACCATCTGTTTTTGCAACAAAAGGGATACATGAGTTGCAGACAAGTTTCAGGAGTACATGAGGATGTCACATAAACATTTTCATACATTTGAGCCAACGTGTCACTAAAGCTGGAAACTTTAAAAACTACTCTGCAAACTTCATGTTGCATGAGCCCCATGGCCAAACGGGCCAATCACAGAGAAGCACCGCGCGATAGACCGCTCGAAAAGACAAACTATGTAGTTTGTCTTCAAAAGCGGTCGCGCGGGACCTCCTGGTAAACCGCTAGGTACACCTCTACCTCGACCTCTTTATTATGCGCGGGCCCATAACATACAATGTATTTGTGATACATCGAAGTACCGCAACCTCTACCTCTACCTCCTCACTATGCGGGTACCCTAAGGAAGCCCAATCCCCAACCACCACATTCCAGCCCTACAATTTTCTTTTATTTCTCTTGGTCCCTTAAACTCTAGTTTATCTTGATATGCATTAGTTCAGTTTCCTTTAAATTCAATTGGTCTTACAAAGCTTTTTTCTACCAGCAATACTTCCCCTAGCTTGACAGCTTTGTCGAGTTCAGTTTTAACTACCGAATTAATTTAATTTAATTAATTAGTTGTATACTAAATTTTTTGCACCTAAATTTAAGTTCAGAATTTATAAGATAAATGGTTACCAACCATTTATGCATATTTCCTTTTTTCATCAACTATTATACTTCCTAAAATTACTTTGAACTTATTAGTAATGCAGTTGTTGATATTACTGTCACACAGCAGAATATCACGAGGATATATCATCACACGGAGGGTAAGTGTTTAGATTACAGTATGGTAACTTATTGTAACTATGTTTGTGAAGATAATTATCGGAGGTTTAATAATAGATTTTTACATATTCGGGACCCTCGGCAACACCGCGCATTATATTTGTTCATTTAAGGTTTGTTACACGTTCTCGTGTCCTTATATTCCAGTTAGTGTAAGTGTGGAGAGCACCTTTCTAACTACGTACTTGTTAAAGTCAAACGATACTGCAGACTGTCGTTGCTATACCGGAGTACATAGGTATATTGTTTGTCCATCTACACAGCCTTGAGATAAACAGTCAACCATTGAGTGTGGAAGGCAGTTACTCTGTCTTTTCTAACTCTTGTTGCAAACGTGACAAAGTCGGTAGTCGCGTAGGCTCGCGGGAAAAATCGCAACCGATAGACCCACGCATCAAGTCGCAGCTAGCAGCCGGACCAGCCTAATGTATGCCAGAAGCCAGGAATCTTGTTCACACACTGCTTAAACAGTAGATAAGCCCTAATGTGCGGCAATGTTAACATATTTGAGTAGATGCGTTATCTATTAGACAACTGCTAAATCGAAACACGCAAATTCAACAAAATTTATTCTACTACGGAATGCCCGTATGTGGGTACTTACCAACAATGAGCTGGCCAATGGAATAACAATCAAGATGCAATGCTCAGGCACTTTGATAATGTGTCATGTAGATGTAGAATAATAAACGTATTCAGAGTATGTTTGATGTATATTTTATATTTTGATACAAGGACGCCACCACACCAGGGCGTACTATGAGTGAAGGATGACTGTTGAAAGGATGACATGATGGTTGTTGTTACTGAGTGGATGACGATGACATGATAGTTGTTGCTATCGAGAAAGGCTGGTCCTTTAGCCAGGACAATTTATTAAAAGCATTGACTATGTACCATAAATATATAATTATATACCGGTTCTGTATTTACCATAAATGACTACGGTATATAGTCAATTTATTCATAATGAACCACGATAGCTGGGTCCAGTTTCGACCGACTTTGTCTCAGGATTGAATTTGCAACCTGCTGATTTCTAGACGTTCGCTATACCCACCCAGCTAATTATTAATATGTCTCGTGAATCTGAATAATAATTATTCATTGGACTAAAGGAGTGTCTCTTTATAATCTGTAATGATAAGAAAAAAGGACAGCAGTATGCAGTATTGATTATATTGTAGGACAGACAGATAAAGAAATATATTTGTTCTTCTTACTAAAACCTCTAAAACTAACGTGAACGGCAATGTTGGCCACAGTTCGATACGTTTAACATTATTTGTCTCTGAAAGAGGCAAAATTAGTTCAAAAACTAAGAATTGAGATGTTCTAATTCTTAAAAATGTGTAAGGGCCTTGTAAACATACAACTTATTGCTTGTTATAGAATAAAAGAATTTTTAGGTATCCCCTGAACTAACGAAAATATTGGGGAACTATCGATAACTAACGTAGAACCAACGATTGGTATGGACAAAGGTGGATACGCTATAAGGGTACGCTAACTTCACGGACCTTATCACGGTAGATTAATTCTTGGAGTCAAATAGAATATTTAAGTACAATGAGCATCAACAATAAACAGATTTAATTGTTTCCAGTTGTAATAAAACAAAAGCCAAAGCCTATCATACTTCCAAATCATTACATTTCTCTCTTCACCGCCACTATAGACTAGTGGTACCAGTATAAAGACAGTGAAGAAGTCACAGTAGTCTCATGGGCAACGGGTGACTCCAGAGGGTAGGCCAGGGCTTACCCAAAGATTTGGTAGTTATTTCAAAATTATAAAGAAATTTTATTTAAAGGGTAATCAATAAAACTCATTATTTAAAGGGAAATCAATAAAACTCATTATTTTGCATTAACATTTTAAAAGTCACCCCTTTTTGCGGGGAAGCCCATTAAACCTCTCGTCCACAGATCAAACTACCTACTTCTTGATCCTGGTTAGGCCTACCCAAAAACATATTCCTGGACCCACCCCTGAAGACCTCAGTCCTTGCATCCACTGTGCTACTGTGTCCGCTACGGTATTAGCAACCAAATGAGTAAAACAGTTCATAGCTCTTATTTGACTAAACTTATAATTCAATTTCCTCGCGTACGAGATTCTTTAGGAAAGTAACAGAAAGTTAAACGGGAAAAGCGTTGGTGCGAGAGAGATCGCACTCGACAAAGCCACATACACATTGTCATAATGGTGTTAGGCTTGCCGAGGGTGTTGTTAAATAATTTATAACGAATAATAATCAAACAAATGATACATTGTCTATTGTGAATTGATCAAGTAGGCTAGCGGTAGAATGCTGTAGGCAGTAGGTTTGTTGGTATTGTTGCGGAGCGACCGCGACGGGACTCTGAGCTCAACCCACGTCGGTACTGATACCCACGCATCGTCTAAACCGATCATTATCGCGAACCACCACTTAGGGTAATTAATTGATGGAGCAGCAGCATCAGCAGCAGGAACTAGACGTCTAGAGATCTTTATAAAGCAGTTGCATCAGGAATAGGTACTAGGAGTCTGCAAGTCTTTGTAAAGCAGCAACATCAGCAGCAGGTACTAGACGTCTGATAATCCTTATAAAATTCAGCATTAGCAGCAGGTACTAGACGTCTGATAATCTTTATAAAATTCAGCATCTGCAGCAGGTACTAGACGTCTGATAATCTTTATAAAATTCAGCATCTGCAGCAGGTACTAGACGTCTGATAATCTTTATAAAATTCAGCATCTGCAGCAGGTACTAGACGTCTGATAATCTTTATAAAATTCAGCATCTGCAGCAGGTACTAGACGTCTGATAATCTTTATAAAATTCAGCATCTGCAGCAGGTACTAGACGTCTGATAATCCTTATAAAATTCAGCATTAGCAGCAGGTACTAGACGTCTGATAATCTTTATAAAATTCAGCATCAGCAGCAGGTACTAGACGTCTGATAATCTTTATAAAATTCAGCATCAGCAGCAGGTACTAGACGTCTGATAATATTTATAAAATTCAGCATCAGCAGCAGGTACTAGACGTCTGATAATATTTATAAAATTCAGCATCAGCAGCAGGTACTAGACGTCTGATAATCTTTATAAAATTTAGCATCTGCAGCGGGTACTGGACGTCTATTGCAAAATGCAACATTGGCAGCATTTACTAGACGTCTGGTGATCTTTATAAAACATGAATGTATGAATATGCATCAGGCATATTTTATGGAAGTCTGGAGGGGTTTTCTCAAACTACTGTATTCCACATTATAAAAATGAAGATTTTATTGACAGATTAACGTTTATGAATAGCGAGTTCTGCGCTATTCCACGGCACCCTCAAGAACTGTGTGTGCTGCTTACCGGCTCCAAGTACGGTATTCATTTTAGCTCCAGTACTAATTAGATGTGATTTGTAAAGCGCTAGCTGCACATTTGTACATGTTTAAATTTCCGCATTTCCATTACGGGAGGAAATTTCGGGAATTTCACCATTTGAAACTAAAACTCGCTATAACACAAACTAATGAATATACAGGGTGGCTGAAAAGTAACTTGCACCCCCCCCCCCCTTAGCTTTTCAACCATTTGAGATATTTGAAATCTGTTTGCGGCAACCTTCTTAGATATGAAGGGCTACAATAAATATGGTCAATTTTGAAAATTTTGCCCTTAGGGGTAGCGGGGGTAGGGGGTAGCTCAAACTTTTCAAAGAGCAAGTATAGTCGAGTTTGGTATCATTTTGTAGGTCTTGACGAAACATAACAATTAACATAAAGAAAAATGGAAATCGGACCATTAATAACAAAATGGCAGTTCAAAATTACTTTAAATAACCATTGTCTCAATCATTTTTAGCTGCCATTTTGTTATGAATGCTCCGATTTCTATTTTATTTATGTTAATTGTTATGGTTCGTCAAGACCTACAAAATGATACCAAACTCGACTATACTTGCTGTTTGAACATTTTGAGCTACCCCCTACGGGGGCTACCCCTAAGGGGAAAATTTACAAAATTGATCATAATTACTGTAGCCCTTCATATCCAAACAAGTTGCCGCAAACCGATTTTAAATCTATCAAATAGTGAACCACCGCGATTATTTGAGTGGATTATAGGGCCAGTTTTGCGGGGTTGTAAGACACTTGAACCTCCACGCGGGTTCTGCCAGGTAGCGATAGAACTTTTCGAAATATTCATCCCTCCAGTTTCCCACTTTGATATACTAAGGGCTTAGTACACTTTTATACACTATATACCCTTTAAGAGTCAAGATTCGAGACTATTGCGAGCAACTAACTGTAGCCATTAATATAGGAACCCAATGTAAGTAGGAAAGATATGTTTATATCATTAAAAAATGTTTATGTTTTACAAAATAAAAGACATTTCGATTTGATTTTATTTGATATTTCTTTTCTTATGTTTCCTTCCTAGATTTGTTTATAAACATACTACGTATATTATATTCAATTTGAATGTCAACATACAAAAATACTTCAGAGATGTTTATGTCAGTATAAATAACTTTGCAAGTTCATTGTGGTAATGGAGTGTTAAGTGTTACAAATCTACTCCTTCCAAGGTTTTAAAAACCCTAACCTAAAAAATTAAGTTTAATGATATAGGTTAGTGTTTAAAAAATCTAGTTGTGTTAGTTTTCAACAAACTAAAGTTAGTGCAATTTTATGTGAAAACTAACAATGCTTCCAATTTACTTATCACAATATAACACTAAAAGTTCTAAATTATGCTAAAATTCTTCAAGTAAATCTAATTAATTGCAGTACTACCTGAGTTATGACCAAATTAAATGATTTGGAAGAAAACAATTAAGAAATCAATGGTAGAATAAAATGGTTAACTAAAGGAAAATTAAACAAACAAACAAAACAAATCTAACAGCTTATACTAATACATCATCTTTATAATATAGGCCAGAGGCCCACCTTCACTACTATAGAAGAGAGCCGTATGGTAGAGAGGACAGTCTGCGTCCGACAGTGGGACTGGCGATCCCGTTTGGAGAAGCTGCTGCGATTTGGACACCGTGAGCCGCCCAGCACTCCAGGAGACGATACCAGTTGAGGACTGAACTAACCGAGTCGAGCGGTCAAAGTCAGCAAGGACAACGTGGACCCAGGATGATAACTAACAAGACAGGACAGAGGGATGTCAACGGTCCAAATTGCTCTGGTCTCTGGGATACATAACTGGGGATAAATAACTGGAGGGATAAATATTTCGAAAAGTTCCCTTACATAGCCCCTTTCGCTACATGGCAAAACCCGCGTGGTCTTTCAAGTACAACCCTGCGAAACTGACCCTTCAAGTATCTTGGGACGGTCATAAAACTTCAACGGACGGTCGGTTCAATGACAACCGTCTAATATGTAATCTGTGCTTCGATCTTGGATCCACAAACACTCCCAAGAACTAATATTCCAATAAAGAGGTTGGAATAGGGTTTCTGAATGTTGGCGTTGAGCCCATGGCAAGAGAAGCATTATAATGACAGTCAGCTTCTCCTCCTTTACGAATTGTGAAATATTTATATTTATAGGCATCGTAAAATGTAATTGTAAATTTAATTAAGATTACCCTTGAAAAAAATTTATTTAGTAAATCACTAAACTCTGTTGAAACAAAATTATTGTTAATCTAAAACCAAAATCTACTCAGAAATTTCTTTATGTAATTCTTTGTTATGGATTTGTACAACTGCATAAAAAAAATACTTCACACATATTCAACAGAGATTTGATTTTTGACTGTATGTAACACATGAGAATAAACTGTTCGCATTCCTGCAATTTTATCATTAACTCCTAACAACTTGAGTGGTCTTAACCGGACTCTGATCGTGTGAGAACGAAATCAGATCGATCGACAAATAGTTTGTATTGTTTGATGGCAGGTATTTTACATGACAGTATAACGGAAGCAATTATAGGACCGAATGTTTCCTGCCGGCAGATTGTGTGAGTGCAAGCGCATCGAGCGAGTAGCTAGCTCCGCGGCCGAGTGGGCACTGCGGCGGCAGAGTTCGGACACCGTGTAATCGGTTACTCACATGAGCTATACCTGTTGTAGACAAACCAATAGTGTAGAATATCTTCATACATATAATCACAGAGTAATGACTAATCTCATTGATTAACAGCTTCCACGAAGCATTGCAATACAAGGAAATTTAGTGCATGCTTCCTCAAAGGTTAACTTGTCTTCTCTTGCTAAAAGCCAACGAACCAAAGACAATTTTCACCAAACCTGACACTAGATGGTCTCGCAAAGATTGACCAAAGAATAAGCCAAATTAACAATGATTGGCTAAGAGTTTACTCTCGGTAATATAATGCGAGAAACTCACCAACATACTGCTTTCGATTTTGAAAAGAGACTGACTAATGATAATGGTTCAATACTTTTTTTTTAATTTCCCTTAATGGTAATATTAGTATCATCAGCATACAGACAGGCCGCCCCGCCCCTGCATAGGAACGAGAGGAGTTTCAACACCGACCCCTGCCAATGAATACAAACCACTATAGTGGTTTGTATTCATTGCCCCTGCGGAACTCCATGGCGGACTGACTGTATCTGTGAATTACATTTTTGGATGTAATTATATTTACTTGAAAAATCTGATTTATAATGTTCTATCTCAACATATTTTTGCCTAAGTATAAGTGGTAGGATCTAAACCAATTTAATTCTTTGTCATGAATACCTAATTTTGAAGTGTCTATAAGCTGTATCGGACTATCAAATGCTCTTGTTAAATCAAGAAAAATTCCAATTACTTTTTCTCCCTTATCCACTACATTTATTATACTTTCAATAAATTCAATAACTGCAGTGACTGTCGATTTACCTGCTTGAAACTCCATGTTGTTCTGAATCCATTAAGTTATTTTGATTTTAAAAATCCATCAATTGTATAAACACAACTTTTTATAAGATTTTTGAAAAAACTGGGACCAGTGAAATTTGTTAGTAACAGGAAACATCATTTGGTTCCCCTTTTTTTGAAAACTGGAATAATTTTTACTATTTTGCGTTAATTCGGAAAAATGCCTGAAATGAGAGAAGATTTTACTATATGTAGAAGAGGTTTTTAAATAGCAGGAAGAACGTTTTTAACAGTAGTAATTGAAACATCATCATAGCCGGTAGTATATTTGTTTTCAAAAGGTAGCGACACTTGTTTTGATGACCCCTCATTGGAAATATCAAGTAGGACTACTAGTTTTTTTAAGTAATATAACATACATAGAACTACATAGATCAGTTTCAATCTTAACATGTCATAAATCTACCGTAAACTCTAGCAATAGTACTCTGATAAAATGTTCATTACTTTACCAAAATGTACTGTACCTATCATCCAGATTAGACTTCTTAAAAATCAATCTCGCAGAAATCCAACCTACTGTTTTGGCAATATCTGAACACAAAATGACAGAACCAGAAATATCAGTGTTTAGTATCCAGATTACAAAGTATGTCCATATTTTGCTAGATCTACAAGGTGAATAAAAAGTCAAGACCCCCCCCCCCTCTAATATTTTTCTAAGTAAATATACAGAAATATCCTTTTGGTGGTCGTGCAATCTTAGCATGAAGTTTCATATTCTGATTTTGAAATTTTTGAGCGTTTTACTTTTTATTACACAAGAAAATTAATGTAACAGTAACGTCATTAAACTTTTTCCGGGCTACCATTTTGAATAGAGAAGAGATAGCGAACTTTGGTTTTCGTCATTATTTAAGTGTTTGTAAACACTTCAAAACGAAGTGTCACTTGAAGGGGGTTTACATTTACAACTTTTGTGTTGCCCCCAAAATCCCCCCTTTTGGGGGGGACACTCAAAAATTGCAAAACCATAAAATGAAACTTCCTGCTAGGATTGCACGACCACCAAAAGGATATTTATGTATATTTACTTGGCAAAAGATAACATTAAGAGTAAAAAATCCTCATACCTGCTGTTGAATCTTTATTAGCAGAGAAAGGATTTGAGTGTTGTCTTTCTGAGGTATCTTTCGCTGATTTAAATTGTGTAATAGCATGTATATATAGATATCCCAAAAAATGTTTGATTAAACATTTTCTGTAAAAATTGTGAAATTTTGTTTAGTATTCTAAGTAAACGTTTTTTCAAATGTAATTTTAGCAGGGGATTTTATCATAAATGTGTTAAATAAATATAGAACATACAATGATTTTGTTTATATTTTTAAAATATACAATTTGTCATACTGGGTAAATTTTCCAACAAGGACAGATTTCAAGTTAAATTCACAGAGTGCTATTGATAAAAAATAACAACAAAACTAATAAGGTAAATTTCTACAAATAATTATAATTTTTTCAGAAAGAGTTAGGAATTGTAAAATTACAGGTATTGTAACTTGTATTTCGGACTATGAAGCTCAACTCTTTGAAGTTTCATGCTCAAATAAAAGCAGTAAAAAATTACAAAAAAACTAATAAGGAAATTTTCAACAAATAATTATGATTTTTTTGAGAAAGAGTTATTGACAGAAACTTGGTTAGAAGTCTATCAGGCGCCTATAGATAAATATGATGTTTTTTATAATATATTTTTTTAATTTATTTTTCCCTGAAACTTTAACAGCGATAAATTGTTTAAAAAAAAAGTAATTGGATTACTGAAGAAATAATATGCAAAAAAGGCAGATTAAAGAATTTTAAATTTTATTTACATTAAGTAAAAATTAAAGTCTTAAGGTAATCAGTAAAGAGTCTAAAGCTGAACTAAAGCAATGCATTGACAAGGAAATAGTTATTTGTGCAACTAGTGAGCAAAGTTAGCAATTGCCTCACTCGAGAGAAATCCTTACCTTACAAAATCCTCGAGAGATTCCTTAGGAATGGTTCCTTAGGCAATTGCACTTTGCACTCGAGTTGCACATTATATTTTTCCTACAGTTACCATAAAACAAATAAATTGGTAAAGATACGTAACATATTTTTACACAGAAGTGAACTTTTAATATGACATTTAAAGTGAAGTGACAAATACAACAGTACAACAGCTGAACGGCTTACAGCCAGTGCTGCCAACGTATTTCGCGCGCATACGACCTTGTCTGCATGTTACGCGCTCACGATTTCGTGCCTTCACGCACAGAAAACATACTATACTAAACATACTATACTACTATAACCCAGAATGCCAACCGCATGGTAAAAAGCATTAAGTGTTTTGAGAGAGCTTTGCCTGTCAATCGTAGGCAGCGCCACCAGCGTTGCTATCGCTATGCTGAGTGCATGGCAACGCTGGCGGCGCTGCCTACGATTGACGACAGGCAAAGCTCTCTCAAAACATGCTTTTTACCACGCGGTTGGCATTCTGTGTTTTCTGTGCTTCATGTTGCAAATCTGGAGTGAGTGAGACAAAGTAATTAGAGTGAGACATTGTTAACATTGTCTCACTGATGAGCGAATTGGCCACATTACTTTATCAAATCAGTGAGAGAACATGTACATTGTTAGGTAACTGTAGGAAAAATTAAATTTTTAAGGAGATATAGTGAAAATACAGCCCGACGAATAGATATTCGCTTAGTTTAGGTTTACTGCGGCCGGGGTGTTTATTTGTATTTGAAAAGTTTCCAAGGTAGTTTGCAATATTTTAAGCCATATAAAAAATGGACATAATTTCAATTTATTCTTTAACTGGGTGTCGGGTTGATCGAAGTGTGCTGCATGAACCAATTGCATATTATCGTGTACAGCACTTGATAATATGATTCCTAAAACTGCTTAAATATTACTCCAACATAGAAATAGAAATGTTGTCAAGGAGTAATGTTGTGGTGTTAACAGTAAAATCGCTAGAGTTACCCCCGGCTCCATATATAACGTAGCTATTATATTATTCCATAAAGAAGGCATCAAAACACAATACAAAGGGAAATAATTTATAGGTCTATAGTCGGAGAGCTTTCAGTATCTCGGTCAATGGTCATATGATGGATCAGTACTGCAGCGGTGTGGGATTGTATGGTAATGGCCCGGCCACATTGGGACATGGACTCGTCTACCAAAATTGAGGATATTTATAAATACTATGCATTTAAAGGCTTGTAAGTGTATGTGGTACTTCTGTGTACGATAACTCTTGTAAATGCTTTACATGAAATTTTAAGTACAAGTGTACACGAATATATATGTAATATGTGTATGTTAGACCAATTCAAACGTGAAAGAGAACTTTGTTGATGTGGGGTTTGTACTCCAAATCTGAGTTTCGGGCCTTATAACTAAAATTTTATATATGAAAAAATGTTTTTGAAATATTCAATTAAGTTTGAGAAAAAAGTAGTATACTGTATTCCGCATTATCGTTAAACGCCTATTGTCTACTGAGACAATCAACGTGCTAAAACAGCACGTTTATTCCCTTGATAGCATTAAGAGAGTAAACTAATTAATGAATCATGGTTGTTTATGGACGTAGCTTCATAAAGGTTGTCAAATTTACATCCTTATAACAAATTTGTTTGTTCATTGTATTACTAAATCTGAGCACTCATTGAGCACAATTTTGCAAAACAGTAGTATAGGCGTTGGTCTAAAAGTTTTTTTTTGTAAAAATACAGAAATTTAACAAAGCAATAAAATGTTTCTTAGTACAAAAATGTCTTTTAATTTACATGTCTATTATGTTATTAAAGTGGTTCAATCAAATTTTATTTAAATGGTTAAGACCACTAACCAAATAAAATTATAGGCATATGGCACATCAAAATGAAGCTCAGAGTGTGTAGATTTGCCGAAAAGTATTAGTATGAACGAATTCTCTTATGGCTCAGCCCCACAGGCCGATTTACAAAGGGCTAAGCTTACACGTTTTAGAGGTTAACGTTATTAGATTAATTTAGTGAACAACGGCTAGTCAATGTAATTGACAATAGTTTGTTTGTTTAAATTGTTTGTTTACTTATTTTATTATTTACTTTTATGTTCTTAAAAGAGGTGTGATAAATTACACTGGTGCTATTTACACGTATCTTTTTCCAAGTTCGGAGCTGCTTCTTGATATCCAACCCGAATGCAAAAGAGTGCACTAAAACGGAACCTTAACAATATAGGTAGACCCCGAAACTGCGCCTCTGCAATGTCCCTCAAAGGGACCAGTACTTCATAAACCTTTCACAGGTAGTGCTACAGAGTACTCTAGTGGTACCTGATGATATTCCAAAGCTACATGAGCTAGGGTTCGCAAGCCCCCCATACACTATCGAACATGCCACCCGACCTGACAACCTGACCTGACGACGGACCCATCATCCAACCTGACTTATGTCGGGTGTTTCCCACACACTATCGAGCATGTTACCCAACAAGTCAGGTGAAATATTAGTTCTGAGATGGATTTTGAGACGACTGTTAGCTGTTTCAGGGGGATTTTTAGCGATGATTTTATGGATTTTTAGAGCCTATCGAACCAAGATCTTAAATTTTCAATTTTATTTTTAACGAACTTTAAATCACATTCTGGATACAGTTCCTTGCACTTTTCCATCAGGATATCGTGCCCCTATGTGCATGTTTGTTGCAATAGAGTTTACTTTTGACATCCCACAACGCCTTCTGGTCTCTGTAGAATTAAATAAATTCTGACCATAACTGTTTATTATTATTAAATGACATTACTTAAAAATGGTACGGTTATCATGCACAACTCGCTAAATACAAGTTAACTGGAAACTGTGGCTAGTTTCTGTAGTGACTTTTTCCCACACACGGTCCAGGGACCAACATGTCAGACGGACGGCTCGAGTCGGGTGGTGCTACCGGACCGAGCATCCGACCTGACATATCCGTCGAGCATGTCGGGTCGGAACCCACACACTGTCCAATATGTTCGACAAGACGTCGGATCCCGACATGTCCGTCCAACATGTTGGATAGTGTATGGGGGGCTTTGCGTGGTCCAAGGCATAGTTTCGGTGTGAGGATTCGAGAACCTATTTTCGGGGGTTTAATTTTGGGACCCGGTTTCGGTACACCGCTGAAAAAGAGGGCGAAGCAATCTGGACCCTTGGGGTAAGTAGGTGTGGTTTTTGTAATTTTAAATGTATAGTGACAAACTATTTGCATTGTAGGCGTGGAACAGAGTATCGAACTATGGATTACAGATTTCATACAGTAGTCAACAGACAGTAGTATAGTAGTACAGTAGACTTCTGCCTTACTGCTCTACCTCCTAGAGAACCAGGAGATCTGCATAAAACAGGCTTGCCGTTTTGAATCTGCAAACGGAAAATGTTCACACAAATACGCAATATTATTTAATTGACTTTTAATTGTTCTTAACATTTCTCCCTCCCAGATAAACATTGCATCATTAGCATATTATTTTTGATATTGCGGCTGAGTGCTGATAATGAAATACTGTATGTTCGACAGATTTTAGCTGTGTACCACGTAGATGATGATATATATTTATGAACCATTTACAACTCGAACTAGAAGTTCCCACGTTTAGAACTGTAAACCTGGTAAAACGGAAGCCACACCTACTAGTAGATACCCTGTGTTTGTGTGTGCCTGCGCATGGGGATTGTGCGTATGTATGTGGGTAAGGTGCCGTTATGTATTTTGTAAGTAGCCAACTAAAAATATAACCAACAGGCGTTCTGAATTGTTAAACCGGTTGTGGAAAACAAAGTTCACCTTAAATTAAAATTTTAGATGATGATAAAAAGAGTTATTCGATCCAGCTGAACTTTCTTTTTATAGGTTTCTAATCATACGCTCTAATTCACATTTCTACTGTACTTTTGATTGGTAGATTTTGATTTTCTTAGCCGTGACGATTGAGCGTTTGTATTTCAAGTTTGAAATTGTTATAAATGTAACCCAACCTAACCTATAGATTGATGGGTAATGTTGAGATCAGATGTGGTCACCGGGCGGAGTTGGATTATACAGTAAAAGTGACCAGTACACGTTGTTGGACTGTGCTCTTTGGGGACCACAAAACTATTCCTCAACCAAAATCTGACCAACGCGTGGAATTGAGCTACCCCCAAACAACTTTAAATAAAATTCCTTAAATATTTTTTGGAGTTGGAACACAGGCCTAATCTGAGGATTTTGGGCCGAAATGTTACTGGGCCGAAGTGTTACGGTACGAAAAGAAAATCGTGATTGGCAGGATTTCAACCGAGACCTCGAGGACCAAAACCCACAATCAACCACAAGACTAGCTTGAATAATGGTTATTGAAACATAGAAGAATATTCTTAACAAGAAAATATTCCAATTAGCTGTAAAGAAACTAAAGAAATAAGTTCACCAATATCCAAAAACTAAATAGTCACACGAATTCTTGAAGCCTTTTTTCGACCGATGTAGCCTACTGGCTAGTCGCGAGGGCTATCGAAGTTATGGGTCGAAATTTGTGTAGTCATAATTTGGGTCTTGGAGGTGTAGACGCGTTGGCGTTGGCGGACGAACAATGTAGGCTTCAAGAGGAGCGTTGTCGCAAGCCTCGTCTTAGTCACCTCTCTCTCTCCTAACAATTCACAATTAGCAGTTAAATTGTTGTCGAGTGCGCACATAAAATGAAAACTGAACGTTGTGTAGGAGGTGTTTTTCCGCACTTCTGTTGGATGGATGAAATCCAAACTGATCCCGAGTCATTACTGTAGAGTGTAATATGTATAGAATGGTAAATTACTGTGTGTCAGAAAACCTTGGGATTTAGATGCGTTTAACTTTAAATTGCACTATTTATATAAGAAAACAAGTCTGTAATAAATAGATAAATAGAGTTTATTGAATCTTATCTTAAAAGAACACGGTTGGTAGAGGTAAATGGTAAACGTTCAAGGGTTGTAGACAAGGAATCCCGCAGGGTTCAATTCTTGAACCAGTATTATTTTTAATTTTAACTAATGATGTTAGACAATATGTAAAATGATTTTCCTGTGTTTATGCGGATGAAACTTCCTTGGTATCATGTCATAGTAACTTATAGATTTTCTTATTCATTATGCTCAGATTAATTTCCAGAAGGCATTTGTTCACAGTTTATGGTATCTTTATTAATTGAGATAAAACAATAAGAATGTTGGTGTCCTTAAACAATAAAATATGTAATGTTGATTGTTCAGCCAGTGTAAAGCTGCTTGGAGTTAATATAGATAGTAAATTAACTTGGAAAGTCCATATAGATTTTATGTGTAAAAAATTGTCCAGAGTTATATGTTTTTTGAGTAGTTTCAAAAGATTTGTGTCTGTTAAATAACTTAGGATGGCACTTTGCATACTTTGAGAGTATTTTGAGATATGGTCTTATCATTTGGGGCAACGGTATAATCATAAATAGAGTTTTAATCAAGCAGAAAAAGGTAATTAGAATATTGGAAAATGCTTCATTACAGGACACTGCAGACCTTTGTTTTTACAAACTGACATTTTAACTGTGATAAATCTGTATATTTTTGAAGTCATTAGAAATTTAAGAAAAGATATTGATAATTTTAAATTTAGAAGTGATGATCATGATTACAATACGAGGTTTAGGGACAAAATAGATATTACTAGATGTAGGTTAGCGATGGCACATAAATACCATGATGATTTGCCTGTGAAACTGTATAATAAACAACCAACTTGCCTAGTTAATTTAAAGTCTGGAAAGTTGTTTTATATAAACTTATAAATGGCTACAGGATAATCCCATGTACTCAGTAAGGGATTTAGAGCGAGAAATTGTGATAGTTCAGGCTTGTTTTGTTACTATTATGTTCTGAAATTTTTATTTTTGTTTTGTCCTTAAATTATTTATGATTCATTGTTAATAGTCCATAAGCCAATACCATACCTACCTGATTCGCCATATAACTTCTTATTTTTTGTATGTATGATAAAATTACAAGACCTATTGTATTTTCTATTTACTTCTATTAATATGACTTATTGACTTATTGATATTTTACCGATTATGATTCTCTTCTGAACTGTTATCCGTAGAATAATGTAGGTTACTGGATCGTTATGTCCGTTAAGACGATGACCCGAGCAAAATTATCTTGATGAAATTGTTGACAAACGTCCTGTGTTTACTTGAACGAGTTCGTGAACTAGCATGACTCAGCTATGGGAACGGGGTTTTATGGCTTAACAATTGGGTTTTCCTATTCTAAACCATCAAAATATATAACTTTGCTATTTATTTCCAAACTATTTTGTAGAATATCCAAAATGACCTAACCCATTTTTTCTTTAAAATGAGGAATAAATCTAACATGTTTAACGAAATATTTCAGTGAAAATCCGACCAGGGATTAAGAAATTGCTGTCAGCAAGTTTACTCCGTCGTAGGTAATTTTTAATCCCTAATCGCAGTCGTTTGTAAACGTACAAGAGTTGGCTGTTTTTCTTTAACTCATCTAAATAATATTTCGTTAAATAAAAGTATAAAGGGCTATGTCTCTATGAATGATCAATTAAAATGTGTGTTTTTTTATAATGCCGGTAGTGAAAATCTTCCAGACTGAATGACTGAATCACTGAATGGCTCAAGTAGTGAACAGTACTTCACTCTGTTGGCGACTGAATGAAGTACAAACTGCTTTACCGATCTCCATGGTAGTAGCAGTAGTGAACTCTTGCGGCGAATATTTAAACTAAATCTGACTGATCTCAAGGCAGAAATATTGTAAGGACCGGCAAAACGGCAAAACACTAAAACAGTAAACAGATGCTAACCGAGATGGTCGGACATGAGCGATTGGTGAAGTAGGGTTGTAAAAACCGCTGAAGCAACCCGCACTTCAGAGATGCTTCAGCAGTTTTTCCAACTCTACTTCACCAATCTCCCGAATCATCAACCACCCATCCAACCACATCAACCACCATAAAGCCCCATAGCCCCACCAACCACCCACAACCATTCTAACCTAACCTCACCTTAAACTGTGACAGGTTGTTCATTTGCCTCAACCTTACCCAAAATGTTCAAATTGTGTTTTTGTATTTTAAAATAGTGTATGTTTTGGTGTGTATGCTATGCATAACCTGTTAGACTCACCTGTTGATTTATCTATTGTGTAACCCTGTATTTTGTAAATTCATAGCAACCTCAGGCCTTACCCTAACCAGTGGCTGAGGCAAAATTGTAATTCGCTATTTCACTTCTCGTTATAAACAGCTACAATCATTTCCCTGACCGAAGAGGACATAGTCCTAAACCAGCCTCAGCCCAATAAGGTTTCAGCCTTTGGACTGGAACATCACGAAGAATACGAAGAAGAACCATACTGTACGTACCTTTAATATTGCAATTGTTGATTTAAAAATTTAATTTATAAACTTGCTTTGGTAATAATCAGAAACCCCAATTCCACTCACATACCTTATGCTTGACCGGTAAACAACGTCAAAAGTCTTTTCAAAACATTTTAAAAGTTCCCGAAGGGTGATATTAAAACAACGTTTTATGTAGAGAGCACAAAAACTTACATATGTACCTGTAGAATGTGCTCTTAGATAATTTGAGAAAATAATACTCTCTTATTAGCATTGTTGTCGGTCGTTATTCTGTTATCTTTGTTTTAATACTTCATGAGAAAAAAGTGAAGAAGCACAGTCATACGGTAATTTAAATACCGATAATTTTAAAATCGGACGAATATGTAGGCTTTCGTAACATAAGAACAGAGTCAGTAAAGAGCTGGTATTCTAAAACATAATTTAGTTACTGTATTTGGAATGAAATCCAAATTGTTATATGCCCATTTAGACACTAAATAATTGCTCTGGATATACACAAGTATGTCAGATGACTACCAACTGCATCGTCAGAACAACAATTTCTCATTGGCCAAATCACTCTTTGGAATGTCTTTGGATACATGGTTGTACAAAAGAACGTCACATTATTGATATGCCTTTAAATTGAATCTAGAGATTCCAAACTGATTTGGGATGGATAGAGAATCCATACCTGTATAATTGGGACATGGAAACTATTGTTTGGGGGCCAATAAGTTCGCCTTATTCAATCCACCCCTATCATCGCTCGACTTCCAGCAAGACATAACACACACAAGCAAGACAGCAAGACAGTTTTGACATACCAGCAAGAGTAAGTTTGATAGTTAAATAAAGATATAATTACCTCGTTAATTTAAAACGAGAAATTAAAACTTTCAAAAAGAAATTACAATGACTAAACAGGATAGCCAAAAATATAGTGGAAAATACAAATTGAAGAATCTTTTGTTGACTTTTACTTTAATTCGCTATCACTTATGTACCAATACAGTAGCAAGATTTATTTACACGTAGTTGAACTGTTCATTGTCAGGAAACTACAAGAACATTGCAAATCTTTTATGATTGAAGCAAGTGTTTTGAATACAAAAAATACGATCTAACTTATACAGTTAACGTAAACAACATTCTGTGACTACCTTCGTCAATATTTTGGTCATCAAGAGTACCATAGCTTTCAATGACAATGGCATTTTCCATATCGACACAAACTGTTGGCAATGCTGGCAGCTATACTGTACCACAGAAAACCTACTTAGTAGTACGTTTTCTGTGACTGTACTGACAAAAGTCCCGGAACGGTTTAATATGTTTTTAACCATTATAATAAACAGTATAAATTGGCACACCTATGATACTAATAAAAATCCACTTTTTTAAGGAACCGTCGGTTATGTATCTTATAAGGGAGACGGCCCACAAGGAGTAAGTGGAAAATGTGTAAATGCAAGGATGGAAAGGTTTTAATTAGTAGAAATTGAAGCCGCGAACCCGACCTCAAAAGGATAACTATCCAAAATAGCGAAGTTTCAACTAAATTGTCAAATACCATTGTTGTTAAATGTTATGCTAACTGTTATTTCATATTCCAACGGTATAAGCAAGGTTTTCTTGGTATAAATTAATAAAAACTATAAAACGCCACCGTTTTACATAGTCAAACTTTTGAGGTCGGGTCGTTGTATAATTTTCCAATAAATTTGATGTCCATATCAACCTATGCTTACATTTAAGATTTGCCACTGACTCCCTTAAGTGTGACCCGTCTCCCTTAAGAGATATCAATATAATTGTTCATTAAAGAGTGGAGTTTATGAGTAGAGTCGGTATAACAATTTATACAGTTATAAAAATAATGGTTAGTATACCATTCCGGGACTTTAATGACACACTGTATGCCAATCCAGATTATCTGCCGATCATTTTAGATGGATGCATAAACTATGTTCTGGTCCTGTTACTATCTAACTTCGACTTTTTGATAGATAACATCATTAATTAATAGCTCAGTGGCAAGGTGAGCACTGTAAACCATCATCTACCCAGATATTTTAAAATAAGATAAACTATAAGAGCAATGAAAAAACCCTGCAGTCCTTCGAGTCCATCTCTACGCATCAAAGCCAAATGTGACTATATGACCTGTTGCCAACTGCATACTTCACCTTTTGTAGATTGCTATTACTAAATTAAATTAACAGAATAAATGCGATGAGGCCTCGAACTGTTGTGAAACAGGCATTAAATCATAAGGAAAGATCCGAGACAGGTTTTAAATGGAATACTCGATATTTGATCGTAGCGATAGCTGCAACGCAGGCAGCTTGCGACAGCGGTCCAGCGTCATTTGACTGGCTTATCTGCGTGCGGCTGTGCGGCTCCTACATTTGTTTCGGCTAAGGTCACTCGTTCCTGAGATCTTATCGTTGAAACAATTTTTATTAGCGCCGGCCGTGATTGTGCAAGTCCAAAGCTTTTATGTCCATTGCGTTCGGACAATGTGATGGTTGGTCATCATATTATTACGACTGAGAAATGATTCATATGCAAAACCTCGGTTAGTTCAAACAAAAGGGGCGAGGAGGTTTGGGGTACTTTATGTTCTCGATCAATCAATGGTTGGAATTTAACGGCTGTTTCTGCGCAAATATACTACAGTCGTTTTAAGTTATTTGAATTACAATCAACACGAAATATACAACTGTATACACAATAGCTATTTGTGTGCAACGTTTCTCGAGTGCAGCAAAGGCACTATGCGCTCGCTTACACTTAACATTTTTCCTACAGTCACTATAAAGCATATAAATAATCAGTCTTTCAAACACTAAACAACACATTTAGGTTAGGTTAAATCCAAGCGTTGAATGAAAATAGAATGTTAACACGAAACAACAGGTTAAGACGTAGTATCTTTAATTGTATCTTAATAGCATCTTTATGTGTTGCCAACATATTTTCAAGCGTACTCGTATTACGTGCCTTATCGCGTTATTACGCACACTGTTTTGTGTTGTTTGGTTGGAATACTGGAGTGTGGCAAAGTAAAATTAGTGCGGCAAAAGTAAGTAAATAGATCAATTAGCTACTTTGCGTGCAGAAAACCTCATCAGTGCAAGATCAGTGCTTTATAAGTGCAAGAAAGCCTGCATTGTCAGGTATCTGTAGAAAAAATATATTTCTTTAAAATGATCGACAGTTATTGTATTCTGTAGTTGATCCCCACGGACAATTATTATCAATAAATTGACCCAAGTTTCTGATTAACGGGGTGCAGTTAAAAGGGGTGTGTGCTATTATCGTGGATTGAAAATCTATATAAAATAAATACTTTTAACCTTTTACCTCCTACAAATCTCAAGTTTACTCATCCCCGTATTTGAAAACACGATTTACAAACAGCGATTATAATTTTCAACTGTATTTACCTTTACCGTGAAAGAAGTTGTTTTAGATCAGTTAACTAACTAAACAAACATTGTCCAATTTCTACAAACAAAACATACATATTTGTCAGCTTCCCACCAAAGTGCAAGTGATATGGCTTTGGAGTTGAGACGAATATTCATTTTCGTGGTTGTAATTTTACCTAACAATACCGTACATTTTATGTTTGCATCGTGATTATCAACCAGTGTTAATGACCAGAGTTAAAGGACGCAAGAGAGCGTATGTTAAGTAAGTAGAGTGATGACTTTGGAACGAACTCTTTATTATTTTATGCATAGCGTACTCGTATGTTAAGACAGATCTCTTTCTATAGTAAACAGGTGTTTTAACAGTTCAAGACTATAACCCTGATTTTAAACAGGTTTTTGACAAACTATTAATTTAGATTTGTATGGATATTTCCTAAAGAAACTATCGACATTGATTAAATTAAAAGAATATGAGTTGTGTGTTAAGTTTTATAGGTGCGTTTTCTATATTTTCTCTAGATTTAGATATCTATAATTCAATAAAGCTTAAGGAATAATTAACTACCCATGCCGCAGCAAACCTGCAGACTAAGCAAATTTCCATATACCTTATTTGATTTTCAGTTAAATCCATTTAAGTAACATTAGGTCCAAAGAGTACCTAGGTATAGCTGATACAGGGAGGAAGTGTGTTTTTTGTGTAAAATATTAATATATCAGTATAAAATAAATAAATTCCCAAAGTGATATATACTGTATTCATAAACTAGAAACTACAACCGTTTACTTATTCTCCACAAGAACACAAGAAGAACATGGAATTAACAGTTTTTTTTTTATTTTCTCCATAACCATTAAACACATGAAAACACCCCAATACACAAAATTATTTGTTTAAAAATAAATGGGAAACCCCAATTTTAACCCCATAAAACCTTGTTGCCATAGTCCGATCATGCTGGTATGTGAACCAAATCAAATCAAATCAAAATATACTTTATTTCAAAAAAAATATAACAGTATAAAATATAAACATACACTTCCAGTAAAACAGACATCTTACTTGCCATTTCATAAAATAAAATAATAATAAAAATACATGTAAACTTAATAATAATGACAAAGGATAGTAGGTTTCATAGAAGGTGGTGTTAAATAAACATTTAAGAAATAAGCCTACATAGGCTGGAAGCCTGTACGTAGGCTCAGTCACTATCAGTGACCATTCAGTGACCTATTCAAGTTTATCCTGCCCTATACCTTCAAGCCAAGTTTCTTCAAAATTGGACAAAAATACTCAAGTTATCACGTTCACGGACACATATTTATACATACGTATATAAAGATTTGAACGAAAAGTGTTTTTGGCCTCTAGAGGCATCAACATGAAAAGTAAATCGGTTCCGGGCCTAGGTCTTACTGTGCCATCTACAGTAATAGCTATTTCCCTATAGGGAAATTTGCTTAAAATTTTAAAACATTGGCATTTAACACTTATAATAATAAATACTTTTTAAAAGCAAAATGAACAGTTCATTGCCTTAAAACATGATTTAATTTATATGACATCAAGTCACACGAGATCATACCGACAGCCAATATATCTTATTATTATTATTATGATTATCATCATGACTTTAAAATAGTACAGAAATGAAGAAAGCCTAACTGCATTGAGCGACACAGCCGAATACGCCGCCACTTTCTACTCTTTTGCTTTGTATGGTGTTTTCTATTCCTCAGGTCATTTATATTAATTATCAGACCCTTTGTTCCGAACTGTTCGGTTGTTTAATTAATAATAACATTAGTTGATTAGCCGAGAGCAATCTAAGAACTGAGCAGAATGAATGTCATAGTCATCCTTACTGCAACCAATTTCGGTCAATACATGAGTGTTATGACTTTAGTTTAAAAACAGATGAAGTTTGTAATTTTAGCGAATTTCCTCTACGATGCATAAACTGTTACCGAAGGTCCAATTTTGTTTGTTTGGATGTCACAAGAGCCCCAAAACTTCATTCGTTGAAATTTATATGTATAGTTTTGTATGTGTATGTGTGTGTTTGTGTGCGCTTTAGCACGATGTCTCGAACAAAAATAATCAGAGTTTGATTAAATTCGGTACAAACACGGAAACCCAAGTTTGTTCAAAAAGGTTCACCAACCAGCATGTCCGAGCTTTGGGTTTTATTTGGTATAAATTGTGTTTACTCATTTTGGCAAAAAAAACATAAAATGTTGCGATTACTTTCCATACAATTTCGTAGAGCTTAAAAATATTTTGAATACTAATGCTTGTACGCTTTATTGTTTCGGAGAAAATTTAAAAAAAATCATGTTCGTAAATTATTAAAGTTCAAATTATTCTTATGGAAAATAAGGAACATGTCGTAGTTCACTTGTTTATGGATATATCTGGATAAAAATATATGGCAAACTTGTTTACTTGATACCAAACCAACATAATATCACTAAAAAAAACTCTTTATTACCTTCCTTGTAGGAGCAAACTTAAGGTAACACAGTACTCAAATGTAAATTTTTTTTATTTTTTTTTTATTATTTAGTTTTGTAGAACAGACTTTTCTGAACACGTAGATAATAAAAATAAGGGAAGAAAAAAAATTATTTTTTAAAATTTTCAACTACTTTTATAAACTATTGCAGCCTAATTTAGCATGTCCAAGGTCCTACTACTAATCAAGACACAGAGGGTACGCCGTCAAATATTAAATTTTTTAAAAAATGTTTATTATTTAGTTTTGTAGAATACACTTTCCTGAACACGTACATACCAAATATTATGGAAGAAAAAATTATTTTAAGCTATACAGCGACTTTTATACACTCTTACTTTAGCATGCCCAAGAGTCCTACTACTACCCGTGACAGGGCGTACTTTTGTCGTTTTCCGAAAGTCAAGTGGTTTTTAGTCAGGTACACTTTTCTTCCTCAATTATAATCCAATTTCAATAAAAATTGGTGTGTGTGTTCCTCATATGATAAGGAACAATAATACGAATCAGTTTCAATGACAACCAAAAACCTTTGAAATAAAAAATGTTTTATATTAAAAAATACAAAATATTTTATAAAATTTTTAAAATCATACTAACGATTTAATTTTGCTCAAAAACCTTTTTTGCTTCATATTATTGTTGGTGATAATGTATTAAACTTAGTACAAAAATTTCAAGTTGATATGTTAGTATTTGTAAAAGTTATGTGTACCTAAAAACTGTAATTTTAACATGGGCGGGATAGGGAGTACTGTGTCACCTTAAGTGTTACTTATGTGTAAGTACTCACTTAAAAAAGATACACAACTAACAAAGTTCACAATGTTTCATATAATGAATAAGTATAGAAGGACGTCTTAAAAGTTTGAGGGACGTACGATCGAGCCGTGGATCGATCATTTATCGAGACCGTACAAAACAAGTGATATTTAGAAGGGCGACTGCGCTCGTATTGGCATCTGAAGGATGCCAAGGATTGGCCAGAAGCGCCTGACCTGCACTCATTAACATGTATTATAACCGAGATTAAACCAAACACATCCGACTTGTGAACTTTAGCTGGCCACCGTGGCGCAACTGACTGCTCGACTTGCTCAACTGACCCTGTTACGTCTAGACATCCACGGCCGTCACACCTCCACCTCCACGATGGTGTATATCATCCCTCTACCCTCTCCTGACCATTGTACTCCATATCCATGAAGTGAATATCATCCCTCTACCCTCTCCTGACCATTGTACTCCATATCCATGAAGTGAATATCATCCCTCTACCCTCTCCTGACCATTGTACTCCATATCCATGAAGTGAATGTCATCCCTCTACCCTCTACTGACCATTGTACTCCATATCCATGAAGTGAATATCATCCCTCTACCCTCTCCTGACCATTGTACTCCATATCCATGAAGTGAATATCATCCCTCTACCCTCTCCTGACCATTGTACTCCATATCCATGAAGTGAATGTCATCCCTCTACCCTCTACTGACCATTGTACTCCATATCCATGAAGTGAATATCATCCCTCTACCCTCTCCTGACCATTGTACTCCATATCCATGAAGTGAATATCATCCCTCTACCCTCTCCTGACCATTGTACTCCATATACATGAAGTGAATATCATCCCTCTACCCTCTCCTGACCATTGTACTCCATATCCATGAAGTGAATATCATCCCTCTACCCTCTCCTGACCATTGTACTCCATATCCATGAAGTGAATATCATCCCTCTACCCTCTCCTGACCATTGTACTCCATATCCATGAAGTGAATATCATCCCTCTACCCTCTACCCCGGTACTCCATTGTACTCCATATCCATGAAGTGAATATCATCCCTCTACCCTCTCCTGACCATTGTACTCCATATCCATGAAGTGAATATCATCCCTCTACCCTCTCCTGACCATTGTACTCCATATACATGAAGTGAATATCATCCCTCTACCCTCTCCTGACCATTGTACTCCATATACATGAAGTGAATATCATCCCTCTACCCTCTCCTGACCATTGTACTCCATATACATGAAGTGAATATCATCCCTCTACCCTCTCCTGACCATTGTACTCCATATCCATGAAGTGAATGTCATCCCTCTACCCTGTCCTGGCCATTGTACTCCATATACATGAAGTGAATATGTGTATAATCTTTCCTTTTCTCTGCTAATCATTGTTCTTCATCCTCTTTTAATGTTTCAATAATTTTGTTACATAAAGCAAAACAATGACATCTTAAACTAATTCTGACCCCATTTCGACAAAAGAAAATTGCAAGATATGCAACAGTCTTGTGTTACCTTTGATGGAGAAAACACGAAGTTTACACAAGAAGGAACGACAATTTTGTGTAGAATGAGGTACTGGTAAAGAGTTGATAATTGATGTACATTATGAATCATAGAGAGCTGAGAGCATCGCGGCCGTGTTGGTGTTTAACTTGGTCATTACGGCGCACGCGAGGCGACCCCATTAGTTGATGAAAAGTGCTGCGCGACTCACGCACCCGCATACACGCTCACACACACAGAATCTCTCACACCTCAAACTGACGGCTATATATATAATGTCTTCAATAGAATTTTGTGCCGTTATTTTTTCGCCCCTCCACCACATTATAAGACGTTAGGCCCTATCCTGGAACCGCTTTACTTGTTACTTCAGTTTAGGACTAGAGAGCTACATCATTATCACTTAGCTAAAACCATTAGTGATTGACGGTATTTTATCCCAAAACATCGGGAACCAAAGTCTTGTATTCTAACACTAGACGAGCTTGCTCCCAGTGCGATTATATAATGCCCATATGATTAAATCTTAACCTGTGAGCACATTTTTGCAATCTAATAAGTTATTAATTTATTCATTTTAACGTATATATCCATGTTTTACAAATTTTAAACTTAACTTTACAATAATTCAGGATGGCTAGTCGTAAAAACATGGCAAGACATAAGAGAAAGAGGTGATTATAAACAAACTATAGTTTATCAACAAAAACTAAATACCAACAAAAAGCTTATTTTTAAAATATAAAATAAACAGTGGAAATTAGTATACAAGTTTAATAATCTAGACAAAGACAAACTTATAAGTTATAACTAAGCAAATGACTAGAAACCTGCAAAAGCAAATAGACCATGTATTACTAAGCATGATAAATTTAGATACCGTATTCGTATTGGAATATCCTTATCCATAACCATAATCCATGGGCCATTACCATAATCTTATTGTGTTACGTGGACCATTTTGGAATAGTTTCATCTTGTGAGCCTTACTTTTTGATTCCGATTGTACTTCTTCTACATTAATTTAAATGCTCGAATTCGGAGATGTAATCAAGATAGTTTAATGAGTGACAATTACAAATTAAGCTTATGTTTGCGATTCTTACTGTTATCGAATTAATTAAAAATTAGAGTAAACTTGCACAATGACAATGGCAACATAGTTTCTTAAAACATCTTTTCTAGGTAAGACTTCTTAAATTCCCAGTCGAATCGGGAAAAATAAAGTTACAGTATTTTTATTTGGCGTGCCCATCAATTCATAAATTTGATGTGTATACATCCCAGTCTTAGCGAGATATCCTCACAATCAACGGTGTCTCCTTCCCGTGGTAAAAGGAGTGATATCACTCGTTATGGAGGTGAAATGATGGCAATCGTCGTTGAAGGATATAGAAAATAGGTTCCATACTTAGCCTAGCCTTTTATGTCAGGTTTCAGCTTAATGTCAAGATTCACTCTCGGCAATTGGCTTTCAGTTTCGCCATCCGTGAAACGGTCTGGTAAAAGTCACAATTCTGTAGAAATATATATTAATGAATTATGCGTGAAAAGTGCTAGATAAATCAACATGGAATTTATATTATTAGTAATATCGTTCATTGAGGTATTGTATTCTTTTAAGACCAATGATTATGGGTTTGAATAGGTAAATGTTACAATTGCATATTTGTCTCACCGATTCTATAGACAGCTTTTAGTGAATTTCTTCTATAGGGAAGAAGCTATTACCATAGGTGGCGCGATAAGACCTGGGACCGATTTACTTTTTTATTTTGGTGTCTCCAGAGTCAAAAACACTTTTCGTTAATAAATATAAATATAATGACCAATACATAAACATTACACATAAACGTTCCAAATTTCCATTATAACCAAAGTGTAGAGCTCGAAAAATAATAATGTATTTTGAAAAGTTGTTGTACGTTAAACGGTTACTTAGAAAATTCAAAAAGAAAAACTGTAATTTTGAAATTACTTTGTTATTGTTATGGGGAATAGTAAACAGTTTTAATGGATACATTTTAATCAAATGAGCCATCTTTACTCATTTCATACTAAGGTATTAACATTAAACTATAAACACACTTATGTTATTTAAATATGAAATCAATGTTACTGGCTTAACGAAATATTTTCGTGAAAAAAACTAAAACCAACCAAGTACCCTGGGGAATTTTTACGTTTTCGGTAAATGGAAATTCATTTAGTCTGAAGGTTTGCTTCGGTGGGGATATTTAATAGTAAGAAAATCAAATTATTCATTACAAGCGTAAAATACATTAAGTATTCAAATCACTAGGGCCTTAAGTGACTCTTTTTGACTCGAGGTCAAGTTTTACGATCGATGCGAAGCCGAGGTCGGAAAATGAGCGAGGGTTAAAAAGTCACCTTTTGCCCGTGTGTTGAACTATATTTTTCGTCATATCGCACCTTTATTTGAACAAAATTTCATTTAGAGTAACCTCTCAAAACTACTTCTAACTTGCATCAATTTAATTTGCTAATGGAAACAAGCAGCTGTTTAATAAGTGATTCATTCGTTTCGTCTAATACGATTTTGCTACAGTACATTATACCATCTATATGTCGATAAATCGACAACAATAGGCTAAAACATTACCTAATAAATCAATTGATAAATAATTTGGATCGATACGATTGCCACAATCGAAGTTTACAACTATTTACAACAGCTGATTTTTACTCCCTAGAGACTAAACATTATTTTTGCTCCCTAGAAAGCAAAAATGCTACTTTCCCGCAACGCATGCATTAAAAACGACATTTTAAAAACTAATTTCGACCTGCAGGTTTAGTAAGAAAAATTCGTCGATGTGTTTACAAGGTTTTCCATAAAGTTAAAAATGTAATTGCCAAGATTAAGATGGGTTAGTGAGTTTAAAATCCCTACCTACCTCCTACTTATATGTCTAATATCACAGTTAAACATTTCACCGGTGTTTTACCCATGTTTGCATGGTCATCATGTAATGTATCGTTTAGTACACATCGAGCATCCTTTATACAGTATGATTTAGTGCAATTAAGAAAAATAACCAACTTCACTTTAATATTGCCAATATCATTCACTAATAAATAATCCCAATCAACTAATAAAGTTTAAAACCTTCATGTTAAGCATTTTTACTTTAAAAGGTTGACTGGAAAGATCGTCGTTATACAGTAGACCTAGATGTTATATAACTATATTCAGGGAAAACTTTAGTCCAGAAATCAACGAATGAACTGGTTATTGACTTTTATCTCCCAATAAGCCTCTGAACGACGTTGGGTTGTCGTTTCAACTTTACAATAATTAAATTAGAATATATCATAGTAATTAGGCACAGATTCAATTTCTTTATGCATATATCCATAAATATTTAAGTATTACAATATACAAATGTAAAACAAGTTATAGTTATTTGAACAAAAAGATTGAATCAATATAAAATATGTTTGCATTTTACATCGAGGTATTTAGATATTTACATATTTAATGTAGTTCTAAATATTATATATTTTTAATGAATCGTCTACATTTATTCCTGAATCCCTGTATGTTCTTTTTTAAACAAATGTTATATTTAACTCATATTGCTTACATTCTTATATTTAGTTAACATTTCCAAAGTAAAATTTAAAACGTACGTTAGGACCAATTGGTCAACGATTTCCACTATTTCTAGGTTAAAGTAAACATATAGCCTCTACCTTATAGATAAAGACATTGTTATCTTTGAAGATAGTTGACCTCATAATAGTTTTTTATGTGTAGGTCATGGTATGAGGTGCCAGTAGTAATGGAAACTGCGATTTTGAGCTGTTATCACAAACTCTTAAGTAATCATAATTCAGTGATGTACAATGCATCAGTGGACCATGGAAAAGTGTATTCGTCTCCAGTAGGCTGTAAAGTAGCCTACTGTGATACAGGTGAAGAAGGTCGGTAAGTAAGAAACGATTTTTCTTTTGCATATAATAGGGCATTATACAGAAGTTCTCTAAACCGTACGAGATTTACAAAAAACGATTGGCTAAATCAAAGGTGAAAACATTAAATCACACGACATTCTTAAGTCAGTCGTCTACGACTAGGACATGTATTAGATGACCCAACAACAAAAAACTTCTTGCAATGATACAATAATGTTCTTAAAATATAGTGATACAACAAAAAGTTAGCTCGGCTTGTATAGAAAAATTCCCATAACATTACAACTGCCACCCCTATTTGATATTATATTATGGTTGAAGTATTATAGGTAATTGGCCATTTTATTACTCACAAACCATAAATACTTTAAACATACAGAAGGCGCAATGAATTGTCAAATGAAACAGCGTTTCGCAACTTGTTTTGAGTAAGTACGACACCGCAAAGAGGCATTATTTTTCTATTTCACCTTTCTGACCCTACTTGTCACTAAACTCTCATTTTATAAAAGACTAATTACGGGCTGTCAATGTGACAAATACAATAACCTGGTAGACGGGGGGGGGGGGGGGTGGCCCAGATCTGATCACACATGCGTATTGCGTGGTGCCAATAGGTGACCTCTATACGAAGATGATGTATAAAGCGTTGGCAAGATGATAAACAGTGGCCCCAATACGGGCATTATGGAGGAAACAAACACGTAAAAAGTGGCTCCAGTTTTTTCGACTTCACCATTAGCTCCTACACCACTCTTGAGTTTTGCAAAAAACTCGTCTCCCGTGTTCAATTAACATTACCGACCCGTTTCACTTGTCGTGCAGTTGTTTGAATGATCATCTGCCAAAAATGCTTCATTAGCAGGACATTCAAACGTTCTAAACTGGATTTGTACTTTCGTAAATTAGATAAATGGATTCAATTCAATTCAAAATATCTTTATTTATTCTACAATACAACAAAATAACAATTGGCAAATAATATACATTACATAGAATACAAGACATAGTTATAACCAATACAAATTGAGAATGAATAGTTATAGGTTCCTCATTTTCTCGTGTTAAGAAACCATTACAATCTAAAAGACGTACTGGAGAACAAAAACAAATAATACATTAATGCTATGTATACAAATTAAACATACATGATGGCAAATTTGTATTCAAAGAATTTAAAACAATGAAATTAACGTTTTCCACAGATCCAAATAAAACATTAAAGTAATAAATAATGACAATAAAATAAAATACAGAAAATAACAAAACGTATGTAATTCCATTTACAACAACTAGGACAATAATGTTTCATCTCCAGGAAAAGTAACCGATTGAACGGGTTTCAAAATAATTATATGTTACACCACACACCCACAATATCTAGTCTTGCGATTACAGCACTCCAAAATTGATTGGAATGAAAGTACTTACTAAAAATAAGAGCGAGTGTAATGGTGAGATTCGTCATGTCGAGTGAATATTAAAAATACATACATATAATAAGTAAATATATACCTATATATATATAGGTATATATATACCTAGTATATATATACCTATATAATAAGTAAATATAAATTTTAATGTATAATAAGTTATACATACATTTTCCAATGAGAGGTATGATTTATAGTAGTTTTATTTACTACAACACCAACAAATTTTGGTTTCGGTATTTGGTACATATAAAATTGATTATATGCTATTTACTTATATTAGTGCCATATCGTATGCTTAGACAGGACTTGTTGGTTGCTATCGTGCGTACAGAAACAGGAAAAACATGATAATCTAAATATGTTTTATTAGTATGCAGGAATAAACTAAAGCAACTGATACTTTTTATAATAATTGTGCTGTGTTAGTTATAAGAACAGTACGTTGCAAACACCACTTATGGTGGAAATCACTGTAGAGGGTACAAGCACTCAAATTAATTTGTTTTTTACTATTGTAACTTTTTTAAATCGTTATACTAATAACATCTTTAATTACATTCCGTGTTTTTAATATGTTTCAACGAATAAAGGTTTTGATAAATAAGTAAATAATGTTTTAAGTTTAAACTTGGAGTAAACTACACTTACTTCATTATGCTATTGTTGTAACTGATTCTCCTCATAATGCTCAAAACAGTTTCACTTCTTTCTTATTCTGTACATAGGTGACAGTTTTACTTCTCTCTGTATATGCGTGTTTTAGTCTGTTTATATAAATATATATTGGGGTTGGATTGTCATATAAGATAGCATAGAATATATAACACTATAGTGTTATATATTCAATGGTGATAAGCAATATAAATTGAAGGGGGTAATATTAATTGGGCCATAACATTCTGTTTAAAACGCTTACTTAGCAATTAATACTAAGTATTTCCCAACAAATTAAAAATATACAGGGTGTCCTGTAAGTAAGTAAAAAGAATTTAGGAACAGTTTTATTGGGTCAAAATAAAAAGATAAAAGAAAAGTTTTATTTTGACTAAATAAACTTGTTCCTGAATTCTTTGTATTTACTTACAGGATACCATGTATAGTGTGTAAAATCGGTAATACCAATAACTAGTTCTGTTACCTACCCACAGCATACGACGACATCGAGAACCAAATGAAAAAAGCTCAGGAAGTTCAAATATATTTGAAAATATACTTAGAAAAGTCATGGTGTCATTGCGTTTATGTAACATCAATCATTTAGTTTCGCGGGAATCACAATTTCCTTAATTGAGCGTGCATGTTTGATGTTTTATAACGAATTTACATTTGTGTGATGTGAAACTTTGCAGGATGTTTAGGAGATCTGTATTGTTTACTTCGTACTTCTTACCAATAGCTTCATATATCCTGTAAACATGCTCTATTTTACTATCCATACATTTTTGTAGGCTTATCTATTTTTAGTAACATTACAATTAGTTTTTGTGTACACACTCACCTGGTTTACATCAAAAGCTACTTAAGTCTGACTAATTGTAATAGTAATCCTCTATTCACTTTTTGTTGGTACAGTATCTACGGAAGAAACCATTTTTATGAAAGAATCACAAATGGTTTTAAAGAGAAACTGTCCGAATCACCCAACAATTTCTTTATTTTTATATTAGAAGGGAGTATCATGTTCTGGTTTATCCATTTAATATTGTTACCACGTTTTCTAAACTAAGTCCCCGATCTCACATTTTTGGTTTACATATAAGTAATAATTGAAACATGAAAAAGTTCTTTCCCTATCTAGCCCTAGTGTTCCCGTTTCGGCGAGGGTAAAAAGTGTCAGTATCAATTACACTCTATATTTTAGGCGATAAGTTATGATTGCCTTAACCCACCATTATACGGTTTATGCGATATTAAATACAATTACCAATTATGTGCTTATTAAGTCGCACACGAGGCGCAAAAAATGTTAATATGTCAGATCACGGACTATTTCGTCAGTGATAGTTATTAGAGTGTGAATGTGGATCGAGAAGTGCTTGGCAATTACGTCCAGCTATAGAAGTGACTTGACTGGCGCAATCGAGGCTCGCATACGCACGCACGCCGCACACTTACATACACTAACGAACACATACTCACCGCACACGCAGAAATACTCAGATACACGCCATCACATACAATGAAAAAACACCTTTGTGAGCAACAAATGAAAAAAGCAATATTACCACAGCTCGATTTTAATTCCAGATATATCTGGAGTCCAGACTATTGCCAAGTAACCTAGTGGCAATTTGACGCCTGTTAAAAAATATTATTAATTTACACTTTCCTATATTTATTTTAGAGATTGGTGGCCTCTTTGACCTTAAATTCACCAATCCACATGGACCTCAGACCTATGCGTTGAACGGTTCAACTCGTCAGGTAAGAGGTGAGCCAGTAGGCTACAGTTTAAGATTAACTAGTGGGTGGTACTGTTAAATTGGACACGAGCCTACGACAGCCCTTGGTTTCACAGACTCATAATGAAATTATATGATTGACGCAGTATTATAATTTCAATGCGTAACTCTGATTTTATAAACATAACCGTAAACCTTGTTGATCAAGCCCGAATAGTAAATAATACTGTTAATTCCATCAAACGCCGAATTATATAGTTTACCATCCCAACAGGAATTACCAGGATCGAGAAAGTTGAGTGACATTACTAATACTTGTCATATGTTACGTGTATAAAGTCAATTTTCAAATGCAAATGAACATTTCTCCCAAGTGACAAATGATCTATAATAATTTGATTTAGTAATTATTCTTCTGAGAACTGATTGCCAAATCGAAGGAAGTGTCCTTGTGTCGGCCAGAACTGGAGTAGGATCCGATTAAAATCAGCTCATCGCTGATCACCGACTAAAAACTGGGTCGGCATTCAAAACGCGCAGAAGTAACTGAGTATGCTGAAACATCGCCTCTGCCATGAATCAACCCTTGGTGAAAAATGAGGGCCGACATTAACGAAGACGAATGTTGTTGCTGGCACTCCAACTGTGAAAAGAAGGATCGAGCGATAGGGTTCTACCTTGTTCTATATCGGGAACTTATGGTTAGATAAAGCTAGTTATCTTTTATTGACCCTGTGAATGGTTATAGTCAGAGACGTGAAAGGTAAGAGATGAGCTCCTGAAAATACTCTTTAATGCATATTTTAACCTGTTAAGTCGTTGAAAAGAATGGAACTTAATACTCTACAACAGGTTCCATCCTTTTCCACAACTTACTAATGTACTGTAACTGATATGCACTACATTAGGACATTTAATGGATATCGTTTAATGAAAAAGTAAATCGGTCATGGGGTAGGTCTTACCATTAGACCTACGGTAATAGCTACCTCTATAGGGAAATTCACTAATACTCAATAAACTAAACAACTATATAACATTTGGTAGGTACTAATAGACTTGTTTAAATTCTATTGTATATGCAAAAACAACAAACGTACAAGTTACATGCTAAATAAAACTGACAAAAATACATAGATCGGACAAAACATAGAATTGTTGCTTGAAGATGACTAGATATTGTGTGTAGATTTACAAATTACACTAATGCCTAGTTGACACCATGAAGAACCCCCAAAGAACCAACCTCCGTCAATATTCAGTCACCAACCGCATAGAGTGCATGACGATGACCAGAGGTCAAAAGTCAATGTAGAATCTATATTTCAGAGCCAGGTGTAAGTGTGAGTGACTCATCAGACCTCTATACCGCAACCTCTCGCCTCTGACCCCTGATGGATCATAATAAAAAGCTCAAATACTACCTTTACACGCTTCACGCCACTGGCCACTGGAACCGGACACGGGTCATCTCCCCCTCCTCGTCCCCCTCGTACCTTGCTCATTACAGTAATGGGCATTTGTTCTACCTTCCCTAATTGCACCGTGAGCGTGCGCTCTCCTTCTCTCCCTCCCCCTCACTCACTCTCTCTCTCCCTCAGTCTCTCCCTCTCTTTCTCACTCTATGATAAAATCAGATATCAATGTAATATGTTTCGATTTTGTAAGTGTTAGTTAAATCTTTATATACTTTTGTATTGTTACATGGTTAATATTTTCACTTTTAGAGGTAATTATTATATTTTCCATAGCCCGAAACTCTGTAAACATATCGGTTGTGTATTTGATGATGCTCTGGGAAGAGTGGATATTTGGTCTAACTCAGATCAGGATAAAAATAAGGAATTAGTCAATCCTCCTCACTTCCCTCTCTTTATATGTGTTTTCAATGTAAAAAAAAATGAGCTTGATGAGACCCCAGTAACACCTATCACTACATTATAGAAAACCATACGAAATGGTATCCCTTTGCGGACTTTCTAAATTTAAAGATGTGTTAAATTTCAAGTGAGATGATGCTTCGAAAGAAGAGTTTTTATTTTAGAGAAAGACGTTGTGGGCTTGTGATAACTGTTTTCAGAAATCGGGTGTAGAACAAATAGATATTGCTATAGCTGAATTGCTTACAGAAAACGTGTCCCTTGTCGCTTCGATTGCAGAAATGCGCAGTTTTAGACCGTTTATAATGGCCCAAAATTAAGGCAATAAAGGTTCAGAATTATAATTTTATGCCATTCCTTGTAGCACCAAACTTAAGTACCTAAACCTAAACGTAATGTTATTTAAATTAGGAATATATCTAAATGTTTGGAGGAATATTTCAGTGGAAATCCGACCAGGCTTTCAATGGAAATACGCTTAGTCTGCAGGTTTGCTACTGAGGAGGTTTTTTCAGTTATTACTGTTTAGTAAAGTATTACAATTACGTGTCCTCATTTTTGTTATACGATTCCATTGCAGTTTAGAGTGATAACCATTTTTTAATAATATTATTACTTAACTAACTGTCAGTGTTAGTTAACTCTTTTGTAGACATTTCTGTATTTTTACTGACTTACTTTGACTTATCTCCTTTCACTCCTGCACGGAGCATAGGGCCTCCACGAAACAACGCCATCGGACTCGGTTGGCAGCCAAGGCTCTCACTTCCCTCCAGTTTGTCGCTGCATCTTTGATTTCTTCTTCTATAGTTCTTCTCCGGGTAAATCTAGGCCTTCCTCTTTGTCTATGCCCCAGGGGATTCCAGCTCAGGGCCTGCCTCTCTACAGTATCTGGATCTTTACGAAGAGTGTGTACAATCCATAGCCACTTGCGTTTTTAAATCTGTATATCTACAGGTTCTTCATCTGTAGCTTTCCACAGCTCTCTACACAGACTTGACGTTGCTACTAAATATCTTCAACTGTATTGTTATACATTAAGCATTTTAACTTGTCATTAAAGGTAAAGTTTTGATTTCCATAGCCTATAACTCTAAACTCCTTTTGTTTGTGTGTTTGATTATCCCAAGCTGGAGGAAGAGTGGACCTTTTGTCTTACTCAGGATAGGTAAAATACCCCCGCCGCAGCACACCTGCAGACTAAGCGAATTTCAACTTGTCGGATTACATTATTACTAAAATATTTCCATAAATAAGACATATTTATTCCCAATTTAAATAACATTAGATTTAACGAGTGCTTATTTTTGCTGCTACGGGGAAGGTAAAAAGTGTTTTTGACCATACGTCAATAGTATAGGATGAAGTAATTAAATTTGCCAAATGTTATCAACATATATCCATAAACAAGTAAACTACAACAGCTTTCATTTTCTCCATAAGAATAACATGGAAATTTTAAATTACACTATTTTTGAATTTTCTCCGTGACCGTTAGGCATACAAAAGCGGTTAATATACTAAATTATTTGTTTTTTAAGCTCTACAAAACGGTTTGAAAAGAAATTGCAATTTCTTTTGTTTTTAGGGTCAAAAATGGGGAAAACCCATGTTTACCCCATAAAACCTCCCATAAACCTCCGTTCCCATAGTCCGATTATGCGGGTTCACGAACTTGTTCGAATAAACGTAGGTTTACATGTTTGTACCAAATTTCATAAAAATCGGATCATTTTTGCTTGAGTTATCGCGCTAACGGACACATATAAATAAAATATATATGAATTTGAACGGATGGTGTTTTTGGCCTCTAGGGACCTCAAAACGAAAAATTATATCGGTCCCTGGTCCAGGTCTTATCATGAGTACTGAGGTAATAGCTTATTTCCTATATGGAAAATTTGCTAAAAGGATTTGTAAATTTATCTCCCCTCCCCTCTGTCGCACTGTTTCACTTCCTTTCGTACATTCTTCTGTTACTCCCTTACTTTTCCCAAAGTAACTGTGCTTTCATAATTGCCAGGCCATGTGATGTCATTTGGCGTAGTTGATTCCTTGTGAAAACAATTTCAATAAATACGACAGAAACTTTTACTGTTAATGTTCTAAGATATAGGATGTTATGAGATGTGATATAGGAGACTACCCTTACACCTGATGTGTAAAGCTTTTTGAACCACCACAGAAATAGTTAATTTTTAGTAAAACAGGGACTTAAAAAAAGTAAACAATTTTACGAGTATTACATACGAGTATTAAGTTATAGTGAGTTTCGTACCAAAATTTAACTTAAGGATCTTCGGTCCATACGATTTCAACACACTTGAGAGCCTATTTTAAGGTGAAGATAATGATATTTTAGATAGTGAAGGATTAATGTTGAATTCATAACATGACAGCTTTATTACTGACTAAGAGCAATTGGCTCTTGAGCCTGGATCATTTATAGTGGTCATTTACAGCATTGAACGGGGAAAAAAATCATTTATAGCAATTATAGTATTTAAGGGCCAGTAATAAAGGATGGCTTGGTCCATTCATTTTCGAACTGTAAAACCAAGCCTGTGGACAATTCAATTTCGAACCTGTATGTGTTAACTTTTCACATGATCGAACCGACCACCTGGCAAACACCTTTTCACTCATTTACCAAGTTATTTTAAATTGAACTACTAATTGAATAAACATATTTTAATTTTGAATTTCATATTCTTAGCCAGATCAGCAGGATTGTAGTTTTTAAGTTAAACCCCTATGTTTTGTAACACCTCCAAAAACACTTACGACATTTCCATAAACTATACACAACTACTCCATGCTCTTCCATGACGAAATATTTTTAACATCCACGATAAACGGTAAGTTATGGGGCCGTCATTTCTCTTTTAAAATTGTGATGCAAGACTTTACAATCATAAACCTAATAGGGGGAATTTAACAAAATACTAATCAAATGTTGTTGTCGTAGTTACTTATACATGTCAAGTATAAAGCTGCAAACAAGCTACGTTCAGGTATCCCGGGCCCCAACGTCCTACTACCTTGTTCCGACCTTGCATTTATTGCAACACAGACAGGCCAGCTCAGTTGGTAATCATCTGATATTGTACTCACTTGCCTTAGCCTTATGTAGCCCAGGTAGACAAATAACAGTGTTACCTCTAAGCCTAAGCTCTTAGCATTTGGCTGATAAATTTAGAAGTTGTAAATTGATTTCTTGTGTTTTTAATGTGATCCATACGATTCTTGTAATGATTGTTATTTAGGTCAAGATCTTCGTTTATATTTAAGTCGTATGCTAGAATTTCGTTCTAAGCTAAGGTGTTCTCCGAGATAAAAAAAAGCCAATTCGAGTATTTGTACATAATAGAGAAGATCTCAGTTTTTCGTTTTATTTTACGTTAAATATTAATGAAATATAGATCAAAGACATATAATTAAAGACGTATCATTGGTATATTTTGGCTCTTGTCCTAGCTTGTTAAGATTTTCCCCTTTTCTTGCACTAAAAATATGAATACTGCTCTTAACCAAAACGGAACTAACCAATCTCAGAACTCTCAACAAACGCATGTTCTACAACCTAGCATGTAGTAGCATGTAGTGTGCACACTGCACATTCCTTATAATTACGTACAGCAAAGTTTAATCGTGTAAGAGAATATTTTCCCAAGCGGTCCAATAACTCAACACACGACCTACTTCTGGATTATAAAAATTATGTCTATCTGAGAGTCAAAACATGTCAAACTGGTTTTGATGAAAAACAACTGGTGGTCACAATAAACCATGAGTCCAGTGGCAATAGCGTGTAATTATATGACATTAGCAGTATCCGTGGACAAGACGTATGTCAGGAACGAACCTCGAGTCCTCGCCAAATCTTGGGATATGGTTCACCTACGGTTGCAAAGGCCAGTTTACTTAAAACTACCATAACGTCCAATTTAGATTGGTCAACAGGTTCACAAGTCCGGAAAGATTGTTAGGTATTAAATAATCTAATCAGCTGTTTCTATAAGGCATTGTTAAAATTTACATTAAAAACAACTTACAAGCTAGAACAATTTATTTACTCTTTTAAGGGGAGGATCTTTGACTCGTATTACTATGAGTGTTGTAATGACAAAAAATATAATGTTTTTTAACAATCAATGAATGTAAACATGCTATGATTGTATTTTGTAAGTATATATTTGATCTATTTGGACCAACTTTAGCCATTTCTAAGTTAACATTAACGTTGTCGAATTAGAAACTCGCATGGTGTTCTACAATCCAACGTTCTATATGCTATATTCTATCTTTTTCTCACTGTGAGAGTTAAACCATTCATGTACACAGCACATATAACTGTCTCTGGCTCCATTGAACTTAGTTAGTTTACTTTGTGACTACAATTTTAACAAGGATGTCAAAGGTATTTTTAGAATTGTAGGTAAATTGCCTGAATGAAACATGTGCTACAGTAGTTTTGTTTACGTACGCGCGTATTTTTATGTTATTTCAGTTAAACATATTTAAGCAGCCGCCAATTTGAAAACTAAACATGATTTTTTAAATCTTTTTTTACTCTTTTTATTTTTTATTTTTTTTTTTACGGTCTTTGTGTTATTTATGTATTTATATTATATTATTTATTTATATGTATATTTATTTATTTATTTATTGGCGGTTCTACGAGTAATTTTTGGGTTTAGGAAATTTTTAACGTGAAATTTTAATTGTTGTCTTTGGCAAAGGTATGGTACCTTAAAAGTCGGTAGAGAGTTCAGGGACACCCTATTTATTCATATAAAATTATGTGTCCGTTAACACGACAACTTAAGTAAAGATCTTCCGATCTTGATGAAAATTAGTATAAACGTTAAACCTACATTATGCTCATTCGAACATGTTCGCAAACCAGCATGATCGGAAATATTATGACCCTTTATTATTGGTGGTTATTTCCCGTTTTCAATCCCTAATACATACAATTTTATTCTTTCTAAACCATTTTGTAGAGCTTGAAAAAACAAATAATCTATTATGTTGAAGCGTTGTTGTACAACTAAAAGTTTTCAATCTATTTAGGGATATATTTTAATCCATTTGACGAATTTGTTTATTTGAAAGGTCTCTAGGCTATTAATATTCCAATAAAAAAAAAAACTTAACTACCTTCCCTGTAGTAGCGAACCTAAGTACTCATTAAAAATAATGTTTAAATACAAAATAAATTTGACAATTTTAAGGGAATTTTTTTGTGAAAATCAAACCAGGTTTAAGGGAATGCGCTTAGTCTGCAAGTTTGCTGTGGTGTGGGTGTTATTATTTTTCGGAATATCGTTTAACATACATATATAATACATACATGACTTTTTCATCCATGAATAGTCCTTTGAGTCAAAGAATTATTAACTTTACTTAACTAGATCTGCCTACACTTTTGTCTTAATCCGAAAAGTTCTGGATTCTCTGATATATTATGCAAGGCTTGGAACAACCGAATGCTAAAGTAATAGGATTTATGCTTAAAATAAGTTGATCTATATTGAACATGTGTGATTGCATACAAAATACACATTACAATACTCGGGTGTTATATCCATCGTTTGTGAAGATTAGTTTGACGTTTCACATGTGCAACAGACGGATTAAACATGATTAGTGATGGAACTGTAAGACAGCCAAGCTTTCAAAGCATTTTTTCCGGTTGCCCGAAGTTACATCGCACCTTCATGTTTCATACAGGGTGATTGATATAAGTGTGCCAGCTGTTTTATTCGAAAACTATAAGAGATATCAAAATAAGTTGAATGGTAAGTGTCTTGGATTTTTTATTTTAAAGATTGTAGTCTAGTCGAAAAAAAATATTAGTCGAGCAGAGATATCAGGTATGGTTTGGAAGCAACGATCACATAAAACCCTTGGTGCCAATCACAATAATAATAATATAATAATAATAAAATAAATAATAATAATTGGTGAAACTGGTCCAATGTGATCGTTGATAACAAGGTGATGGTATTAATGGTTCTTAAAGTTAACAATTTTGTATATGCTTGATTTTTAGTTGGTGGTTCTATACTAGACCACCGGGAATTGGCCATCTGACAAGGGTTTGGGTTAATCAGCAACAAGTCAATCAGCAACTTCCTGCATTGAACCCACAGCGGGTCTATATATCACCGCCTAACAATATACAGTAAATTGGACCTGGATACTGGACACTCTAGGGCTAGGCAGTGCAGGTCAAAGAATGATTGTGTAAGAAAGGTTTCTAGGACTTAAATCAGAGCTACTACTAAAAACGGTCCATAGATTCTACACTTTACGAAACCAGCTTTCGCTTTAAATTGATATACAAGAAAATAAGGAACTTACCTTTAGAAAATATGCTACGATCAGGCAGCAGAATCTCTTCAAAATGTAGCAAATTATAAATCAATTGTTGGTCCATGAATAAAAAGGAACATTATACATAATGATGAATAGCATTCTTCTTTCTGATATTGTACATTTCTCCAAATTCAAGAAGAATTATAAAGGCTTCGTTTGGAATTTGTATACGTATAAATTTGACCGAGCTTTGCTAGCGGAAGAATAAGTTAAGTCAAAACATCAGTTACTTTTTTGTAAATGTGCATGTATACATCCGCGATACACAATGTTTTAGCCTGTGCATTTGATTCTCTGTACTTTTAAAACATGTATTCATAAATTAGGAGGTACTAGACCACTTTTAATGAACAAATTCGAAAGTTATCAGAGAAATATAAAAAAATTTTGTGGGTGTCTAAAATATAAAATAATTAGTTTGAAAGTGATTAAGATCCTTCATTTAAGATTCCGATTTGGTACCATAATCATCAATGCTTTGCATATTCTGTTAATATAATTCAATTTCGGTACAAATTAAATACATTATGGTTTGATCTTTCAATATATTTTCTGCAAGTGGATAATAAACACATTTATTAACCATGATTATAAACTGAATATAAGCTGAATATAAGATGTTACAATGACAATGACAATGATGTCACAATTGATTTGAGACTGAAAATTATGCGTATTGTTAAATGCATGGTAAATTTCCCTATTTCTATGAGTTGAAATATAAAGTCTTCGTTTTGTTTATACAATATGTGCTATTTTAACTTCCTTTGCTCTTATTATGTTGCATAAAAATATAAATATTGGTTTTTGATCACGAATACGCAGGAGGAAGCTGAAAGTATCGATTTGTCAAGAAAGATATAGTGAATTATAGTATTTACAATTTGTATTTTTGTTAAGAGAAATTCTAATTTGGATATATTTCAAACTAGTTATAAAAGAAAGGTTTTGTTTAGTGTGAGCAGAAACATTGTGAATTTTCCACCATATTAAAAAATAAAAACAGTTTAAATTTGTGATTTTTTTAACAGGTTACCCAAAACCCGCCAGGTTAACACAGCAAACGTAGGCCAGAATTGATGTTCAGCTATGAATGTTTGAACATTATGTTCTCTAAAATTTATGTTTCTAGTCCCTGTACTATTTTGTTATGACAATTGTTTTAATTTTCTTCTTATAATTTATATATTCTTCCAGTACTTCTATATTGCTGGTTTACGTATAAAGGCGTTTTCAATGTTTAATGTTATTGTAAATTATTGTAAGGAAAAATACAATAATTTATTGTATTTGTAATTATATTTCATTTTATTCAATGCTATGTTACCAATTTTCTTAACAAATATAGTACCTATAAATGTTATTATTGTATATAGTACAATGATATTTTTCAGAAGTTGTTTTTTTGGACTGCTTAAAATACACCAAATAGTTTTGTATACATAATTATGCGGCATAAATGTTTATGTATAGTTTTGCTTTGAAGCTCGTAATTTACATGATATTCATTTTGATATTTCTATATACATTCAAATTTTATTCATGAAATCTTCTACAAATATATTTTAATATTAGTTAGCGTTTTATTGATTAATTAATCTATAGCTAAAAGTATTTAAAAAACTAAGATTACAACGGCACTCCATGCTCAAAACTGAAAGCTGAAAACCAGGCTCAAATTAAAAATAAGTCTTATAATTTCAACTTGGTGTTATGAAAACTCAAAATTGCATAACTAACTGTAATTATCTTTTTCATTTTTATAACCCTAGAGTAACCTAATAGTATCGTTTTTACTAGGTTATCAACGATATTGTTGTATATTTTGTGTTAGCTCTTACTGTGTGTTTTTATATATAATTTTAAAGAGTTATACACCATACTGAGGAATGCTTGACCAATAAAGGCAATTATTGTCCATATTCAATAGTTCAGAATGAGTGAGTATTTCGTACCTCCATTGGCTCTATGGTATTTGGGTTGTTCTATATAGTCAATCCTATAACTGACATAAATTGACAATAACCCTAAGGCGTTCGAAATGACCTTTGGGATTTTGAAAAAAACCTCATGATTTTTTAACTACTTTCCATAAGTTTTTGTTGATAATAGTATATGCATGGATAACAACATACTAAACATTCAATGGGTAAGAAAAATATTACAATTTAGTTTTAAAACATCCACTTTTATTTCTTTTTTTAAAAGACATATTGGTTGCTGTCAGTTTTCTTTGTAGTTGACATGTATATCTCTAGGCATTGTAATCGTATATTAGCTTAATGTACAACCTAACAAGTCGCAGTACACAAACTTACAACGGCAATCCGTTCAAATATTGCACATGAATTACAGTTAGATTGTATCTAAAGTTTCTACAGTAATTTTGTTTTTATTTTACACTTAAATCTGAAAACTAAATGCTGTAAAATTAAGCTCAACTGTTATATATTTCCGCTAACAAATACTTCAATCTTTTGATCTCAATAACCTTGTGGTCTTGTTGTATTTGGTCACGATAAGTCAAGTTAGTTTATATTCTAAACATAATTTATTAACTATCAATTCAGGCCATCAGATATCCGGTATTTGTCACAAAATAATACTGATGGTATTTTAGCAATAACATAATTCGATATAAACTTTTTACTATGATTTAGCACATTTTCACGGAATTAAGTAAGCAAGTAATGTATTTATGAAAGCTGCTACAATTGTGATTTTGCCGAAAAACTTTATTCGAAGTCAAACCAAAGTTTAAAAATGATTCGTAGTTCATGTATAATTATTAATGTCATGACGAAAACCGTTCGTTCATAAGTGACAAATAAGCTAAAAACAATTGTTCATAATTTAAACTAATTTAAATTAGGTCTAATCAGGTTTGGTAATAATTTCTAGCAGCTAACCTTCATACTTAGTTGTATCTCACAATTATTAATAATAAAATGAAACGTTGTCAATATTTATGTTACGGTTTATAAATATAATATGGCCTTTAAAATGACATGTAGATATTGGCTTGTATTGGTAGATTTTTATAAATTATTAGGATACGAAATGTCTATTTTAATAGACAGATATCGGGTACAAAACTATAGTTGGCTGGAATATGATTTGTGTTTCTTCCTCGATATCTTTCCCAACAGCGACTAGTTCTCAGCCACAAAAGCAATTGATGTACAAAACTGCCTCCCTGTGTAACTATTCACTTAGAACTTTATTTGCTTGATTTTAAAAGCTGAATTACAATAATTACAAATACGGCATCCAATATTTATAAAATATGCAAACCAAGCATTATATTTACACATTTAAAAATCTTTAGTAAGCTAAATTTATTGTATAAAAGTTTTGGTGTATGCTCGATTATTTAATCCAATGTACAACTCTTAGTGAACAAACGTATCACAACGTGTAATAGTTCAAATGTGAATCATAAGCGATAATGAGATCAATGGTAAATAAAATCAATGGCAAGTCAAATAGTGATTCGAATAGGTTGTTGCAACTATTATAATCTGTAAATTAATCAAATTTAACTAAACTAATGAGACTTTGCACTTGATGTTGTATACTTATAAAACAATATTGAACAGTGGGACTACCGTAAATACAATGGCACAACATATGGCAATAACGAAAACACATTAACTTTCAAGTTTCAATAGGTTACATGGCTAACATAGATCTAATGAAGTCAAATGTGATTGGTTTTACGCGAGCTAAGTTCTAGCTGATGGATAAGCTTTATCAGTTGCTGAGTCATCTTCGAATGCTCCGATATCTTAAAGTTAAAGCGGGTCGGTTATTAATTCGATTAGAAATTTAATTAACAAAAAATGATAGAAGTACAATTAATTTAAAAACGTAAAACATGAAATACCATATTAAGCTTAAATTACATAGCCAGGGGTTGCTCCAGGATGGGTGGCGTCAGGCAATGAATACAATTTTGAGCCTCACAGGAAATCGCAGCCTTTGAGCATTTGACTGTATTATTAATATAAAGGAAGTTCAAATTAATAATCATCAAACAAAATATACGGTATAAATACGAGTTTTAGATTTGTCTTTAGCTCTTTTAGGGTGAGGTAGCATGAGACGCTATAGCTCGTAGCAGACGACAACACGTACAGTATCAAGCTCTGATGAAGAGCAGGAGCTTGAAGAGAAAGTCAACAAGGACTGGAAAGTACAATCTTCATAGGGAAAGAAAACATGGCTCAATAGTAAATGCCAAGTCCTTATTAATGGCAATAAAGATCAATTTGATTTGTTCTTAGTATAATCAATTTCAAACTTTAACAAAAAAAACATTATTTTAACCTTTTACTTTTTAAATTTCGGATTTTTTTTATTTACACCAGTAAAATGAGACTTCCTACACGTAGTATAAAATTAAAACTTTTGGAACTCAATGTAGAAAAGTAAATAGTTTAGAGTAATTTGAATAACGTGTTTAAAAACAGAACAAAGTACACTCGGTGACACAATGCACAAGTGCGATGAAATCGGCTGATGCTCCCTAGTGACCGGGTCACCATCACAAGACAATACAACGGGCTGTGAATGTGAATAGGTCGATCTACCGCTTTATCCATCAACTGAACTGCACTCGTCTAAACCGATCAAACGCTTGGCGAAATCACAACTTTGTTGACCTCTAAAACTATTGATGGTAACAAACGACTAATTGCTATGTACAAGAAGTGTTCGGTAAGAGAACTGGGTCGTCCTCGCCTGTCAAACCACACGAGACTTACAAACTTTAAACACTTTAGCGACGAAACGATTCAAATCCCGTTTTAAGGCACGATCCATTTAAATAAATGGGTGATTTTGAAATTGGTATACAACAGCCTGAACTTCGAGTAGTATGACAGACGAGCCAGCCCTGACAGCAGTCTCTTGACAAGACTACTTATGTATCTCTAAGAAGAACTTACACATTACAGGCTGACTTACCTACAGTAACAGTAATGGCACAACAAAATACAATATTAAAATCAATAGACTAATCGATGTCAGATGCAAAGATGAATGACACGTTTTGATTGTACACAGGACCACTCGGCAAGTTTAGTGCGATCGTGATTATGGTAAATAAATACAAGATCGCTCTTCTGTCGCCGACAGTGGTCTCGTAGCTACAGTGTTTCTCCCAATCCTCACGAGAGATGCAACATCCCACAAAGTGTTCAAAGGACTTTAAATAAGAGTTTTAGTGCTTTAGCAAAATATAATATCAAGCTCGAGCAAAATTGGTTTCTACTTTTCAAAAGTTAGATAAAACTACTCATAAATGTTAAATCGGTGACACTTAAATTATCTTTAGGTAATTATTGTCTCTCTCAATTGCTAGTGATCGTAGACTCTGCTCGCGCGGTGGGAGGGAAAGGGGGAGGGTGACGTGAGGGAAGAATCCCTCTCAGATGTTGATATGCCGCTTCATGTGCAGCGAGAGATGGTCGGAGCGCGAAAACGCTCTATCGCAGAGTCTGCACTGGAAAGGACGATCTCCCGTGTGTTTCCTGTAATGTCGAGTGAGCTCGTCGGACCGCGCGAACTTCCAGCCGCAGCCCTTCCACTGACATTGGTACGGCTTCTCGCCCGTGTGGGTGCGGAGATGAGCCTTCAAGTGGGAGGATTTGGTATAGGTCTTGCCGCAGCCAGGATGATAGCAAGAATGTGTGGTCAGTTTCTTACGAGGGAGGGTCCGTCGCTCTCGCTTGCCGCAGGTCTTGTCTAGTCCGTCCTGACTGATGTCTCCTAGACTCGGTGACGACGGCGGGGTCATGACCTTAGCCAGAGGGGTGGATAGGAGGTCGTCACTGTTAAGTCTCCTCGCTAGTTCCGAGGGTACCATGTCTTGGAGTGTGCCAGGGGACGCTGGGGGAGACATTTGTCCGTGGCTGTACTCGCTCTGTTGGCTCGGGAATACCGTCATCAATGCGTTGAAAGTCACAGATCCAGTGGCGTCTATTCTGAACACCTACAAACACAGAGAAGATAATAGTAACAAACAGATTGGGAAAATTTTACAACATCGTAAACATTGCCTATAAATGTTGGTTACATCGTTTGTTGTAAGCGAAATCAAGCTTTATAGCTTTATATGATTGGATAGAATATCCAATCTTATAAATAAGTGTACGTAATCCGAAATCTGAGATATTGGTGGAGAGGATCAATTTGGTTAAAATAATCTTGAAATTTGTTTATGAAATCATAAATGACAACAGGTTTTCTGTAGAGGACGGTTATTGACTAAGCATTTAGTAAATAATGTAATAAATTTGTGGTGATATTAATAATTAGGATAAGAGGATTTCAACTGAAATGTATACCTTGTGTGTGTTAATGTAATACTACCCATAGACAGTGAGTGCAAACATATTTAAACTGTTAAGGTTTTCCATTCCTGTGGCACTAGTCTAAATAGATGTGAAAATTATTATTCTAGTGGTATACACCTTTAAATCATTAACATCTTGCGTTGCATTTACAAATAGTACGGAATAAGTTTAATTTACTCTCTAAAATTTAATCTCGTCATTTTTTAGATTTGAACAAATCTAATGGTTAATTTCCCAGCCAAACACATATTTATAGATGATTTTCAGCTAAGAATTCATTAAAGATTGTATTTTAAAATATAACTCCCATTTTTTTTTGTGTACTGATCATTTAACAACAGAAGTCGGTAACATTTGCAGAGTGCGTTCAGGGAGCAGTTATAATTCAATACCTGATCCTGATCTTGTTGCAGAACCAAGTCTTGTTCACTCTCCAGTTTGAGGGGTCTTTCCTGTTGAAGCACGTACTGCATGCCGGGGTCTTCAGTGTCCAACTTGGTCGACCTGTACTGGAGGCTCTGTTGTTCAGTCTCCAGTTTGATGGCTGCAGACCTCTCTTGCTGCAGAGAGTACTGTAGACTGTGTTGTTCTGCAGCGCTGTTGATGAGCATGTCCAAATCGACAAATTCCTCGGCTTGGTACCCCACGGGCCCCTGGATGACTGCAGCCGTCGCCGTTGTCACTGTTGTCACCGGAACCGTTCCTGACCCGCAGATACTCACTGGTGAAGCTTGAGGTGGAGTAGGCTGTGCTAACAGGAAATTCTCGATGTCTTGCCACATCTACAACACAGACAGGTCGAGAGTTAGTGCCAAAGAACAAATAACTTTTTTAGGAGGAAAATAACAAAACACCCTGCGCATTATATTTTATCAATTAGTAGGAAGTAATACATAAATATGATTTTGATACCTAACTATATTAGTTTGTCAAATTAAATCTCTAGATGTGTACAAGGCCATCTTCTGTAACTGTGAAGAACTATAAGGTGTAAACAAAAACTTTCTCTTTCTTTCTAAAAGAACTGTTCTAAAAACGAAACGTATTAAAATATATAAATGAACCAATATCTCTTTTACCCTACAATGCAATTTAATCTTCAGACCTAATTAAGTTTAGCAAAACCACCGAGAAGGCTCACCGTGATTGTTAAATCAGGGATTAAACTACTAAAAACTCGTACTCTTTACTATGGAAGTCTTGTACCCTAGTTCCTGTGTCTTGTACTGTATAGTAGCCCATGTGTATTTTAACCGTACCGTAGCCCATGTGTATTGTAACCGTACCGTAGCCCATGTATATTGTAACCGTAGTGTGTCTTGTACTGTAGTGCATGTATATTGTACCGTAGTGTGTCTTGTACCGTAGCCCATGTGTATTGTAACCGTACCGTAGCCCATGTATATTGTAACCGTACCGTAGCCCATGTATATTGTACCGTAGTGTGTCTTGTACTGTAGTTCATGTGTCTTGCGTCAAGAGTTCTGGTGCCATGTGCGTTTCTGCCACGAGCCCGCCTCTCACTAGCCGTGGCCCTGACATTTCCCAGCATTGTATTGAAATCAATTAAACCTTTCAGTTTTAATACTTATTAAGCGTTTCCTGTGATTATTTCCTCATACTATAGAGCTTAGAGCAGATTGAATGAAATTGTGGATAGATGTATGTAGTCAACACCCATTTGAAGTACTTTTAGGATTTTTCGAAAAGTTAAGCATTAAAACGTTTGATAAAGTTATTAACATAATAAGTGTCAAAGATGCATAGTGAAAAACTGATTAACTATAAAATAATGGTTTATCGTAAGAGTTAAAAGTGCGAACAACAAATATTGAATACCATTGACTATTAACATATTAAAGGCATATTCTATTCATTCATAGCCTCTTTACATGTTTTCTACTAAATAAATAAAAATCATACATAAATTGAATACAATTCTTTATGCGAAAGGATTAAATCTTTCATGACTAAAGTGTATTGTGATTAAATCAGTTATTAGTGCAACTAGTGAGCAGCGTGGCACTTTTTTAAACGAGGGAAAAATGTTAACTCGGCAAGGCTCGTGCGGCAACTTTAACGAGTTGATAATTATGTACTCAACAAATGTAATTACTGTTTAGGATTTTATAACTGAGCTGCATTATTGGTCGCGAGTAATGTTCATTTCATGTGTATTATTATTAAATTAAAGTAAACTAAACTTATATTACCAATTACCCAACTAGGGTAAAAGAGGGTAAAATATTACCTAACTTGTATTTGTTCAATTTTGTTTTGCTTTGCTCACTACTTTTCCTCACTCCGGATGAAAACTGAATGCAACAGAATTGCCAGAAAAGCGAACAAAGTAACATGTTGAGAACTCAGCTGTTTTGCAAACTAATTATTCTAGAGAGCAAAATGGCACTCCCTATGACAACAGTAGATAAATTGTAAATTGTATTAAGCTACACTTTAAATCAGCATTAGCATGCAGCTACAAATCTTCAGCATGTTTGTCGAGTTTCACTATTTATAACGATGAGTTAAAAAAAATTAAAATGACTTTTCTGGATAGCATATAAATATGTTGTATTACTTCTAAATACTTTTCCCCATAAAGGTTGAATGTTTAGTCACAAAACAATTTAACTAGGTTTGCTACTTATAATTGATGGAACGTAGTCTATGGTAGCTCATTACATTAGTTGTATACTAAAGATCATAAAAACCTGTACCAATTTATTTCAAAAGTACTTATTATGAGTATTATGTTTTCTAGCTACTTGAGCCATATACAATGCAATACGATAATATAATAAATTCTTCGATTCCACTTATAAACTGTGCGATGCAGGTAAAACAAGTTAAATAGCATTTAAAATATAAGATTTTAAGGTAAAAATAATTATATAATAGTTATGTGATGAAATTATACTAGATTCTCTGTTTACCGTTCAGCGTATGTAGGATTGGGATATCAAAATAACTGTAAACATCTTCCTTTTATTGTCATGTGGGTTTACTTCAACTAACTGCCCTAGGGATCCTCAAGATGAAAATAGTAAATCTTATATATTTCTGTATCGTACTGTTTTTTACACATTGTTATATTTTATGTAAAATTAGGATGTTGACTTTGCTATGGGTAAAATGAGTAAATTAATAAACAATTTAAGAGAAAAGTAAATAGAAATACGTTTCGCGGGTCCTGATGTTTTTGGACGGTTAGTTGCTACAACTCTCATGGCTTGGACTGGTGTAAGGTGATAAGCCAAGGAATCGATTGGCTAACATAAACCCCACGTATCACGCGCAGACGCGACCTTTGTAGCTTCAATCTACCCTTAACAAGCAACCCAACAACCACGAGGTGAAATACATTGATTAACCCTGCATGAGAGCTCAACTATTCCATTTACCCTTAACAAGCAACCCAACAACCACGATGTGAAATACATTGATTAACCCTGCATGAGAGCTCAACTATTCCATTTACCCTTAACAAGCAACCCAACTACCACGAGGTGAAATACATTGATTAACCCTACATGAGAGCTCAACTATTCCATTTACCCTTAACAAGCAACCCAACAACCACGAGGTGAAATACATTGATTAACCCTGCATGAGAGCTCAACTATTCCATTTACCCTTAACAAGCAACCCAACAACCACGAGGTGAAATACATTGATTAACCCTGCATGAGAGCTCAACTATTCCATTTACCCTTAACAAGCAACCCAGCTACCACGAGGTGAAATACATTGATTAACCCTGCATGAGAGCTCAACTATTCCATTTACCCTTAACAAGCAACCCAACAACCACGAGGTGAAATACATTGATTAACCCTGCATGAGAGCTCAACTATTCCATTTACCCTTAACAAGCAACCCAACAACCACGAGGTGAAATACATTGATTAACCCTGCATGAGAGCTCAACTATTCCATTTACCCTTAACAAGCAACCCAGCTACCACGAGGTGAAATACATTGATTAACCCTGCATGAGAGCTCAACTATTCCATTTACCCTTAACAAGCAACCCAACAACCACGAGGTGAAATACATTGATTAACCCTGCATGAGAGCTCAACTATTCCATTTACCCTTAACAAGCAACCCAACTACCACGAGGTGAAATACATTGATTAACCCTGCATGAGAGCTCAACTATTCCATTTACCCTTAACAAGCAACCCAACAACCACGAGGTGAAATACATTGATTAACCCTGCATGAGAGCTCAACTATTCCATTTACCCTTAACAAGCAACCCAGCTACCACGAGGTGAAATACATTGATTAACCCTACATGAGAGCTCAACTATTCCATTTACCCTTAACAAGCAACCCAACAACCACGAGGTGAAATACATTGATTAACCCTACATGAGAGCTCAACTATTCCATTTACCCTTAACAAGCAACCCAGCTACCACGAGGTGAAATACATTGATTAACCCTGCATGAGAGCTCAACTATTCCATTTACCCTTAACAAGCAACCCAGCTACCACGAGGTGAAATACATTGATTAACCCTGCATGAGAGCTCAACTATTCCATTTACCCTTAACAAGCAACCCAGCTACCACGAGGTGAAATACATTGATTAACCCTGCATGAGAGCTCAACTATTCCATTTACCCTTAACAAGCAACCCAGCTACCACGAGGTGAAATACATTGATTAACCCTGCATGAGAGCTCAACTATTCCATTTACCCTTAACAAGCAACCCAGCTACCACGAGGTGAAATACATTGATTAACCCTGCATGAGAGCTCAACTATTCCATTTACCCTTAACAAGCAACCCAACTACCACGATGTGAAATACATTGATTAACCCTACATGAGAGCTCAACTATTCCATTTACCCTTAACAAGCAACCCAACTACCACGAGGTGAAATACATTGATTAACCCTGCATGAGAGCTCAACTATTCCATTTACCCTTAACAAGCAACCCAACAACCACGATGTGAAATACATTGATTAACCCTACATGAGAGCTCAACTATTCCATTTACCCTTAACAAGCAACCCAACAACCACGAGGTGAAATACATTGATTAACCCTGCATGAGAGCTCAACTATTCCATTTACCCTTAACAAGCAACCCAACTACCACGAGGTGAAATACATTGATTAACCCTACATGAGAGCTCAACTATTCCATTTACCCTTAACAAGCAACCCAACTACCACGAGGTGAAATACATTGATTAACCCTGCATGAGAGCTCAACTATTCCATTTACCCTTAACAAGCAACCCAACAACCACGATGTGAAATACATTGATTAACCCTGCATGAGAGCTCAACTATTCCATTTACCCTTAACAAGCAACCCAACAACCACGAGGTGAAATACATTGATTAACCCTGCATGAGAGCTCAACTATTCCATTTACCCTTAACAAGCAACCCAACTACCACGAGGTGAAATACATTGATTAACCCTGCATGAGAGCTCAACTATTCCATTTACCCTTAACAAGCAACCCAACAACCACGAGGTGAAATACATTGATTAACCCTGCATGAGAGCTCAACTATTCCATTTACCCTTAACAAGCAACCCAACTACCACGAGGTGAAATACATTGATTAACCCTGCATGAGAGCTCAACTATTCCATTTACCCTTAACAAGCAACCCAACAACCACGAGGTGAAATACATTGATTAACCCTGCATGAGAGCTCAACTATTCCATTTACCCTTAACAAGCAACCCAACAACCACGAGGTGAAATACATTGATTAACCCTGCATGAGAGCTCAACTATTCCATTTACCCTTAACAAGCAACCCAACAACCACGATGTGAAATACATTGATTAACCCTACATGAGAGCTCAACTATTCCATTTACCCTTAACAAGCAACCCAACAACCACGATGTGAAATACATTGATTAACCCTGCATGAGAGCTCAACTATTCCATTTACCCTTAACAAGCAACCCAACTACCACGAGGTGAAATACAATGATTAACCCTACATGAGAGCTCAACTATTCCATTTACCCTTAACAAGCAACCCAACTACCACGAGGTGAAATACATTGATTAACCCTACATGAGAGCTCAACTATTCCATTTACCCTTAACAAGCAACCCAACAACCACGAGGTGAAATACATTGATTAACCCTACATGAGAGCTCAACTATTCCATTTACCCTTAACAAGCAACCCAACTACCACGAGGTGAAATACATTGATTAACCCTACATGAGAGCTCAACTATGAGATTTTTCACAAGTTTCAAACAACCAAATTACATTTTAAATGTAGTCCTCGCGTCCGGAACATTGGTTCGGAAATACTCAAATTGAAGATTCTGACTGATATTCTGTGCATAATCTAAGAAGTCTTTGTAAGCCCATTTTTAAATTTGTATCACTAGGATAAATCCAAGGGTTAACAAACGACTTTTCCAATGTACCTTTTTGAGTTTAAATACTATTCCTAAGTATTCTCAACATATACCAATTTTAATTTTTGTATGAAAGCTTGCTTTTAGACTTTATTAAGGAAACAAGATATCCTAAGTCTGATATCCTAAGTCGTAATATATAAGATGCTTTTACACATTTAGTAGACTACTCTATATTCACATTTTAAAATACCTCTTATTGAATAAGGCTGCACCCCGTTACAGAAAAACATCATTATATAACATAAATCCAAAATTCCTTATTCTTAAGAACTGGTTAATGGATTCATTCGAAAATATTACAGTGAAAGGTAGATCGGAACTGGTTTGGGTGTTGTATAAAACACAGTCTCCTATCAGAGCGTATTGAGACCAATAATGCATTTATAAGCCAATTGGATTAAAACCATTCATTGTTTCGGAACAATATTCTATAGTTGTTTTTATTCTATCTCCAAAAATATTTTGAATATATTTGTATTTATGATTTATGATATGTCATTATGGTTTCCTTCTATAGATTTATTTTTTGCCTGAGAACGGCTTGAACAAGTTACTCATGGAAATGTTTTGAAAATGCGTTTAATATTTTAAATTTGAATTGTTACCCCACTAAGCGTCGTGTTAGAGTCAATGCTATAGAGGCTGTGTTACAAAAAAGGACAATATTGTTCTGTCAATATAGAGTTTTGTTCACTCTATCGTAATCTCATATTGTTGCAATAACTAGGTGGATCAGTCAAACCATAATTTTTTTTCTTTAATTTATAACGAACAAATGCTATGTATTTTGTTAACATTGAAAAATATATTTTAGAAATGGATGTCATCAGTTAAACTGAATGATATCATAAAGAGCATAGAGACTAATGACATATGCATGGTGAAGAATGAAATATCCGAAAAGTATAATGACAATCGAGGCTTAGTAATTAATTGGGTAGTATTGAATTTTATTTTGATATACAACATGCTTAGATTGTAGACAGGAAATTTCTCTTTAACATGACACCAAGGACGCTGTATTGCAATTGACAGTCAGTAATAGCCTCAAGTCTGTCAATGAGACGGCAAACTGTCATCTTGTCTGTTAGTCATCATTTCTCTTTAACAGGACACCAAGGACGCTGTATTGCAATTGACAGTCAGTAATAGCCTCAAGTCTGTCAATGAGACGGCAAACTGTCATCTTGTCTGTTAGTCATCATTTCTCTTTAACAGGACACCAAGGACGCTGTATTGCAATTGACAGTCAGTAATAGCCTCAAGTCTGTCAATGAGACGGCAAACTGTCATCTTGTCTGTTAGTCATCATTTCTCTTTAACAGGACACCAAGGACGCTGTATTGCAATTGACAGTCAGTAATAGCCTCAAGTCTGTCAATGAGACGGCAAACTGTCATCTTGTCTGTTAGTCATCATTTCTCTTTAACATGACACCAAGGACGCTGTATTGCAATTGACAGTCAGTAATAGCCTCAAGTCTGTCAATGAGACGGCAAACTGTCATCTTGTCTGTTAGTCATCATTTCTCTTTAACAGGACACCAAGGACGCTGTATTGCAATTGACAGTCAGTAATAGCCTCAAGTCTGTCAATGAGACGGCAAACTGTCATCTTGTCTGTTAGTCATCATTTCTCTTTAACATGACACCAAGGACGCTGTATTGCAATTGACAGTCAGTAATAGCCTCAAGTCTGTCAATGAGACGGCAAACTGTCATCTTGTCTGTTAGTCATCATTTCTCTTTAACATGACACCAAGGACGCTGTATTGCAATTGACAGTCAGTAATAGCCTCAAGTCTGTCAATGAGACGGCAAACTGTCATCTTGTCTGTTAGTCATATCTGGCATTGGGACTACGAAAACCAGTTCTTCGTGTGAACATTATTGTCATTCCTATGTCTCATTAGCTATGTGTGCCATTGGAACATCAACATGAATATCATCGGGTGCAACATTTACAGTTTTTTAGAGTTATACAGTTTTAATAACCATTCATAAAAACCTGATGGTTTTGAAAAATAAATATAGATAAGTGATTGAAAAAGTATTTTCAATAATAGGACCACCAATCTTTCACAGTGTGCTGCGGCGGTTGGGTTGGGTTTGATTAGGTTAGTTCAGTTTAATTTGGTGATGGTGACAAAAAAACATTTACAAAAACAAAAGTTGTGATCTTGTGTATTGTTAAGGAGGTAAGCTTATTAAGTTTTTTTATTCACACCCAATTATAATGATTTTTTGGGGGAAGGGATAATCCTGCAAACTGTTACAGCAAACAGCATTATAACTGCGCTCTGCCGTAGTTTCCGCAATCATAGGCCGTAGCACAACTCACAGCTTCGTAACCGGTTTTCAAAGGTGTGGAAAAGCATGCTAGTTAATAGCTAGCAACAATGCGAGGATAGGTGTTCGTGAGTTTTTGCTTGGTACGTTCAGGAACGGTAACAGTCGAGTAATCTCTCAAGAATCTGGTTGTCTACTGATTTGTTCTGCGGAGGGATTCTTAATATAGACATAAACAACATTGTGCGTATTACGTAAACTTAAAAGACGAAGCGAAAGAAACGTTACGCATAAAATCTGTGCGTTAAAAAAGGCTTAAAAGGTTAAGGTTGCGTTAAAAGGGGCATGAATTAATTACCGAGTATTGGTCTTCGGGAGATGGCCACGGCATTGTTAGCGGAATTCGTGGCAATCCATGTTCTGAGAAAACTAAAATTCGACCCATGTTTTCAACTAATTTGAAATTGGTCCCAAAAATGGACACGACTGCAACACACACGAAACGTCGTTGCCTATCTTTGCCATAACAAAAAATGCCCCGTGGCTGCGGGTTCAAGGTGTAAATTGCCGAGAGTTGTATGGCCATACATTATTGTATAATTGTTTGTTTATTGTCGTTATTTATTCGTCTCGTTTATGTGTTTTGAAGACTTTCACACATTCTCCAAGGAGCGACAACCACGTCTACGCTTGACAATGACACCATAAGTGAGTCGAAACCGGTAGCCATGACTACCAAAGATTACGTTGGCAACAAGGTATTTAACCTCTAGATTAGTAATATTGCAACGTTCAATATAAATGTCACATAAAAGTCATACTTAAACATGACGGCATATCAAAAAATAATTCCAGTTACATTCGATGAACATTTCTTAGCATTAAATAATATTACATGTTGATATTTTTGTTTAAATGAAAGATAAATCTTATTCTTGAAGATTTCAATACAATTCAAACTAAGAGTGGTTTTAATTAATATTTGAGCCATATTGATATATGTGTTGAGTAGAGTAGAATAGTAAATGTAATTACTAGTACCGAAAGTGGCATTTTCCGAAGCGCTCTCAAGTATCATGTGTGGGACAAAGCTGAACACATGAAACCCAAATTTCACGTACGAGGCGATACCGAGGACGGGAAGAGTTGGAGCAAGTGCTAGAAAATCACGTCTGACGTCTGGTACAAGTAATGAACAATACTTTACGCCACAACGCTAAAATACTCACATACAGAATCACAGACTTCAGCTAAGTTTAAACTATCATATATTTCCTAATAACACACTTTAATACTTTAAATTGAAATGGTGACCATACGAAGGTACTGTAGGTATTTCAAGCCAAGTATGAATGGAGATGAGTAGTGCGATCTTGTAGTCTTGTTACTGACATTTTTCTTATATAACAATATAAGCAAAAATTTATTCGGGTATATAGTTTCAGTAATCAGGTGCATTTCAGGTTGTGCTTGGGTATACAGTTTGAGTAGTCAGGTGCATTGCTGTTGTGCTTCAATATACAGAGGTGCATTGCAGGCTGTACTTGGGTATACAGTTTGAGTAGTCAGGCGCATAGCAGGCTGTACTTGGGTATACAGTTTGAGTAGTCCGGTGCATTGCAGGCTGTGCTTGGGTATACAGTTTGAGTAGTCAGGTCCATTGCTGTCGTACTTGGGTATACAGTTTGAGTAGTCCGGTGCATTGCAGGCTGTACTTGGGTATACAGTTTGAGTAGTCCGGTGCATTGCAGGCTGTACTTGGGTATACAGTTTGAGTAGTCTGGCACATTGCTGTCGTACTTGGGTATACCGTTTGAGTAGTCAGGTGCATTGCTGTCGTACTTGGGTAAACAGTTTGAGTAGTCCGGTGCATTGTAGGCTGTACTTGGGTATACAGTTTGAGTAGTCCGGTGCATTGCAGGCTGTACTTGGGTATACAGTTTGAGTAGTCTGGCACATTGCTGTCGTACTTGGGTAAACAGTTTGAGTAGTACGGTGCATTGCAGGCTGTACTTGGGTATACCGTTTGAGTAGTCAGGTGCATTGCTGTCGTACTTGGGTAAACAGTTTGAGTAGTCCGGTGCATTGTAGGCTGTACTTGGGTATACAGTTTGAGTAGTGTGGTGCATTGTAGGCTGTACTTGGGTATACAGTTTGAGTAGTCTGGCACATTGCTGTCGTACTTGGGTATACAGTTTGAGTATTCAGGAGCATTGCTGTCGTACTTGGGTATACAGTTTGAGTAGTCCGGTGCATTGCAGGCTGTACTTGGGTATACAGTTTGAGTTGTCTGGCACATTGCTGTCGTACTTGGTTATACCGTTTGAGTAGTCAGGTGCATTGCTGTCGTGCTTGGGTATACAGTTTGAGTAGTCAGGTGCATTGCAGGCTGTACTTGGGTATACCGTTTGAGTTGTCAGGTGCATTGCTGTCGTACATGGGTATACAGTTTGAGTAGTCAGGTGCATTGCAGGCTGTACTTGGGTATACAGTTTGAGTAGTCAGGTGCATTGCAGGCTGTACTTGGGTATACAGTTTGAGTAGTCCGGTGCATTGCAGGCTGTACTTGGGTATACAGTTTGAGTAGTCAGGTGCATTGCTGTCGTACTTGGGTAAACAGTTTGAGTAGTCCGGTGCATTGCAGGCTGTACTTGGGTATACCGTTTGAGTAGTCAGGTGCATTGCTGTCGTACATGGGTATACAGTTTGAGTAGTCCGGTGCATTGCAGGCTGTACTTGGGTATACAGTTTGAGTAGTCCGGTGCATTGCAGGCTGTACTTGGGTATACAGTTTGAGTAGTCCGGTGCATTGTAGGCTGTACTTGGGTATACAGTTTGAGTAGTCTGGCACATTGCTGTCGTACTTGGGTATACAGTTTGAGTATTCAGGAGCATTGCTGTCGTACTTGGGTATACAGTTTGAGTAGTCCGGTGCATTGCAGGCTGTACTTGGGTATACAGTTTGAGTTGTCTGGCACATTGCTGTCGTACTTGGTTATACCGTTTGAGTAGTCAGGTGCATTGCTGTCGTGCTTGGGTATACAGTTTGTTTGATTGACTCGACGTTGACGAATTAGCCAATTAGTGGCAGTCCGAGGCCAAGGTTTCGTATTGTCTCGCACTGTTGGACCTCTGCTTCCCCTTCCAGATTTACTGCATTCTGATCACGTCACAAGACAAAACTCCTTTTTTGGTTTGCTGTTGTTTGATAAAAACTCAAAAAGGGAAACGAGTCGATACTATATTGAATTTATTTTATCCAACTGTATACAAAATGAAAAATGTTATATTGAAAGCTGTCTTCTTCTTTAGTAATATTTCAGTGAGTGATAAGTCCACTAGAGCCAATTAATTG